>NW_022436996.1:12379895-12382880 GCF_009761245.1 Sapajus apella
CAGCACTTTGGGAGGCCGAGGCGGGTGGATCATGAGGTCAAGAGATCAAGACCATCCTGGTCAACGTGGTGAAACCCCGTCCCTACTAAAACTACAAAAAAATTATCTGGGCATGGTGGCGCGTGCCTGTAATCCCAGCT
This sequence comes from Sapajus apella, assembly GCF_009761245.1. NCBI lineage: Eukaryota > Metazoa > Chordata > Mammalia > Primates > Cebidae > Sapajus > Sapajus apella. Next base: position 12,380,036 of record NW_022436996.1, read on the forward strand.
ACTCAGGAGGCTGAGGCAGGAGAATTGCCTGAACCCAGGAGGCAGAGGTTGCGGTGAGCCGAGATCGCGCCATTGCACTCCAGTCTGGGTAACAAGAGGGAAACTCCGTCTAAAAAAAAAAAAAAAAAGTATTGTTTTCAGTTAGATAGAATAAAGCTGAACATTTAAACAAATTTTTAAAGGTTTATGAAAAATTAACTGAAAAATAGTTTCTGTGTGTGAACATATTAACTAAAATTAAAAGGGTATTATTCAGTTTTCCATAAATTGAACATTAAAATAAAAACATAACAGGTTTTTCTTAGAGCACTGATCTGATCATTAAAAAAATTGTAAAGGGTTATAAAAGTCTCATGAGAATCTTATCTTATAGTCAAACTGATTAAGATTGGATGAATTTATCTATAAGGTTTTATTAAGAATTGAGTTTGACATCAATAGTTAATACAACAGTGACATTTGGCTTATTTGGTATAAAAATCATGCAAGAAACATTGTAAAATATAATGTGGTGTTTTGTTTTCTTTGGGCTGTATTTGTCCATAGAAGTAACCAAAATTCTATCAATTGTGACTTTGATAGAGGCTCCCATAAGACATTTTGTCATTCACAGACAATTATTGTCTTATATTGGTCCTTTTTAGAAGACAGTTTCATAATCAATTGTAGAACTTTGACAGGTGGAGATTTCTGATAACTTTGAAACTTGTGACATTAAAATAGAGGAAACAAATTTCAGAACTCTCATGGAGAACTGGAATGTCCATGAATATCAAAATAGAACAGGAATGAACTACATAAACTGAACTAATAGGATGCTAAAGTAATCTTTTTAACTTTTCTTAAAATGCCACTGATCCTTTGTTTTGTTTTTCAGAGCCAAGAAAACTTTTTTTAAAAACTATTTACAACTTTTAACAATTAAGTAAAGTGTAATCCTATGAACAAAATTTGGAGCATATTTTTTACTCTTTATCTGATTTCTCCAGAATTTGGAAAGCATTTGTGAGTATTCTGAATTTATGACAATATAATAATTTGAAAAAAAAAAAAAAAAAAAAAAAAAAAAAAAAAAGAATATGTTTTCTTTTTAACAGGACACATAGAAAATCTGGCTATTTTGCCAAGATTTTGATTGGAATGACATGCATTCCTTTAAGAAATCAAACTTGACTTGTAAAGACAATAAAAGTCCTTTGAGAAAACTGGTCTCATATCTTGTTTTCACAGTCCCTGTATGAGGTTTCTGATCTGTGGTAAGGAAAAAATGTCACTTTCCAATAGGCCCAGGTGCCCTAAGTTATCTTGGAACCTCAAGAGATGAATTTACTCAACTTATAGGTATTTGAGGGTACGAACCCATGACAGGAACTGACTCTAAAAATTTTTTATCTAAGATTCCTTCTATAGAACAGAGTTTCATTAAAATGAATTTTAAAAGAGGTTATGTGAAAAATAATTATTGTTACTGCACTTTATACAAATAATCAGGCCAAGTATAATAAAACAAATCAGTCTTACCATGAATTGTCTTAATAAAAATGGGAAAATGGAGAGTGAAATAAAAGAGAAACTATGTTTCAATAACTGTTGTATACCTATTATTAGATTCTAGTCTCAGTTTTTGTTTTTTCCTACGATTTAGACTAACCCTGCTTATTCCTGTAAATCAATTGGTGATTGCAACTCGGAAGAAATAAGAGGGATGGATAAAAAATCTGAATCAGTGTTCTATTTCTGGGTACACTGGAATCAGCTAAAAACCTCATATCAACTTAAATCCAGCAGATATCCAGTTCATGGAAAGCCTTCTAATTTAATTTAGTTGGGATATTTTTTCTTATTTTGTTATATTACTATCGTACTCTTTGTATAGGAATACAGAATAAACTTAGTCAACATTTTCTTAAACTAAACGCTTATTAATTTTCCAGATACCTCCTTTTGTCAGAATTCAAGAATTATGAATGTGCCATACCAACCCTTTCTGACTGAACATCTCTCTACTCTGACTACAAGAGATGCTCATAGTTAGACAGGAATGCTATCACTGCTATTTCACCTGAAAAAGTTACAGAAGATGAATCTTTGTCCCTCTACAAACCATGGGATTGTTTTCTTATACAGAAAAAGGGGAAAATGTCAGAGGCGTTTGAACCAGAGAAATTCTATTTGAATAAGAGCTAGGTAAACTAAGACCTACTGACCTACCAGGCTATGTTTCCAGACAGCTGTAACATTCTATGTCACGGGATGACATAGGAGGTCAGCACAAGATACATGTTATAAAGACATGACTGATAAAACAGGTTAGAATCCAACTAAAACCCACCAAAACCAAGATAGCAACAAGAGTGACCTCTGGTCCTCCTCACTGCTACACTCCACCAGTGCCATAACAGTTTGCAAATGCCATGACATCAAGAAATTATTCTTTGTTGTCTAATAAGGGAGGTATAAATAATTCCCCTTGTTTAACATATCATCAAAAATAACCATAAAAAGGGGCAACCAGCAGCCCCTGGGGATGCTCTGTCTATGGAGTAGCCATTATTTATTTTTTACTTTCTTAATAAACTTGATTTCAATTTACTCTATGAACTATCCTTGAATTATTTCTTACATGAAATCCAAGAGCCCTCTCTTGGGATATGGATTGGGACCCCTTTCTGGTAACACTTAGGAATACATTTAACCAAGGAGTTGGAGGGTCTGTATACTAATAAATATAAAACTGGGCAGGGCACGGTGACTCAAGGCTATAATCCCAGCACTTTGGGAGGTCGAGGCGGTTGGATCACGAGGTCAAGAGATCGAGGCCACCCTGGTCAACAAAGTGAAACCC
>NW_022436996.1:12382980-12384166 GCF_009761245.1 Sapajus apella
GTAATCCTAAAATTTGTACAAAAATGTAAAAGAAAAAAACTATAATAGGCAAAACAATTCTGAGAAATAAAAACACAGTCAAAGGCATCACATTTTCTGACTTCAAATTATCTTTCAAAGCTGTAGTAATCAAAATCGGATGTTACTGGCATAAATGCAGACACATAGACTAGTGGAATAGAATGGAAAGCCCAGAAATAAATCCAAACACAAAGTCAGTTTATTTCTGACAAGGGTGCAAAGAAGACACGATGTGGATAGGATAGTCTCCTCAATAAATGGTGTTAGGAAAGCTGAATTTCTACATACAAAAGAATGAATTTAGAACTTATCTTACAGCATATAGAAAAATCAATTCAAAATGGATTAAAAGCCTAAATGTATGACCAGAAATGGTAATATTCTGAGAAGACAAAATACGGAAAAAGTTCCTGGATACTAGCCTTGGCATTGATTTTTGAATATCACACCAAAAGTTCATGCCACAAAAGTAAAAATAAATAATTGGCACTAAATCAAACTAAAAAAGCTCATGTACAGCAAAGGAAACAACAAAATGAAATGGCAGCCTGTGGATTAGAACAAAGTATTTGAAAATCATATATCTGATAAGGAGTCAACATCCAAAATTTATGAAGAACTCATAAACTCAATAGAAGGTAAATAAATAAATGTACTAAAAAATGGCTAAAAGACATGAATAGACACTTCTCCAAAGAAAACATAAAAATTCCCAACATGCATATGAAAAGATGCCCAACATTGGTAGTTATCAGAGAAATGCCAATGAAAACCACTATGAGATACAATCTCATACCCATTGGCTATTACCAAAAAGTCTAAAGATAACAATGTAGGTAAGGGTGTGTAGAAAAAGAAAACTTTTTACAAGTTTATAGGCTGCAGATTGGTATAGCTATTAAGGAAAATAGTAAGGAGATTTCTAAATAACTTAAAAATGGAACTACCATATGAGCCAGCAGTCCTGTATTTGGGCATATACCAAAAGGAAATGAACTCATCAATTTGTCAAGATACCTGAACTCCTATGTTTATTGCAGTACTATTGACAATAGCCAAGATAGGAAACAATGAATTATCCATCAACAGACAAATGGATAAAGAAACTGTGAGATTTTATATATATATATATTTTTTTTAATATATAATATTAATATGTATGATA
>NW_022436996.1:12384266-12389860 GCF_009761245.1 Sapajus apella
TATATATATTATATATAAATATATATTAATATATAATATTAATATGTATGATTTATTATAGTGTATATTATATATATATATATTAAAAAAATTCAGTCCTAAGAAATAACAAGATCTTACCATTTGCAGCAATGTGAATGAGCTTGTCGGAAATTATAATAAATGAAATAAGCCACACAGAAAGAAGAATATTTCATGATCTCCCTTATATGATATATGAGTTCACTGGGGCAAATAAACTCTGTTTACTTTCTGTAGTTTTGAGGAGTCTAGAACATTTTGCAAATAAAATAACCAGTAAATATAGGCTGAATTAATTTCAATAGTGCTGCAAAAATAGTGTATGGACCATATTCACTACAATATGCTCAGCCCTTTAAAACAATAAAAACAAAAGAAAAATTTCCAGTAAATTAGCAATGCTTGATATATTTGTTATTAAATTATTATCTTTGAGGCATCATGAAGCGATTAGCTTTTATTATGGTTAGGTTTCAAATTTCAGAATACTAAATATTTACAAAATCAATTTCATGACTTTCCCTAATTATTAAATAATGTTATTTGTTATTAGGGCAGCTTATAGATTTTGTTCTTTAGAAAGGACTTAACACAGAAACTTATTAGAAATTATATTTAGGCTATGCTAATTTTCCTACAGATTTAAATGATGAGGCAAATTGTTTCTCTATTCCAATTCTGGCATTATAAGAGCTAACATTTTACGTTAATTCAATAATTGTATTTGCACATATCAAATTGATTAATGAAGTTCTTCATGTCAGAAAAGTCATGTCAGCAAATAGCAAATAATCTTTACGATTCACCAAGATTATAAATTATATTTTGAATATAGATTTCTATGTATTTTAGATATGTCAAGGAAAATATTTCAATGCTAACATATTTGATTTTATAAAGTATGTTTTTTTAAAAAATGTAAATATTTGGCCAAAATTTGATATAATTATATCATAACACTGCAGATATGAAAAGTAATAAACTATAGACACGTAAATATCTAGTCCTTGTGAGTTAATACTCTACAATTTTATGAGGAATAAAGCTTATATGGTGTTCTGGAAAAGAAAGACAATATCCTGGAGGTATATTTTAAAAGTCTGTGAAAACATTTTGTATACAATCTGTATATTAATTAATATAAATATTTTGCTAAATATTTTTATGGAGAGCAATTTCGGTAATTAACCTATGTCACTTTATACATTTTAACTTCTGTACTTCAAACTAGAAAACAGTTTAAACTATAGTCCCTATTACTGTATCCACAAGCAAATAAAATTTTCAAATTCTGACTCTTAAGCAAATTATGAATATACAATAACAGGACCTGTAGATTTAATAAAATGGTATTAGGTTTCTGATCCATAGGTATGAAAATCATTTTATAAATCAGTTTTCAATTGTGGCATTAAAATAAAACATTGGTGGTGATTATTTTTTAACCGTAAAGACTCATTGTAATAAAAAAATCATATTGACCTAAATTTTTACAGTTTCATCTTGTTAATGTAATGAAGTTAACCTAGACTTATATCCCACTAAACTTTTGATCTTTGCTCTGCTTGAACATCCCATTATGCAACTACTTAATTGCTGCTAATATTTATAGATCAATTCTGTTTTATGATTTGTGTCACAAATTTCAAGTTTGATTTTTACACATGCATTTGATAAGAAATTATTTAAATATAGTACTAAAACTGTTTGCATATATTTTACTTACAAGTTTTAAAATGATGTGTTTAACCAAGGGATATACTAAAACTATATTAAAACGAGATTATTAAGCAGTTGTTCTGTTTCCAAAAACTCAGTAAATCATGAATTAACCCTTTATTAATGGGTTTAATTATTAAAGTTTTCAATATTTTCTTAGCAGTTAGTAATGTTAACAAAAAAATTAGTCTCTGATTTAGAATCAGGACTTTTTAAATGTAATATGATATAAAAATTGATGAATTTATATATAATCTTTATCTATCTGGATAGAGAGAGAGAAAGAGGAAGAGAGAGAGACCTAGAATACAGGGCAGTTAAAAAGGGAAGAAGAGACATAGTTGTTGTATATCTATGATCACAGTGACATGCTCAATTTTCTGAGAAAAAAAGCAAAGTGGACTTCACTGTCAAATATACACATTTTATTCATGAACCAAATTTATGTCTCCTTTCAAATGATGGTAAGTTAGACCTGTAAACCCAAGTAGGAATCTTGACCCTCCTTATCTTTTCTCTAAGTATGCAGTCAAATGGGGAAAGAAATGGGAAGCTGTCTTAAGTCCTTCTTTCTGGATCCCATCTTAGTCCTTCTTTCTTTTCAGTAACAAAAGCCAACCCCAAAGAAGATGACATCTCTATCTTCAAATAAACCCCCAGGAAAAATGGCTCTCTAATGCATAGAGAGCATTCACCATTCTATTCACCTTTCCTAGGTTGAAAATTATTTTATATCTGAAGCCAAAATATTGTACATAGTGATTGTGACACCATCATCTGCATGAGTAGAAAGGGTATGCAACAGAAAGAAAAGGATGTGTAGCATCAACTCATTTTTAGATTGGTTTATTATTTTCTTTCTTTCCCAGCTTTCATTTTTAGAGGACCTTTTAATTATTGTTACTTTGTCATATGGCCTTTGTGACTTTCTCAATCCAACCCTGACAAGGATTTTTTAAAGCAATATTTTAGTTATAATTATTTATTTCATATTTACATATTTTATATGAAAGCTTATGTCTTCACATATTACAAAAGTACCTAAAAAATAGAAGAGACAAATACTAGCTTTCTCATTCCTATCACCCAGAAGCACCAGTTACTTGCTTTTTTTACTCCAGTTTATTGCTCACATGCATATGTTTAATATTTGTGTTGTAATAACTATATATAGCTATGCTTGTATTTCATATTCTAATACTTAAAACATCTTTTATTACCATCACTTTGTATAATTCATTTTTATTTATATATAATATTCCATAGTGGAAGCATATAAACTCATCCCTATTATTGGATGTTTATATTCTTCCTGCTGAATTGCTATCATAAATAATGCTGCTGATAATATCTTTTATGATCACATCTAAATGGCTCTGTTTGGCTTTTAAGGGGCCATAGTCTGATCTTGTTACTAATGTATGAAACCTACCTGTTGTTCTGGATTGTATAAATGTATTCAAATGTTATCTTATCTCCCTTCTCTGGATATAGCTAGGCACACACTGACCCTTGTCTTAATAGTATCATTCCAATGTGCCACTTTTCATGTCATTGATTATCAAGACAAAGATGATTTCTTTGATTACTTCATTCTTGAAATCAGTGTTAGTCCTCCACCTTCATTCTTTTGCAAAATCATTTGATTATTCTAGGGCTTTTACATGTTTTTATAAGTTTTTGAATCTGTCAGTTTTGCTCAAAATAGTTCTGTTGGAATCAGGATGATGTTGGTGTCATAAAATGATTTGGGAAGAATTCCCTCTTTTTGTATTGTTTGGAATAGTTTCAGAAGAAATGGTACCAGCTCCTCTTTGTATGTCTGGTAGAATTCGACTGTGAACCCGTCTGGACCTGGGCTTCTTTTGGGTGGTAAGCTCTTAATTGCTGCCTCAACCTCAGACCTTGTTATGGGTCTGTTCAGGGTTTCGGCTTCTTCCTGGTTTAGGCTTGGCAGGAGGCTAGTGTCCAGGAATTTATCCATTTCTTCCAGGTTTATTAGTTTATGTGCATAGAGTTGTTTGCAATAATCTCTGATGATGGTTTGAATTTCTGTGGAATCTGTGGTGATATCCCCTTTATCGATTTTTATGGCATCAATTTGGTTATTCTCTCTTTTCTTTTTTATTAATCTGGCTAGTGGTCTGTCTATTTTGTTGATCTTTTCAAAAAACCAACTCCTGGGATTTATTGATTTTTTGAAGGGTTTTTTGTGTCTCTATCTCCTTCAGTTCTGCTCTGATCTTAGCTATTTCTTGTCTTCTGCTAGACTTTGTGGTTTTTTGATCTTCCTCCTCTAGCTCTTTCAGTTTTGACGATAGGGTGTCAAGTTTTGATCTCTCCTTGCTTCTCATGTGGGCACTTATTGCTATATATTTTCCTCTAGAGACTGCTTTAAATGTGTCCCAGAGATTCTGGTATGTTGTGTCTTCATTCTTGTTGTTTTCGAAGAACATCTTTATTTCTGTCTTCATTTCATTGTTTATCCAGTCAACATTCAAGAGCAAGTTGTTCAGTTTCCATGAAGCTGTGTGGTTCTGGGTTAGTTTTTGAATTCTGAGTTCTAACTTGATTGCACTGTGTTCTGAGAGACTGTTTGTTATGATTTCCGTTCTTTTGCATTTGCTGAGGAGTGATTTACTCCCAATTATGTGGTCAATTTTAGACTAGGTGTGATGTGGTGCTGAGAAGAATGTATATTCTGTGGATTTGGGGTGGAGAGTCCTGTAAATGTCTATTAGGTTTGCTTGGTCCAGGTCTGAGTTCAAGTCCTGGATATCCTTGTTAATTTTCTGTCTGGTTGACCTGTCTAACATTGACAATGGGGTGTTAAAGTCTCCCACTATTATTGTGTGGGAGTCTAAGTCTCTTTGTAAGTCATTAAGAACTTGCCTTATGTATCTGGGTGCTCCTGTATTGGGTGCATATATATTTAGGATAGTTAGCTCTTCTTGTTGCATTGATCCTTTTACCATTATGTAATGTCCCTCTTTGTCTCTTATGATCTTTGTTGCTTTAAAGTCTAATTTATCAGAGATGAGAATTGCAACTCCTGCTTTTTTTTGCTCTCCATTTGCTTGGTAAATCTTCCTCTATCTCTTTATTTTGAGCCTTTGTGTATCCTTGCATGTGAGATGGGTTTCCTGGATACAGCACACAGATGGGTTTTGTCTTTTTATCCAATTTGCCAGTCTATGTCTTATGATTGGGGCATTTAGTCCATTTACATTTAGGGTTAATATTGTTATGTGTGAATTTGATACTGCCATTTTGGTGCTAGCTGGGTGTTTTGCCCTTTGGTTGAGCTGGTACTTGTTTCCTTTATATGTGTAGAGCCTCTTTCAGGAGCTCTTGTAGAGCTGGCCTGGTGGTGATGAAATCTCTGAGTACTTGTACGTTCCCAAAGGATTTTATTTTTCCTTCACTTATGAAGCTTAGTTTGGCTGGATAGGAGATTCTGGGTTGAAAGTTCTTTTCTTTAAGGATGTTGAATATTGGCCCCCACTCTCTTCTGGCTTGTAGGGTTTCTGCTGAGAGATCTGCTGTGAGTCTGATGGGCTTCCCTTTGTGGGTAACCCGACCTTTCTCTCTGGCTGCCCTTAGTATTTTCTCCTTCATTTCAACCCTGGTGAATCTGATGATTATGTGCTTTGGGGTTGCTCTTCTTGACGAATACCTTTGTGGTGTTCTCTGTATTTCCTGGACTTGAATGGTTGCCTGCCTTGCTAGGCTGGGGAAGTTTTCCTGGATAATATCCTGAAGAGTATTTTCCAGCTTGGATTCATTCTCTTCGTCGCATTCAGGTATGCCTATAAAACGTAGATTAGGTCTTTTCACATAGTCCCACATTTCTT
>NW_022436996.1:12389960-12394191 GCF_009761245.1 Sapajus apella
CCTTTCTTCTGCTTGGTCAATTCGGCTGTTGATACTTGTGCATGCTTTGTGAAGTTTTCGTGTTGCATTTTTCAGCTCCATCAATTCACTTATATTCCTTTCTATTTTGTCCATTCTCATTAGCATTTCGTCAAATCTTTTTTCAAGGTTCTTAGTTTCTTTGCATTTGGTTAGAACATGTTCTTTAAGTTCACAGAAGTTTCTTACTACCCACCTTCTAAAGTCTGATTCTGTCATTTCATCACACTCGTTCTCCTTCCAACCTTGTTCCCTTGCTGGTGAGGAATTGTGATCCCTTGTAGGAGGAGAGGTGTTCTGGTTTCGGGTGTTTTCATCCTTTTTACACTGGTTTCTTCCCATCTTTAAGGATTTATCCACCTGTCGACTTTGTAGTTGCTGGCTTTCAGATTGGGTCTCAAATCTTTCAGATTGACGCTCTGTTTGTTGATGATGAGGTTATTTCTGTTTCTTGGTTTTCCTTCTTACAGTCTGGCCCCTCTGCTGTAGGTCTGCTGAGTTTCACTCCAGGCCCTGCTTGCCTGGGGTTCACATGCAGCAGCTGCTGTACAGTAAGGGTTGTTACCAGTTTTCTTCTTCTGCCATCTTTGTCCCAGAAGGATACCCGCCTAGTGTCAATCTGATCTCTCCTTTATGAGGTGTCTCTTTGGATATATAGGGGTCAGGGAGCTGCTTGAGGAGACGGTCACTTCTTTATAGGAGCTCAAATGGTGAGCTGTGAGCTCTGTTGTTCATTCAGAGCTGCTGGGCAGGTACGTTTAGGTCTGCTGCAGCAGAACTCATAAACTGCTTTTTGTTCCCAGGTGCTCTGTCCCAGGGATTTAGGGCTTTATTTATGAGTTTCCATTATGCTGCTGCCTCCTTTTTTTTTCCTTCAGAGCTGCCCTGCCCAGCAAGGAGGCAGCCCAGTCACTGTCTGCCTGTAGAGGCTTTGCTGAGCTGCTGTGGGCTCCACCCAGCTGCCCAGTGAACTTCCCTGAAGTCCTGTTTATATGGGTGTAGTTAGAACTGCTTTGGCAATGGTGGCCTGCCTCTGTTGAGGTGGAGTCTCTCTGCTGTGGCGGGTTGCCTTGGCAACGGCAGGCTGCCTCAGCAATGGCGGGTTGCCTTGGCAATGGCGGACTGCCTCAGCAATGGCGGGTTGCCTTGGCAACGGCGGGCTGCCTCAGCATTGGCTGACTACCTCCGTAGCTGTGGGCTGCCTCTGTAATGGCGGACACCCCTCCCCCACAGAGCTGAACCGTCCCGGGTTCAGCTGCGCTTGCTGTGAAACTCTCAATCCAGAGTTTCTGATTGCTGTTCTTTTGTGGGGGTGGGAACAGCCGAGCCTGATCGCCTGGCTCCCTGACTCAGAGCCTTTTTTAAGTTGGTGTTCCAGTCGCCTGTTGAAGAGGCGCCGGGGTCTGTTTGTTTTCCCCTGCTGCCACTCACTGCGCTGGCTTAAACAGCAGCACTGAGGTTTGTGGCGCTTTTTTTTTGCCCTGGAATCTACTGTCCTGTTTCTCTGCTCAGTCCCCTTTTTAAACACATGAATGGGCGACTTCCCATGGCTCCAATCGCCTGCCAAAAGGGCACCCAGACTGGTGTATTTTGTATGGAGAACCGCGGCTCCAGGGCGCAGACAAAGCGGCTGCGCGAAGCAAAGCAGCGGCGCCGGCCAGCACAGCCGCGCTGGCCGAAACAGCTGCGCTGGTGACCGTGGAGCTCCTCTACCTGGGAATTTCCTAGTCTGTGGGCAATAAAAATGCGGTGTCCACTCACCCTCTGTGCTTTCCCTGGGAGCTGCAATCCTGAGCTGTTCCTAAACGGCCATCTTGGATCCTCCTCCTGCTTTATTTTTAAAACACTGTATGTATATAATATTGATGAAATAAGTCAGATATTTTATTTAGCTAAGGGTTCCTCATCATTATCATGAAACCCCAACTAAACATGTATGAGAAAGGTTACAGAGATTATTAAATATTCCTTAGGCACCTGTGAACACGTACTTTCAAAGTTGCATTAACTGTCTCAGATACACACCTCCGGCTGTAATGATGTGTTAGTTTCTTTTTTGCTTTCTTCTTTTTTAATATGTAGATAGACATTTTTGAGAAGCCAATTAATCTCAAAAAAATTCATAGGGATTGTTTTAGAATATATAATGCAATGATGATTTCATTTTCCAACAGCTGTTATAAAAAGACATATACCTTTATGAACAATGGCATAGTCTAATCTCATTTAAGATAAATTTCAGGTTCTATTATTTCAAGTGTTATGTTTATCACGTTTGTATAATTTAAATGATAAAATGTACCCTAGAGGAAAACTATGTTTCCCAGTCAAATAAGACAGATCAGGCTTTTGAAATAAACTGTTACTGTTAATATTTTCCTCATAAATTTATTATGAATAATGATTCATTTTCTTTAGAATTAAGGAACTGTAATGTAGTTCCATTTGTCCTCCCAGATAGTATTCTTTCTCTTGCTTTGCAACCTTAGTCCCCAGGCTATAAAAAGACACTATCTAGTAAATTTTTATTAGTTAATCCTAGAAACTTCTGAAATAGTTCAAAATATATTCATATTTCCAGGGAAGTTTTAGGATACATATGTATACATGGATCTATTTTTTCTTGGGCATACATAACTAATATTTCCTCTACTATCTAAGCTAAGAATGGTAAACATTATCCCAATGGTCTGACATAACTAAATCTAGATGTTGTGAAGTTGACTAAAATAAAATTTCTTTATATTTTACCTAACCCCCTGAGTCAAGATAGAAATCTCTAATTGGCTCATATTAGCAGGTGCATTCTTGACCACAACATTTCATATTGTGGATGCATTAGCAGTGCTGAGAGTATAGTTGATGTAATATTTTGGAGAAAATTGAAAGCCAGCTGGTTTCGTGGTGAGTTTTTGGATTGAGGCACAGTCTTGAGAGTAAGAGTAAGATATAGTGATAGATAGTTTTAGTTACCACTGACAACCTAGACTCCCACAACTGTGTATTGTAATAATGCTAATGTTGAGGGCAAAAGAACTTTGTACAATGTTGGGTGCAATTAGCCTAAGTGTACTGAGTTCCCTTCCATTAACAGAGAAGTATTATTTTACACCAAATGTAATTTTTAGGCATCATTTTACATGAAGCAATTACACCTTAATTTGTTAATTTCATCTCTGTGATCATTACTATCTGTGTCTTGCATCAATCTTGTAAACTAAATTCATTTTAAAATGAAGTTGATTACAAAGCTTTCACCCCACCTATCAATTCATGTTCCCCAATAACTCTGCCAACCCAAACTGACTTCTGTGTTTTTCTTTTTCTTTACTTTTTTTTTTGTTTGTTTTTTGAGACAGAGTCTCCCTCAGTCACGCAGGCTGGAGTGCAGTGGCACGATCTCGGCTCACTGCAACTGCTGCCTCTTGGGTTCAAGTGATTCTCCCATCTCAGCCTCCCGGTAGCTGGGATTACAGGTGCCTGCCAACACACCTGGCTACTTTTTTTGTACTTTTAGTAGAGACGGGGTTTCACCATGTTGGCCAGGCTGGTCTCTGACCCCTGACCTCAAAAGATCACCAAAGTGCTGGGATTACAGGCGTGAGCTATTGCGCCTGGCTGACTTCTGTGTTTTTCTCAGTGGTAGCAGTCTCCCAGTGCTAAAAGTGGAAATCACAAATAAAATTTGACTGTTTCTTTCTGATTACCCCTTTAACAAATTAACCAAAATGTTGTCAAATCCTTTCAAAAGTTATTTTTTTCTCAAAAATTTCTTACCTCTATCCCTTCCTTTATATTGCTATTGCCACAGGCATAGTTCAATATCTCAGTATGTTGTACTCAGAAAACTGCGATGTTTCTATGCTGGTCCTCCCTCACATCCACCCACCTGTAAAATCTCCTACTTTTTGGATCTCTTCCTTCTCTTGACTGTAAATTAACTCACAGACTTCTGAAATGCTATCAATGCTCACTTTCTCATTGGAAAAAAATCTACTATACATCATGTTGCAGGCTAAAAGCCATGATATTCCACATCACATTATTAGTATGCCATAGATTCTCCTAGACTTCTCCGATTTGTCTACCAACTTAAAATAGGAGGCTCGTAATATGAGACACCGAACCCAAACCAAACCAAAACCTGCATCATTCACTGAACACACCACACACACACACACACACACACACACACACACACACACACACACAC
>NW_022436996.1:12394201-12411403 GCF_009761245.1 Sapajus apella
ACACACACACACACACACACACACACACACACACACACACACACACAGAGACACACACACACATATACACACATATATATCTCCTGTCCAGTGCTATACACAATCTAAACAAACAATGTTTATAAATTTAACATTGTAGCGTTAAAACGAAAACAAAAGGTCAGAGAAAAATGCAGTGTTACATCTTCCAATAATCTACCTTTTTCATGCCATAAGTATGTTTTTGAAGACTCTGAACTTCACGTGTATGCTGTCAGCATACAGAATTCTAATAGAGAGATTATGACAAATCATGTTTATGTTGTATTAAGATTTGAACTGAATTGCAAAAGGTGTAATCATGTTTTTTTGAGCATCTTTGAAACATATCTATACCAGGCAATTTAGGCTTCTTTTGTAAGTTTCTTAACCCTTCCTGAAAAAAATTCTTAATGGTAAAAAAACTCTTTTAGGATAAAAATAGGCATCCAAAGTCTTAAGTAGAAACAATATTTGCAATAAATTTCAGAATCTCTAAATCCCTAAATATATTCTCATATCAATACTGCTATTGAATATATTCAATTCACATTCACCTATTCCATTAAAAAATGCTAGTGAAAGCATTGCTTAACTGTTTAAATATTAGATTATCAAATGAAACTTACAGAGTCCACATTTTAATTTTAAATATATAAAGCAGTAAACATTTATGCTAATTTTAATGATATTTCAACATCATTTGCTCACCTCAAATTTTACTTCAGTTAAATAAAAACATTATAAACACAATCTACTTTTGTATGTAAAACATGATAAAATAGTCATATTTAAATAAATTATAAAATGTTATTTCTTATATATTTTTATTTGTGATATTTTAATAAAATAATATGGAATTCTGATATTTAAATATTTTGTGGCAATCACATTATTCATTTTATTTTTCAACATTTATTTTATGTTAAATTGAGATATTAAAATGCAAAACACATCTCCTTAAATTCATGTTTGATTATTTTCCTATCTCCACTGATACATTTGTCATCTGTAATATTTGAACAATGTACTAATGCATTGTGTGAGATGAATTAATCATAAGAGCTTAAGACTGCAGCAATCGCCAAGACATAGAAGTGACCAAATGAAGCAGCAATGATGAATAAGAAAAAGATAACAAAAGCCCGTCCTATGTCTCTGTTTCCTACTTTGAAAGCATAACCTCATATACTATGCTTCCTGCAGATATAACCTGCAGAATGTCACACACATAATTATACACTATATTAAATCAAATACTAGACCAGATCTATGAGCCTGGGCATGTATCATAATTTGTCTTCAATGTGAAATTAGGTTTCTTCACAAAACTGAAAGGAAGTAGAATCCTTCCGTTAGATCTATGGTACAAACTCAGCTCTAGATTGTCTTCTGAGCTGAAGCCAACTGGAGCAGATGTGGAACCACTATTAACGATCACTTTCTCATTCTATATGGACCCCTGTTTAGATCATCATTAAATATGGAGTGTTTTCTATTTGCCTTGCAGTTCACATGGAACGTGGGGTATGAACAGTGGAGCTTTGATCAAAAATTTTAAACCATGTATGTTAAAGATTTCTCTTGTCCTTTACAGATCAATTCTTTCCTGCTCCTTTAAACAACTGATCACCATCAACTATTATTGCCTATTTAAGATCTTTATATAGTTGAAACCATTCAGTGAAAACTCCTTAGTGTCTAGATTATTTTCCTCAATATGTTTTAGATACTCATTTGTATAGTTGCATGAATAAAAATTCTGTTAATATTTTAATGCTAAGGAGTATTACATAGCATAAACATATCACAATGAATTTATTTAATTTAACTGGTTGATGGACAATTAAGTGAGGTTTTATGTTGGTTAAAGTGAGTCAATGTAATAAAACATTCCCATCCAAGGCTACTTGTGAGAGCTGCGTCTTAGAGAATATAAAAAATAAGTTAAAAACAAAAGACATTTTTGAATTATAGAACTACAAATAACACCTGCTTTCTTTATGTACACCAGAAAGAGTAGTTATATAGTGAATATCACCTGATGTTTTTATGTATACTGGTAATAATAGCTCTAGATTACCATTGGATAAGGATATAGAAAAGAATAGTAGTTTTATAATAACACAATAATAATAACTGTATAGCTTCTGGAGAATGTGAGCCATCACTTCTCTTTTGACAATATGTAGTGAAGAAGAGAATGCTTATCTTCTCTCCTCCAGTCCCTCTTCTTTACCATCCATTTCTCATACTGTTACAACTTTAAATATACAGTACTACACCTTTCTGATGCACTCTGGTGACTGGTGATAACTTCAAATGTTATCTTTTCTAGCAGTATTTTCATTTTTGAAAATTGTAAAAATAATATACAGATGGCAAAAATTATATTACAGGCATACCACAGAGTTTCTGTTCCAGACACTACAATAAAGTGAATATTGAAATAAGGTAAATCACATGAAATTTTTGTTTGATCAGTATATAAATATCATATTTACACTATACTGCAGTCTATTAAGTGTGCAGGAGACTTATGTCTGAAACCAGTACACACCTTATTTAAAAATATCATATTACTAAAAAATGCTAACAATCATCTGAGCCTTCAATGAGTCATAATTTTTGCTAGTGGATGGTCTTACCTTAATCTTGATGGCAGCTGAATGGTCAGGGTGGTGATTGCTGAAGGTTGAGGCAATTGCAGCAATTTCTTAAAATAACAATGAAATTTGCAATGTAGATTGACTCTCTTTTCATGAATAATTTATTGATAGCAGTGATGCTCTTTGATAGCATTTTACCTATAGTAGTTCTTTCCAAATTAGAATCAATACCCTCACACACTATTGCTGCTTTATCAACTAAGTTTACTTAACATTCTAAATTCTTTGTTATCATTTCAGCAATGCGACAGCATCTTCCAAGGAGTAGATTCCATTTTTAAAAATCATATTTATTTTGCTCATTGTGCCAGTCCATTTTCACACTACTGGTAAAGACATACCTGAGACTGGGCAATTTACAAAAGGAAGAGTTGTATTAAGTATACAGATCCACATGGCCGGGAGGCCTCATGATCATGGCAGAAGGCAAGAAGGAGTAAATCATATCTTATGTGGAAGGCAGCAGGCAAAGAAAGAGAGAGCTTGTGCAGGGAATCTTCTCTTTATAAAACCATAAGATCACGTGAGACCCAATCACCATCACTAAAACAGCAGTAGAAAATCTCACCGCCATAATCCAACTACCTTTCACTGGGTCCCTCCCATGACACATGGGGATAGTGAGAGCTACAATTCAAGATGAGATTTGGGTGGGGACATGGCCAAATCATATCATTCTGCTTCTGGCCCCTCCCAAATCTCATGTCCTCACATTTCAAACCCAATCATGCCTTCTCAAGAGTTCCTCAAAATCTTAACTCATTTCAGCGTTAACCCAAAGTCCACAGTTTAAAGGCTCATCTGAGACAGGCAAGTACCTTCTGCCTATAAGCCTGTAAAATAAAAATCAAACTAGTTACTTCCTAGATACAATGGGGGTATAGTTATTGGGTAAATACACTTATGCCAAATGGGAGAAATTGTCCAAAGCAAAGGGACTACAGAGCCCATGCAAGTCCAAACTTCAGTGGGGCAGTCAAATCTTAAAGCTCCAAAAAGATCTCCTTTGACTCCAGCTCTCACATCCAGGTCATGTTAAAATGCAGGTTCCTAGAGTCTTGGGAAGCTCCATCCCTGTGGCTTTGCAGAGTACAGCCGCCTTTCCAGCTGCTTTCACAGGCTGGAATTGAGAATCTGTGAGTTTTCCAGATGCAGGACACATGCTGTCAGTGGATCTACCATTCTGAGGTCTGGAGGATGGTGACCCTCTTCTTACAGCTCCACTAGGCAGTGCCCCAGTACGGACCCTGTGTGGGGGCTCCCACCCCAAATTTCCCTTCTACACTGCCCTAGCAGGGTTTCTCCATGAGGACCCCGCCCCTAGAGCAAAATTCTGACTAGGCATCCAGGCATTTCCGTACATCTTCTGAAATCTAAGTGGAGGTTTCCAAACCTCAATTTTTAACTTTCTGCACCAGCAGGACCAACACCATGTGGAAGATACCAAGGCTGGAGGATTGCACACTCTGAAGCCATGGCACAAGCTCTACATTGTCCCTTTTCAGCCATGGCTAAAGTGGCTGGGATATGGGGCACCAAGTCCTTAGGCTGCACACAACATGGGGATCCTGGGCCCTTCCCACAGAACCACTTTTTCCTCCTAGGCCTCTGGGCCTGTAATAGGAACTGCTGTAAAGCAGTGTGAAGTAGTGTAATAGAAGCTGCTTTGAAGACCTCTGACATGACTTGGAGACATTTTTCCCATTGTCTTGGGGATTAACATTCAGCTCCTCATTACTTACACAAATGTCTACATCTGGCTTAAATTTCTTATTAGAAAATGGGCTTTTCTTTTCTATTGCTGTGAGGCTGCCAATTTTCTGAAATTTTATGCTTTGCTTCCCTTATAAAACTGAATGCCTTTAGCAGCACCTAAGTCACCTCTTGAATGCTTTGCTGCTTCAAAATTTCTTCCACCAGCATACCCTAAATCCTCTCTCTCAAGTTCAAAATTCCACAAATCTCTAGGGCAGGGGCAAAACATCACCAGACTCTTTGCTAAACCATAACAAGAGTCACTTTTGTTCCAGTTCCCAAAAACTTCCTCATCCCCATTGAGAGACTACCTCAGCCTGGACGGTATTGTCCATATTGCTATCAGCATTTTGGGCAAAGCCATTCAACAAGTCTCTAAGGAGTTCCAAACTGTCCCACATTTTCCTGTCTTCTTCTGAACCCTCCAAACTGTTTCAACCTCTGCCTGTTACCCAGTTCCAAAGTCACTTCCACATTTTTGGGTATCTTTCAGCAGCACCCCATTTCTGATTCCAATTTGCCGTTTTAGTCTATTGTCATGCTGCTGGTAAAGACACACCTGAAACTGGGCAATTTACAAAGTAAAGAGGTTTATTGAACTTAGAGTTTCATCTGTCTGAGGAGGCCTTACAATCATGGTGGAAGGCAAGGAGGAGCAAGTCGTATCTTACATGGATGGCAGCAGGCAAAGAGTCAGTGAACTTCTGCAGGGGATATCCTCTTTATAAAACAATCAGATCTCATAAGACCTAATCACCAGCACAAGAACAGCAGGAGAAAAACCTGCCATCATGACCCAATTACCTCTCACTTGGTCCTTCCCATGACACATGGGAATTGTGAGAGTTCTGATTCAAGATGAGATTTGGGTGGGGACACAGCCAAACCATATCACTCATCCATAAGAAATACTTCCTTAACTGTTAAAGTTTTATTATAAAATTACAGCATCTCAGTCACATCATCAGACTTCACTTGTAATTCTGTTTCTTTTGCTATTTCTACCATATCTGCAGTTACTTACTCCAATGAAGTGTTGAACTCCTTCCTCACAGTCATCCATGAGGTTTGGAATTGACCTTTACTTTTCTGTTAATGTTGGTATTTTGACCTCCCATGAATCACAACTGTTCTTAATGGATGCTACATCCTTTCTGGTGGTTTTATAATTTGCTTTGTGCAGATCCATCAGAGGAATCACTATCAATGGCAGCCATATAGATTTATATAATATATTTCTTAAATAATAAGACTTGAAATTTGAAATTACTCCTTGTTCCATGGGCTACAGAATGCATGTTGTATTGACAGGAATGACAACAACATTCTTTCCCTTGTATATCTCTATACGAACTCTTGAGTGGCTAGGTGTGTTGCCAATGAGCAGTAATATTTTCAATGGAATCTGTTTTTTTCAGCTGTAGGTCTCAGCTGTGAGTTGAATATGTTTGGTATACTCTAACAGATGTGCTGTGTCATCCAGGCATTTTTATTTATAAAACACAGGCAGAATGAATTTAGCAAAATTCTTATGGGTCCCAAGATTTATCAGATTGTAAATTAGCACTGGCTTCAACTTAGAGTCACCAGTTACATTAGGCCACAACAAGAGTCAGCTAGTCCCTTTAAACTTTAAAGCCAAACATTGACTTTTCCTCTCTACATTGAAAAGTTTTATGTTACGAAGATGGCTTCTTTTCTTAGACCTTGTGACCAACTTTTGTTAGCTTATAACTTTTCTTCTGCATATTTTTCACCTCTCTCAGGCTTCAGAAAATTGAAGAGTTTGGATCTTGCTCTGGATTTGACTTTGGCTTTAGGGAATTGTATAACTGGTTTGGTCTTCTATCCAGACCACTAAAACTACCTCCATATCAGCAATAAAGCTGTATTGCATTCTTTTTTTTTTTTTATTTTTTTTCCCCATTTATTTTATTGCATTTTAGGTTTTGGGTACATTTGAAGAACATGCAAAGTACACACATGGCAGTGTGATTTGCTGCCTTCCTCCCCATCACCTACATCTGGCATTTCTCCCCTTGCTATCTCTCCCCAGCTCCCCACCCCCCACCGTCCCTCCCCTATTTCCCCCCAACTGACCCCAGTGTGTAGTGCTCCCTTCCCTGTGTCCATGTGTTCTCATTGTTCAACACCCGCCTATGAGTGAGAACATGCAGTGTTTGATCTCCTGCTCTTCTGTCAGTTTGCTGAGAATGATGGTTTCCAGGTTCATCCATGTCCCTACAAAGGACCCAAACTCATCGTTTTTGATGGCTGCATAATATTCCATGGTATATATGTGCCACATTTTCCCTATCCAATCTATCGTCGATGGGCATTTGGGTTGGTTCCAGGTCTTTGCTATTGTAAACAGTGCTGCAATGAACATTCGTGTGCACGTGTCCTTATAGTAGAACGATTTGTAATCCTTTGGATATATACCCAGTAATGGGATTGCTGGGTCAAATGGAATTTCTATTTCTAGTTCCTTGAGGAATCGCCACACTGTCTTCCACAATGGTTGAACTAATTATTTACATGTTCCATGGACCATACTTTTAATTTTCTTTAAGGACTTTTCTTTTGCAGTCACAAACTGTTTGGTACCAGAGGCTTACATTTTGGTCTATCTTAGCTTTTGACATGCATTTGATATGATTTGGATTTGTGTCCCTGCCCAAATATCATGTCAAATTTTAATGCCCATTGTTGGAGATGGGGCCTAATGCAAGGTTATTGGATCATGAGGGCATCTTCTAATGGTTCAGCACCATTCCCCAAGTGCTATCTTGTGATGTTATTCTCCTGAGATCTGCTTGTTTAAAAACTTGTAGAACACACCCTCTCCCACTCTCGGTTCCTTTTGCTCTTAACATGTAAGATGTGCTTGCTTCCCCTTCACAATTCACCATGATTTTATGATTCCTGAGGCCTTCCCAGCCATACTTCCTGTAGAGCCTGCAGAACTGTTAGTCAATTAAATTTGTTTTCCTTACAAATTACCCAATCTCAATCGTCTTTTTATATTAATTAATTAATTTAATTTTTAACCTTTTTTAAAATTATGCTTTAAGTTCTGGGGTACAAGTGCAGATCATGCAGGATTATTACATACGTATACACATGCCATGGTGGTTTGCTGCATCTAGCCCCCCTCATCTACATTAGGTATTTCTCATAATGTTATCACTCCCCAATCCCCCCACCCCTGTTATACCTCCCCTAGCTCTCCCACACACCAAAAGACCCCGGTGTGTGATATTCCCATCCCTGTGTCCATGTGTTCTCATGTTCAACACCCACTTATTAGCGGGAACATGCAGTGTTTGGTTTTCTGTTCTTGCATATGTTTGCTGAGAATGATGGTTTCCAGCTTCATCCATGTCCCTGCATAGGACATGAACTCATCCTTTTTTATGGTGCACAGTATTCCATGGTGTATATGTGCAACATTTTATATCATTGATGGGCATTTGGGTTGGTTCCAACTCTTTGCTATTGTGAATAGTGCTGCAATGAACATACACGTGCATGTGTCTTTACACTATATGATTTATAATCCTTTGGGTATATAACCAGTAATGGGATTGCTAGGTCAAATGGTATTTCTATTTCTAGATCCTTGAGAAATCACCACACTGTCTTCCACAATGAATGAACTAATTTATACTCTTATCCACAGTGTAAAACATTCCTATTTCTCCACATCCTCTCCAGCATCTGTTGTCTCCAGATTTTTTAATGATTGCCATTCTAACTGGCATGGGTTTTGAATTGCATTTCTCATTGTGGTTTTGATTTGCATTTCTCTAATGACCAGTAATTATAAGCATTTTTCCATATACAACTGCTCAAGGAAATAAGAGAGGACACAAACAGATGGACAAATATTCCATGCTCATGGTTAGGAAGAATCAATATCCTGAAAATGGCCATACTGCCCAAAGTAATTTATAGATTTCAATGCTATCCCCATCAAACTACCATTGACCTTCTTCATGGAACAGGAAAAAAACACCTTAAACTTCATATGAAACCAAAAAAGAGCCCGCATAGCCAAAACAATCCTAGGCAAAAAAATCAGACAGGTCTTTATAGCAATGCAAAAATACATTAATATAGAAAATTAGTAGTAGATATGTGGGGCATTGCTGTCAGATAACTGAAAATGTGGAAGCAACTTTGAAACTGTAGGAAAAAGAGTTAGGAAAAGTTTGAAGGGCTCAGGAGACAGAAGGATGACAGAAAGTTTGGAACATCCTAGACACTTGTTAAATTGTTGAGACCAAAATGCTGACAGTGATATGGACAATGAAATTAAGGCTGGGGTGGTCTAGATGGAGATGAGAAACTTATTAGTATCTTGAGTAAAGATCACTCCTGCTATTCTTTAGCAAAGAGACTAGAGGTATTTTGTCCCTGTCCTAGAGATCTGTGAAACTTTGAACATAAGAGTAATGATTTAGGGTATCTAACTGAAGAAATACCTAAGAAACAAAGTGTCACAATGTTAAAACTGGCTGCTTCTAAAAGTATATGCTCATATGTATGTGCAAAGAGATTATCTGAAACTGTAAATTATATTTAAAATGAAAACAGAACATAAATGTTTGGAAAATTTGCAGCCAGGCCATGTAATAGAAAATATAAACACATTATCTGGGGAAGAATTCATGCTGGCTGAAGAAGTTTGTATAAGGAAAAAGGAGCAAAACCAATGGAAGAAATGCCTGGAAGTCATTTCAGAGAACTTCAGGGAAGCCCTTACCATCACAGACCCAGAGGCCTAGGAGTACAGAGTGGTTTTGTGGGCTGGGCCCAGGACTCCGCTGTTCTGTGCCACATCAGGACACTACTCCCTGTGTCCCAGCCACTCCAGCTTCAGCCATGGCTAATAGAGCCCTAGTTATGCCCCAGGCCACACTGCTCCAGAGGGTGCAAGCCAAAAACTTCCACTGCATTTGTCTCAGAGGGCAAATTTTCAGGCTTGGAAGCCTTTGCTTAGACTTCAGAGGATATATGGAAACGCCTGAATGCCCAGGCAGAAATCTGCTTCAGGAGTGGAGCCCTGCACAGAGTGCCCTCTGGGGGCACTGCCTAGTGGAGCTGTCAGAAGAGTGTCACTGTCCTCCAGACCACAGAATGGTAGATCCACATACAGCTAGACATGGAGTCAAAGGAGATTATTTTAAAGCTTTAAGATTTAATGGCCTCTCTGCTAGGTTATAGACTCATGTGGGGCCTGTAGCCTTTTTGTTTGGGCCTATTTCTGCATTTTGAAAAGGATTTATTTACCCAATATTTATATCCCTATTGTATCTTGGAAGTTACTAACTTTTTTTTTTTAATTTTACTGGCTCATAAACAAAAGGGACTTGCCTGTCTCAGATGTGACTTTGGACTGCAGACTTTTGAGTTAATCTGATGATGGAGAACTTTTGATAAGTGATGATTGTATTTTGCAATGTGAAGATGCTGTAAGATTTGGGAGAGACATGGAGTAGAATGATATAGTTTGAATTTGTGTCCCCACCCAATTCTCATGTCAAATTGTAATTCCCACTGTTGGAGGTAGGATCTAATGGGAGGTGAATGGATTATGGTGGCAGTTTCTAATGTTTCAACACCATCCCCCAGTGCTGTCTCATGATAGAATCCTCCTGATATCTACTTGTTTAAAAGTATGTCACATCTCCTGTCCCTGCTCTGCCTTCCTTTCCTCCTGTTCTCATCATGTAAGACATGCTTGCTTTCCCTTTGCCTTCCTCCATGATTTTAAGTTTCCTGAGGCCTTCCCAGCTATGCTTCCTGTATAGCCTGCAGAACTGTGAGTCAATTAAATCTGTTTTCCTTAAATTACCCTCTCTCAGATAGTTCTTTATAGCACTGTGAGAATGGACTAACACACCTTCCTCACTCAGCTCAGTTATTTCTAGCTTTTGATTTAACGTGAGAGACATAAAACTCTTTCTTTCATGTAAACTTAGAGGCCTTGTAGTGTTATTAACTAGACTAATTTCAGGATTTATCTGTCTCAGGGAATAGAGAAGCCCAAAAAGAGGGAGGGAGAGAGATGGGAGAACAACTGGTTAGTGGAGCAATCAGAACACACATACCATTCATCACTTAAGTTTGCCAGCTCATATGGGTGCAGTTGGTGATGTCCCAAAGCAATTACAATAGTAACATGAAGGATGACTAATCACAGATCACCATAACAGATGTAATAATAATGAAAAGTTTGAAGTGTTGTGAGGATTACCAAAGTGTGACACAGAGACACGAAGTAATCACACACTATCGGAAATACAATGCTGATAGGCTTGTTCAATGCAGAATTGCCACAAACAACTAATTTTCACTAATTAATATCTGTGAGGAATAATAAAGTGAAGCACAATAAAATGAGGTAGGCCCACATAAAGTATTATTAGAAGGAAAATAGTCTCTCTTAATTACTAATATTGACCCTAAATTCTACTTCGTAAAGGTATTATGCTCATCAGCTTTAGTATTAAATACTCTAGATTTCCATCCATGATATTTTACTAACTTTAAAATTTTGAATAGGTTAAACGTTTATATGATATGACTCAAAGATCAAAACAATCCAAAAAATAAAAAAAAACAAAATTAACCCTTCTCATTCATCATACCCTATTCTAATTCAGCAAAAGTAAACACATTGTTCATTAATCATGTACTTCCCCACAAAATGTTTAGGCAACACAAAGCTTACTATCTTAATTATTTTTAAGTGTACTGTGCACTAATGTTAAGTACATTTACACTGTTGTACAATCAATCTTCAGAACTACTTTTGTGTTACAGAACTTAAACTTAATCAACTTTGCATTCACACACTTCATCCCAGACCTGGGAAACCACTCTTCTACTTTCTGTCTCTATGAATTTGATTATTTATGTACCCACGCAACAGTAATCATTAATATAGTATTTTTCTTTCTGCATCTGACTTATTTATTTAGCATAATGTCCTTGAGGTTCACTTACGTTGTAGTATATATCAGAATTTTTCCCCTTCTAAGGCTAAATAATATCCCACTGTATGTATATACCACATTTTGTCCATTCACTTATCCACTCATAGACACGTGGGTTGCTCCCACCTTTGGCTATGTGAGTAATACCTCTGTGAGTACAGATATACTGTTCTTAGGAAAGTGCCTCTCTTCCTAATTCTGCATGTATACTTTCTTAGCACACAGATGTATGGATGAATGAGTTTGTGGTAGGAGTTGTGTAAGTTACAATCATTATTCGAACTGGCCTGAATCCAAATCAGTCTCATCAAAGAATTGATTAATTGTGAATTTTTTATTGTAAATTATATATGGAAATTTTTCTTTGTTACAAATTTGAAGAGTGGGAAATTATCTAATGTTATATTAACTTCTAATGTTAGGGTCAGCTAGAAGCATAAAAAAGGCAAAACATTATATGTGTACTTGGCCACAGTTAAAGCAATTTAACAAATACAGGGTCCTCTTTTTCTATTTTTAAAGTATTGCTTTGTATGTGATGGTTGTTTTTATATATGCTGCATATGATATTTCTCTAGTTTTATAGGAAGTTAAAACTTGATGTAGTACCAAAAAGCAGCACTAAATGAGCACTATTCTAGCAGTGGCAGGCAACATTCTTTCAAAATATGTTAATTCTACTGTACAAAATTGGTTTCATTAAAAAGCTTACTCTTGTGAGTTACTTGTCTCAGAAAGTTTCATTAAAATTAAGAGTAGTAAGAATATAAAAAATCAAAATCTAATCTGAAATTTACAGCAGGGTGTTTTCTTTTAAAGCTGTATCTGTGTTTGTTACATGTCATAAGATAAGAAAGAAACGGTGGCCTCCAGATACTGGGATACTGAAGTATGCCTATCAGGAAACTAATATATTGAAACATACACCCTTTTATTGGATTTGCTAACATGTACTTCAACAGAATACCCAAAAAGTTTGACGAGGGCAAAGTCAACACCAACCTATCCATATTTATAATAATTTTATTCTGAGGACAATAGCCTTATAAAGGATAACATATGTTACATATAAAAAACATAATGTATGATTAGACTGAAGAGACTGCTAGTAACCTGCTTACCACACAGTCTCCCCTTTCTTTTCTTCAGAAAATTACACCAAGATGTGGACATGCCACAGGTTATTAAGTTATATTTCAGAACGGAAACTGTTGGATTCTACTTCCAATAAACCACCTTAAAAAGGGATGACTGTCATAGTGCTCTCCTTCTAGGCTTGTATCTTCCTCCTTGTGGCATCTTAGAACATGGGTCTGATGATTAGAGTTATAATGGCTGTTTCATGAAAATGAGGAAATCCTTGAGTTTGGAAACTTGTTACAAAGATTGTGGAACAGATAAAAAGTGATTGGATTCTTGATAACTGCAGAGATTCTGGAGGCACTATATTAGCGCTGACCTGCTGTATCTGGAATCTTTTTACATATAAGAAACATTTAAAAATGTACTCTCTTTAAGAAACTATTAATTGTTTTTATGTTGTTAATATTTTTGTTGTTTTATAGAGATAAACTTAATTGTAACTGGCATAAAGTTTCATAACTGGAAATGTCTTTTGTAATAACAAAACACCAATAGAATTGACTGGAGATTTTAAGGCAAATACTGAGCATTCAATATTGCAGGCTGGAGAGTTGATCTCTTTCTTTATGTGACAGTAAAATGCCAATGAAAGTGGTTCTCAGTGAGAAGGGGAGCTGAAAAGGGGACGGAGTGGGAAGATAATCTTCCTCGAGCCCAAACATCCATGGCCTGACTCCTCTTGGTAGCAATGTGGTCAAGCTCTTCCGCTGAAGTCAAGCTACTTCTCTCCGATATCCAACCAACCACAGTCTCTAATGTCCCAATGCTTCTCTTCTTCTCCTCTCTCTGCTGGTGGAGCCTGGGCCTTTTATGGTTTTGAAAAAGGCAACATTTAAGCAGGAAAACAAGAATACCTGCTCTCCTTTTGGGCTGTGAGTCCATGCTTGAGGGTGAGGTATGCACCAGGGACACACCCTCTCCTGCCCAGAATTTCCTTGCCTCCTGTCCCTATCAGTTCCATTAGAAGAAATTCAGTTAATCCACTAAGAACTCAGATAAAAAATATTTCCAAATTGGTTTGAAAGAAGGAGTTTGAATGCTTATAATTCTTTCATCTTGCCTTATAATCTCCCTATTTCTTTACATAAACGAAGTTGTTATAATGATGCAGGAGTAGTGACCTACACAGGTAAAAAATGTCAATGATTGTTATGGCCCTTATAAACTCATGTTGAAGTATCACCTTGGGAATGGGATTCAGATATTACAACACCTAATCTTAAATTACAAAATGAATACAAACCAGGCAGTAGTATATTTTAATATAATTTACGCTATATTGACATCTGTTTACATGACACAACTAATAAAATGAAGTGTTCAAATGAAAACAAAAAAGCACCCAATAATGAACTGATACTAGATTAGTTCAACCTTAAATTTTCATCACAAATTTCTTCTGTTGGTGAGATGCTTCATGAGAGTCTTTTCTATATATCATATTCAAGATCAGGAGATCATATTCTCTTCAAAGATAAATGGCAACACAAGGTAGAATTTATAATACCTTGAGTTTGAAATTCCATCTCTGAATTCTTATATTAAAATCATAAATACAAAAACTACATAGTGCTAATGGTATATTAATGCACTAGACTCACATGGTATACCATTATTATAATTTCTATTCTTTCAGTATTTAAAAAATCTCCTATTTTATTCATTGTATGTATTTTTCTACATCTATCTGTTTTTCTTTCTTCATTTATCCTTTTTTCCTTTTTTTAATCACAGTACTCTATTATTCAACCTTCTTCATCTTTTTCTTATCTATTTATCCTTGATGGACTAACACAGTAGCCAGCAATAACATGTGATTATTGTAATTAAAATTGATATTTATTCAAATTAAATAAAATTTAAAATACACCTCCTCAGTTGCACTAGCTCCACTTCAGGTGCTCAATAGCCACACATAGGTGACGCCTATCTGAATGGATACTATGGGATATTTCCATTAATGTAGAAGTTCTAATGAACAGTACTGCAAGAATGGTTTATCAAAAGGTGTGGCAAAAGAATAAAGAGAGGGATGAGCTAGGAGGAAAAGATTAGAATAACCAAATCTAACTATATTTCAAACACACAGTAATGCCAGGTACTGAAGGTTTCTTTCTTTGACTAGGAGAAAAGGAAGGACAGAGTGTGGATGCATATGAGATGGTATGCCCTGATGAGGGCACAACAGTGTATACCATAAACTGATTTGTAATATTGATAAAATGAAAACAAAAATGAAATGCTCTTTTACTGGGGTTAAATAAAATATAAAATGTAAAAGTATTAAAATATATTTTATCAATTATGATCATGATTCCAAAGAATATTTAATGATCTGTTAAAATGTCAAGTGAAAATTCTAAGTAAGACTTTTAAAAACATGATCCCAAATTCCTGCTTTAAAATAACCATGAATTTATATAGATACAGATATATACATTTGTACAAAGGTACATATTCTTATCTTTTGATACAGATCTGTAGGCATTTGGGTGTGTGAATGTATGTGTGTGTATTCAGGATGAACATACAGTTAGAAAGATAGATAAGAGAAAGAGAAGAAGTCACAAATGAGCCTAATTATATACAATACATTGTGTAAGATGCATTATCTAATGCACCTCATTAACTATTTAAAGCATATGAAATAATATTATTACTCTCTTTTCTACAGACTGGGTAATTGGCCGTAGACAGCTTAAATATCTAGTGTAAATTAAAAGACAGAGTAAGCAGAAGAACCAATGCTAGATCACTGCATAGGCTTCCATAGAAATCAGACTGAAAGAAAATAATAGTAATACATATGTCCAATTGATGACACACGAGGTTGAAAAAAATCTTATAGACCTTGCTCTAACTCTACAATTGGTGTGCATTTGTCTTAACTATTTGAAAGAAAAGCAATTTTAAAATTTTGCTCATCAAATGTACATGTTCATAGTTTTCTATTTTGTGACTCTGACACTGTTTATGGTCAATGATGTTCCACCTAAATTATTGCTATTACCAACATAAGACTGCAACATATAACTGGGAATGTATGGTGAGTTACTCTACTATGCCTAAGCATGGAATCACTGAACAAGAATGTATTTACCTGTTTTAGTTTCCTAAATAGTGTCATACACCATTTCAATAAACATAGCTATTCCATACTCTCTGCAACTCTTCTCCAGACTTCTACTAATCCAGTAGGGATCAAAAACTATCTCTTCATTATACATTGCATGTATGTGGTAACTAATGAGGGTATTTCTTAATAGGTTTAATGTTTATGCATGGCTTCTGTTCTGTTAATTGCCCATTTTCCTGTTAACATTTTTATGTGCTTTCAAGTAAATGGAATATATTCAGCTATCTATCTTTTATTGATTACACATGGGTCTTCTTGACTGTGTTTTCTTTTCAGTTATTCACAATGTCTTTTGATAACTAGAAGTTTTTTATTAATTATAGTATTTTTTAAAAGCATTATACTTATTAAGAAAAATGGATGTATAATGGAAAAATCTTGTACATTTTTTTCTACTATGTGTAGCTTGTCTTTTATTATCTTTGAAATTATTTCAAAATATTTCATTATTTCTCCAAGTATAATTTCTTCTCAATTTTCTCTACCTTCTCCTGGGATTCTAATTTCACAAAAATAATATTTGATATTGTCCCACTGCTCCTGAATGTTCTATTTTTTTGGGGGGTGGGTTGGTTTTTGTATTTTTTAAATGACTACTTCTTATTGTATTTCAGTTTAAATAATTTATATTTGTTTATCATTAAAGCCACTGTTGTTTTTTCCTAGACTGTACTGATTATACTGACAAGTACATTAAAGTGATTTTTCACCTATATTTCTAAGTTTCTGTTCTATAACATTTCTATTTGATTTTTTCTTATAGTTTTCATCCTGTGCTGAAATTACCTATTCAATTTTGCATTTTATCTGGTTTTTCTTTTGAAGCCTTTAACATATAAATTACAGTTAATTTAATTTACTGTGTGTTAATTTTAATATTTACATCATATGTGAGTCTGCTTTTATTGATGGTTTTGCCACTACCATGTGGAGTTTTTCTTACTTTTGTGTGTATTTTTTTTTCTTGGTTGAAACTTGGACATAATGCATAGTACAGTAGAGACTGAAGTAAATAACATTTATTTAAAAATATAGGCAGAAATCTTCTTTCACTATGGCATTAGCATGAGAAATTGAGTCAATCTAGTCTTAAACTGAACTGAATTTGTTTTTCATTGTTGCTGCTATTACCCTCAGTGCACCACTGACTTCCAACTCCTGAAGTAATACCTAGTGCTTGGTATGCATGCTAGTTTACTAAAGTGTTTTTCTCACAGTCCTGCTCTATTCTTGGTTTTAGTGTCTTCATGAGGCACCTATACCTCAGACAAAGTCTCTATTCATATTCTTGCAACTTCTATGCAAGTGATAGCTTGCTGTTTCTTGTCACTGGTGTTTGATAGCTAGACACAGGGTGCTTTTCTCATCGTGGTCATGACCCAATCTCAGGTCTCATGCTTCTGATTCTTGGATGAGATACTTTGTGTGTGTGTGTGTGTGTGTGTGTGTGTGTGTGTGTGTGTGTGTGTGTGTGTGT
>NW_022436996.1:12411413-12579315 GCF_009761245.1 Sapajus apella
TGTGTGTGTGTGTGTGTGTGTGTGTGTGTGTGTGTGTGTGTGTGTGTATACCTGTGTTTCACATGATCTTGTCTCTCCACTAGTGATAGGAAACTGCTAATTGTCTGGGCATAGGATATAGTCAATCTTTTCTTCTAAGGGAAGACTTTTTTCCTAGTCTTTATTTAAAAAAAAAAAAAAAAAAAGATAAGTCTTGCTCTGTTGCCCAGGCTGGAGTGCAGTGGTGTGATTATGACTCGCTACAGCCTCTACCTCCCAGGTTCAAGTGATCCTCCCATATCAGCCTCTAAAGTAGCTGGGGCTAGAGATGTGCACCATCACATCTGGTGGGTTTGTTATTGATGTTATTTGTTTGTTTGTTTTAATAGAGACTGGGTCTTACTTTATTGCTAAGCCTGGTCTCAAACTCTTGGACTCAAGAAGTCCTCCTGTCTCAAACTCCGTGCTAAAATTACAGCCTTGAGTCATTGCACCCTGCCTAAGAAGCCTTTGTGTTTTGTGAGGGACAGGATTTGTTGGTCTTTTCATAGGCTTAAGGGTCTTGTTCTCTATGGGAGTAGTATCTTGTCTGCTTTTAGTATTTTTCCCACAGATACCAGCTACCTTCTCCCATTAGTCTGCAACATCAAATCCTGTTCCCTCACCCCCACTTTATCCTAGTGTTTCTCATAAGTGATGTCACTGTCTTTAGAGAAGAGCCTGGACGTAGGTGAGAACTCTCCACACATTCATAGTTCCCTGGGATTTTATATTTTTATAATTTCTTATATCCATATATTTTGTGCTGAGTCCCCAAAACTACCCCCTAGGTTTGATGATTCACTAGGAGGATTCACAGGACTCAGAACATAGTTATATCCATGGCTATAATGTATTACATTGAAAAGATACAAAGCAAAATCAGCAAAAGGAAAAGGGTCATGGGTGAAATCTGGAGGAAACCAGGCACAAGCTTCCAAGAGTCCTTTCCTAGTGAAGTCATACAGGACGTGCTTAATTCCCCCAGGAATGATTCCCAATAACTCCTGTGAAATGGGATCTATTGGAGATGCTAACTAGAGACTCACCGCTCAAGTTTCGCATTGGGTTATGTAGGCACTCTCTGACTAACAGATAACAAAATGCCAGATACATGGGAGAAAAGCAGGTGTTTGGCATAAATCACACTGCATAATTTAGGCACAGTGTTCCATTTTTATTAGAGAATCATGAAAACTCTAGCCAAACCCAACTTCCCAGACACCAAAGTCCAACCTTACAAGCATCCCTTTTATGACAGCAATCTCAAATATGCTGTGCTCTTTTCTGCACACTTGCTCTTTAGCAATTAGGCAAACACTTTTTCTCACTTTTTAAAAAAATCAACTTTTACAGGGTTTTTTTCTTTTTCATGTGCCCTTCCACAGGGGGCTCAAGTCTCACATGCCATCGCTCCTTTGAACTGTCACTTTCCCTAGATTTTTAGACTATTAGATTGCCCTGCAGCCTCATGTCTCTGATGAGATCTAGAAAAATTAGGAATTTGTGGCCGGGTGCAGTGGTTCATGCCTGTAATCCCAGCGCTTTGGGAGCCCAAGTGGGGCAGATCACATGAGGTCAGGAATTGGAGACCAGCCTGGCCAACATGATGAAATCCCGTCTCTACTAAAAATAGAAATATTAGCCAGGTGTGGTGGTGTGAACCTGTATTCCCAGCTACATGGGAGGCTGATGCAGGAGAGTTCCTTGAACCCAGGAGGCAGAGGTTGCAGTGAGTCGAGATCATGCCACTACACTCCAGCCTGGGTGACAGAGCAAGACTCCATCTCAAAAAAATTAAAAATAAACAAATAAAATTTTAAAAATAGAAAAATTAGGAATTTGTAGATTATGTTTTTTGTAGCTACAGTGATAGTTACACTGTTTCCAGCTTTCTACTTTCTAAGTTAAAGCCAGAAACCATGATAGATTTTTAAATATCTAATGTATTTAGATTTCTAAAATGTTGCCTATC
This sequence comes from Sapajus apella, assembly GCF_009761245.1. Classification (NCBI taxonomy): domain Eukaryota; kingdom Metazoa; phylum Chordata; class Mammalia; order Primates; family Cebidae; genus Sapajus; species Sapajus apella. Next base: position 12,413,407 of record NW_022436996.1, read on the forward strand.
AATTACTGATTTTTAATTTTGTTGCTTCATATTCAGGGATTAAAGCAAATATTATACTAATTTATGGGAATGATATTACTTTAGCTTTCTTATGGTTCAGTAGGTGGACAGTTTTTAAATGTCAACATGTATATTCTTTAATTTCTAGGTACAGGATGCTACATGACCTATTAAATCAAATCTGTTAGTTATTTTGTTCACAATATTTCTATCATTTGGATTTATGGAAAAATGATATTAACATATTTTAATGAAACTACTAGTTGCTTGTTAAATTTAGTATTAACAGGCTGAGATTTTTACTGTAAAATTCCATGTCCTTTCAAATTATATGTAATTTTTAATCTAACATTTTAGCACTCTATGTTTCAGTTTCACATAAACTTTCATCTAATAATTTTGACATCCATTGATTATTGTCTTAGTTAATAACAATCTTCAAATTTTATAATTTCTTCTATATTAATTAGCTGTCATTATTCTATAAAGATTTTTCATAATTCAAAACAATATATGGATACATTGAAAATATAGTTCCAATTCAAAATGTGTAGCTAAAACTTGATTCTCTAAATGTAGTAAAATATTTTTAGAATAAGAATCTGGTTAGATAACTATTCCCCTTTGCTACAAATGAGGTAAATTTTTGTACCTTTTTAATGTTATTAGGGATTTATATGCATTAATGTTGAAATCCTCCTGACTTTGGATAGTAGTATTTCTTTCACGATGGTCCTTGTATCCTATTAATATGATACATTAGTTTTCTTCTCTTTCTGGTCCCTTAAACCTGGTATTTCAAATTGTTCTGAGAATATTTTATATATATATATATATACATATATATATATATATATATATATGCTGAAGATATGTATCTATATGTGTGCATACATATATTACATATAAATATATTCACATTCCAGAATGTGGTACATAAATACTTTCTCACACTAAAAACAATGATGATTTTTCTGGACACCCATTATCATTGCTTTCAATAGGAAGCTATATTTAGATATCACATTTTGGAATGTAAAGTGTGCTTCCTTCCTGGATACTATTCTGTTAATATAGGAGGTTTAAGACGCATATGTACTTTAATTTACTGAATTTTTTAAAAGGCTTTAGTTTTCAAGTTGAAGCTAAAATATTTCCTGCATTATGATTATAAAGGAACTAACCTGTTTTCTTCTAGTGCATTTAGGTATAAAATCTGTTTGAAATTTATCTTTGTTTGATGTGTGAGGCACGAATTTAATTTTATCTTTTTGAAAATAAGTATCTGGAAATCAACACCATTTACTAAAATATTCATCTTATCCTACCAATGTAAGAAGCTGATTTTTTAAGAAGTTCATGTCTTTCATAAATGACACATAACCTAAATTTTAAGAATAAATAATTGGAATATTTCAGAAACTATGTTGATCTCATGCCTATAGACATCTATAATTTAATACAATTTATAACATCTGGGGGATCCTGAAAGTTGTATTTCTGATTATGTGACTGTGAACTAATCTGATAAAAAGGAAACGTAACATACTCAATGAAAAAGGATTGTTCTTATTTGCTACTGGATTATAGAAAAATATGAGATAACACAATTTAATAGGTCTTTTAACAGGTCATGTGCCTATAACATGACCTATTAAGAATCACAGGCCAGGCATGGTGGCTCACACCTGTAATCCCAGCACTTTGGAATGCCAAAGCGGGTGGATCACTTGAGGTCAGGAGTTTGACACCAGGCCTGGTCAACATGACAAAACATGTCTCTACTAAAACTACAAAAACTAGCCAGGTTTGGTGGCACATGCCAGCTACTCAGGAGGCTGAGGCAGGAGAATCACTTTAACCTGGGAGGTGGAGGTTGCAGTGAGCTAAGACCCTGCCATTGTACACTCCAGCCTAAGTGACAGGCTTTGTCAAAAAAATAAAAAATGGGTGACAATAAGAATGAGAGATTCCCTTTACTTGAAACAAATAATGTGAAAAAATAAAAAGCCAAACAATTTAGTAAAAAAGTGACAGTACAAGAAAACTACTGTGCATTGCTTGCATATACTCTGATGGAAAACTGACATTGTAAAGAGGAAATTGCAAGTTCTGATACAGGGAAAGTATGAAAAACATATCTAACCATTTCAAATTCTCAGCAAACTGACACAAGAACAGAAAATCAAACACCGCATGTTTTCACTCATAGGCAGGTGTTGAACAAAGAACACATGGACACAGGGAGGGGAGCATCACACACTGGGGTCTGTTGTGAGGGGGCAAGGGAGGGACAGCGGTGGGGGTGGGGAGGTCAGAGAGGGATAACATGGGGAGGAATGCTACATGTAGGTGACAGGGGGATGAAGACAGCAAGCCACATTGCCATGTGTGTACCTATGCAACAATCCTGCATGATCTGAACATGTACGCCAGAACCTAAAGTACAATAAAAAAAAGTGTAAGTCCCAGACCCAAGGATGTATAGTTTTTCAATGTTAAAATAATTTGCGTGTATGCTATCACAGAGGATGTTGCAGAATTGATTTCATACACTATCATTAAGGAAGAGAGCATGGGAGAGGTAATTAAGTATTGAAGAAGGTCTTGCCCTGAATCTATATATAAGATAATCTAGCTCTTATTTATATAAGGAGTCAAGACAGGCAAGAATGAATTCAGTAACCTCACTTGCAGGAGCTACATAATTAAGGTGGGTTTGCTATGCATGAGCAAGTCCACATTGATCTTTTAATTTTCATAATATGAAAATGAATCACTTCTTTTCAGAGAAATAAACCTCTAAAATGGGCTATCTGGGGTGCCAAACCATAGATAATGAAACATTAAAAGTTAGAAGTACAATGAGGCTAGAAAATTGATTCATTAAAGAGCTTACAACTTTCATCAAATGACAAAATGAGGGAAAATATTATTGTATATGGGTCAGTAATTTAACCATCATTTAACAAAAAAATGCTACAAAACTCAATAATATCCAATATTTTATTATCTAAAATAAAACAGTTTGCTTTATACCATAACTTAATTGAAGATTTAAAGAGAAAAACATGCAACAAATAAAGGAAAAGTAATCATAAGCTCATAAAACTTAGAAAAATTGACTTCTAGATTCTATATAAGGCCATTTCTATTTTGAATCTGAATGTGTATTTATGGAAGAGCTTTTTTTTCTTTAGAAAAGTAGAGCAAAAATCCATTTATTTCAAACATTGCAAGAGTAGAAATTCTACATCAGCAATTTTAGTTTCAATAAAAGATCTAGGGATTTCATCTGATAAACTCCTAAGCTAACCGTTTTCTCTGTGTCCCTCTGCTTCTGTGTTTTCACAAAGCTTAATATGAAGAGATGCCAAGTATGCCACATTTCTTCTAGCATTTTTCCAGGTCATGGCTGACTACTTCCTTGCTTTCAATTTTCAATGAGATTTCAAACTTGATGAGAAACAAAATTAACTTCTATAAAAGTTCTCTCTGGTAAATTAAGAAAACAAAATGTGTGTAATATGCTGAATTACAAGCGATGAGGTGTAATAAGATGTGAAAGCATATTTTACCTTTAAAGTGATAGAGTATTACATACAACTATAATGACATTGTATACAAATATTATGGTTTATTATTGATGGAAAGTGTAGGAAGTTATACTCTTTATTCTTTCAGGTTTTTTGTTTTTGTTGTTTGGTGAGATGAGGTCTTGCTCTGTCATCCAATCTGGGGTGCAGTGGTGTGATCTCAACTCACTGCATCTTCCACCTCTTTGGCTCAGGTAATCCTCCTACCTCAAACCTGTGAGCAGCTGGAACCACAGGTGTGCAACACCATGCCCATTTTGCCTATCTTTAAAATTAGGTTACTATATGTTTTTCTATAGAGATGTTTGAGCTCCTTATATATTCTGGTTATTCAGAGACGTAATTTGTAAATATTTTCTTCCATTCTGTAGGTTGTCTCTTCACTTTGTTGATTGTTCCCTTGCTGTGCAGAAGCTTTTTAACTTGATGCGGTCCCATTTGTCCATTTTCACTCTGGTTGCCTCTGCTTGTGCTCGTGGTATATTACTCAATGAATCTTTGCAGAATTTACCCAATATTTTCCCTTAGTAGTTTCATAGTGGGTGTCTTCGATTTAAGTCTTTAACCCATTTTCACTTGATTTTGAGTATGGCAAGAGATGGGAGTCAAGTTTCTTTCTTCTGCATATGGATATCCAGTTTTTTCCAGCATCATTCATTGAAGAGACTGTCTTGGTACATTTGTCAAAAATGCGTTCACTGCAGATGGATGGATTTACCTCTGGATTCTTTATTCTGTTCCACTGACTTCAGTGTCTGGTTTTATACCAGTACCAGAATGTTTTGATTACTATAGCTCTGTAGTATATTTTAATGTCAGGTAACATGATTCCACCAGTTTTGTTGTTTTTTGCTTCAGATAGCTTTGGCTACTCTGGGTCTTTTGTGGTTTTAGATATAATTTACGATTGTTTTTCTATTTATGTGAAGACTATAATTGGTATTTTAATAGAGGTTACATGAAATCTGTAGATTGCTTTGGGGAGTATGGATATTTTAACAATATTGATCATTCTAATCATGAACTTTTTTGTGTCTTTTTCAACGTCTTGCATCAATGTGTTATAATTTTCATTGTAGACATCTTTCATTTCTTTAGCTAAATTTATTCTTGGATATTTTATTTTATTTTATTTATGACTATTGCAAATGGGATTACTTCCTTGATTTATTTTTCAGATTGTTCTCTGCTTACATACAGAAGCTTCACCACATGGCCACCATCATGATCAGTTCACAGGGAGTACGCGCAGGCTCCCCACTGACATTCACTTAAGGCCCAAAGACTCTTAAGTAAGCTTGTGGTGAGTGCTGCTTGGCCTAGGACTCAACCTTCAGGGAAGCAGGATCCTCTCTGCCCCAGGGCAGGTCCAGAAATGCCATCTGAGAGCCAAAGCTTGGAATAGGACACTCCAAGAGCCCACTTGGTGTTCTAATCCACTGTGGCTGAACTGGTACCTAAGGATGCAAATCAAACTCCCCTTTACTATTTCCTCTGCTTCTCTCACACAGAAGGACTCTCTCTCCATAGCCTGCACAGCTGGGACTGTGCTGCATATCACCTGAAGCCAGCTAATCTCAGAGTCTCACCCAAGACCCACAGTGTATGGCCTGGGTATCGCTGCTGGTTACTTGGAGTCCAAGGGCTCATCAGTCAGCAGGTGATGACTCCTGTCAGGGATGGGTCCTTCCTTCAAGACAGCAACTTCCTTGGGAGGCTGAGGTGGGCAGATCACTTCAGGTCGGGAGTTCAGGACCAGGCTGATCAACATGGAGAAACCCTGTCTCTATTAAAATTACAAAAAAATTAGCATGCCTGTAATCCCAGCTACTCAGGAGGCTGAGGCAGGAGAATTGCTTGAACCTGGGAGGTGGAGGTTGCAGTGAGCTGAGATCATGCCATTGCACTCCAGCCTGGCGACAGAGCATGACTTTGCCTCAAAAAAAAAAAAAAAAAAAAAAAAAAGTTCCATCCTGGCCCAGCGTGTGCCAAGAAATGTCATCAAGGAACTAGAACCTGGAAATGGGCCTTATATGTCTGACTAGTGAGGGCCCTATCCTACTATGACTGACCTAGTACAAAGATGCAACACAAAGTCCTCTTCACTCTTTCATCTCCCCTCCTTAAATGGAAGGAAGGGGCCTCTTTTAGAGTCCCAAGCCATGCAGCCTAGGTTTGGGTGAGGGATGGCACAGGCACGCACTTAGCTGCCTGGGCTGGCGTCTCAGTAAGTTATGTGCCCTCCTCAAGTTCACTGGCTCTGAGCCCAGGTCAGCACTAGGACTCACCTAGGAGTGTCAGTCTTTGGGGCCTAGACTGCATTTCAAGTTTATTTAAGGCCCCAGAACATATTAGCACCTGTGGTGGCAAGGTTTGCCAGAACTTGCATCAGCTGAGTTTAGCCTGGTTTTGCTTTCAGCTGTGACAGGGCAGCACGGAGTTCAATGCAATGTCTCAGAATTGCTGTGTTCTTCCTCTCCCAGGTGCACATGAACACATGGAAAGAAATCTGAAGGTGACCACTGGATTATCTCTCCATGCTGTAAGGTTGCTGCCAGGGAATGGGCAAGGGGTGTCATTAGCGATTCAAGACTGTCTTTTCTACTATCTTTAGTGCCTTTTTCAGCATTATGAATTTAAAACCAGGTCTGGTGAGTATTCACCTAACTCTTGGCTCTTATGAAGGTGCCAATTTTATGTAGACAGTGGTTAAGCTGGTGTCCTTGCAAAGGGGATGACCTGAAGAGCCTTCTATTTAGTCATCTCTTCCGCCTCTCTGTCCTTTTCAAGATGTTTTCTTGCTATTCATTGTCCACTTTTGATTAAAATAATATATCCTTTCTTCACCTCAGAAGAGACTTAGGCTATGCCTATTTACTACTCCCGTGCCACTTGTTTTTTTCTCTGCGGTCTTCAAGAACGTCAGTATTATCATGCGTATCTCTTTCTTTTGCTCTCCTCTCTCTCCTCTGTGGTTCATGTTGTTTCACACAACACACATGCTCCTACACATTTCCAAAAACCTTTTTTCTCTTTTTCTGAGAAAATCTCTCAAGTTCTGTTGTTAGAGATTGGTTTAATTTTTTCCAATAATATTACCTGTTCATTTTGTTTTTTAATGGAAATTTAAATTTTGCTGTTTCATTTGAATCCTTCCTGAAATATTGTTCTTTTCTTGTTCCAAAACGCTTTCTATAACATCCATTTCTCTTTTAATTGCATCCACATTTCTTTTTAAAATATCTTGACTTTCTCATTATAAAGAATCTATATTTCAATAATTAGTAAACTTATTGAAATAACTAAGTACATGCTTTCTAAATTTCAGTTTTATGGTATATTTCAAAACTGCATATATTCCCTGAATCTATTTCTTTAGTCTCCTTGTATAATGCAGAAGTGTAATATTGGCCCTTGTAATTATTTTAATAGTGGGAGGTATTCCTCTTCACCACTAAGTGACTGGCTGGATCTTTTTTATGTCTTTTATCAGTACTATAAAAAAATTACCACTATTTTAATATTACTGGAATATTTAGATTCCATTATCTATCAATACTATAAATGATCAGGTTATATTTTAGAGGAATTTTAAAGCAACTTTACCCATGATTTTGCCAAAACAGTGCATGGGTACCAAACATCCCAAGATCAACTGGTTGTTGTTGTTGTTGTTTTGAGTTTTAGTTTCTAGGATAGTGAGATTCCTAGTACTTGTATATCATTATTCATGTCAAGAGATTGAAGGAGATACTAAAATTAACATTATGAAAAATAGAAACAATGCAGGTTAATTTCAAAAATATTTTCCATGCCCATTGTCACTCTGTTCTGCAATAAACATACATGTGTAAAGTCTATGCATGTAGAGAAGACTGAGAAGGCATTTTCAGTTGCCCTGTCTTTTTCTGCCTCTAGTGCACAGCTTTGGATTTCTTTCCATGTATTCATGTGTAAAAGTTGAGTTTGCTATCTGGCAGATCGTTGGATTATTTGTCATTTACAGTGATTTGGTATGTTGTATGTGTCATGCATTTTAATGTGGGATATGGGGGAAGAAGCATGACTTAGTTATTATTGGTTACAAAGCCAAGTTTATCTAGAACCATAATATATATAATTTATACATATAGTGAAATATAATGCTCAAATAGAAAAGTACGCATAGCAAAACTGTAGAGCGGTAATTTTGAAAAACCACATTCATATAACCATTACATTAATGATTACGTAAAACAATGTCAATGTCAAAATTCCAGAAGGCTCTTTTTTTTACCATTCCTCACTGTGCACTCCCTCATCTCATTAAAGTTGACCACTTTCTTAACTTTTTGATAACCATATCCTTGCTTTTGTAGAGTTTTGTTGCTTATGCATTTTCTACATTTATATTTTCCTGTACTTAGAGGTCTATATAAAAAGAACGATTCATTATACATTTTTTGTGTCCAATTTATTTTTATTGCCCTACATACTTAAAAATGTGTCTATGTTACATATGGTTGTAGTTTATTCTCATTGTTATACAGTATTTTATTTTGTGATTATAACAAAATTTATTTTCCTATTTTTGTATTGATGGAACTTTTAGGTTGTTTCTAGATTTTGACTATTATGTGTACTGATGCCATGAATATTTTTGCTTGTCTCTACATAGATGCACATATTTTGGGGGTGCATATATCTAAAAGTAAGATAAACAAGTTAAAATATATTTATCAAGTTTAGAAAAAAATTTCCATAGTTGTAGAAATATTAATTTCTGACACTAGCATATGAGAATCCTAAATATTCTAAGTTTTTATAATGAGTTAGATGAGCACTTATTTATATTTTTGGCCATTTAAGTGTAATCTTTTTTAATGTATGCTCAAGTATATTTCAGTTTTATTGGATTTTAATGATATTATTGGAATAATGTCTACCATCTTTCTCATAATTTATTCTTTGATTTCTGTTTCTTTTTTACTACCTGTTTTATATTATTTTTATCCAATTTATCACCAACATGGACTGATTATTTATATCCCTTAAAAATTAATAATTACCTTGGGGCTTATGATATGTAATTTAATTATTCATATCTATGTTAAAATAAAATTGAACTACTTAACATGCTAAATTTAGGAGTTTTTTTAACAGGGTTCTTTTTTCCCTGTTAGGATTTTAATGATGTCACTTCATTTTTTTATATACATAGTTTCCAAATAGAACTAACAGTTATGTTGAGCAAGATCACTGACTGCAAAGTTAGCTTACAGAAAACAATAGTGTTTCCATGTAGTACCAATGACCAGTTGGAAATTAAAAGTTTTCAATGTCAATTAATGCAATATATAAATATAAATACATAACAAATCTACCAAAATGTGTTTCCTACTATCAAGACTGATTCCTGGAAAGAATAAAATACTGATTATAGAAATAAAACCCAAAAAGGGAATACGCCAGTTTCATAGATCTGAAGATTCAATACTTGAAAGAAGCCAATTTTCTAAAATAAGTCTACAGAATAAACAATCTTAATCAAAATGCCAGCATGTATCATTTTGTTTCTTTGATTTTTTTTGGAAAAAAATCAATAAATAAATACGAAAATGTATATAGAAAGCAATGAAACAAGAAGAGCAAAAACAGTTTTGTAAAAAATGTACAGTTAGAAAATTCTCATTTATTATATAAGAGTTACTACAGTAAATAGATCTTGCTAGCAGTGGATCTTGCTAGCAGTAAACATATTTTAGTAGATTTGTTATATTTACACAGGTTTGCATGTGTGAACATTTAAAACTTGTAATTTCCAAATGGTCATTGCTACTATATGGAAACCCTACTGTCTTCTGTACATTAACTTTGTAGCCAGTGACTTTGGTCAACATAACTGTTAGTTCTATTTGGAAACTGTATATATCAAAAAACAATGAAGTGTTATCATTAAAATCCTGACAGGGAAAAAGAATCCTGTAAACAAAGACTTCCAATTACAGTAATCAGCATAGCATGGTATTTGTAAAGTAGAGATACAGAAATCAATGAAACAGAATAACAGCCAGAAATAAACCTATACACATATGGTCAGTTGATTTTCTACAAACTTTAAAGGTAATTTAATGAACGAAGAGGAATTTTATCAACAAATTCTGCTGGAGAAATTGGATATTCATATGGAAAAAATAACTCATTATTTTTTTTTCACTTTAGGCAAAAATTAACTCAAAATGGATTAAGCCCTAAATGCATAACATAAAATCATAAAATTTCTAGAATTAAAATAAGATGAAAAACTCTTTGGGGTAGCCAAATGTTTCTTAGGTATAGGTATGATTTAAAAAATGCATGGTTCATTAAATAAGTTGTATGTCATAGAATGTAAAAAGTTCTGCTCTTCTTAAAAAAAGGCATTTAAATAAATGAGAAATAACATCCACAAACTGGAAGTAAATACATGTGAAATACTTATCAAACAAAAGATTTATATCTAGAATATATAACAACAATGACGACAGCAACCTCAATTTAAAAATGGACAAAGACTTGAACAGAGATTTCACAAAATAGAATGAATTAATAGCAAATAAGCATATTAAAAATCAAGAGTTTTCATTTTACTTTAAAAATACCTAACACCATAAGAACCCTAGAAGAAAACCTAGGCAAAACCATTCAGGACATAGGCATAGGCAAGGACTTCATGAGTAAAACACCAAAAACACTGGCGACAAAAGCCAAAATAGACAAACGGGATCTAATTAAACTCAACAGCTTCTGCACAGTGAAAGAAGCAATCATTAGAGTGAATCGGCGACCAACAGAATGGAAAAAATTTTTTGCAATCTACCCATCTGACAAAGGGCTAATATCCAGAATCTACAAAGAACTGAACAGATTTACAAGAAAACAAACAAACCCATTCAAAAGTGGGTGAAGGATATGAACAGACACTTTTCAAAAGAAGACATATATGAGGCCAAAAAACATATGAAAAAATGCTCATCTTCACTGGTCATTAGAGAAATGCAAATCAAAACTACATTGAGATACCATTGCATGCCAGTTAGAATGGCGATCATTAAAAACTTCGAAGGCAACAGATGCTAGAGAGGATGTGGAGAAATAGGAACACTTTTACACTGTTGGTGGGAGTGTAAATTAGTTCAACCATGGTGGAAGACAGTGTGGTGATTCCTCAAGGACCTAGAAATAGAAATTCCATTTGACCCAGCAATCCCATTACTGGGTATATATCCAAAGGATTATAAATCATTCTATTATAGGGGCACATGCACGCATTATGTTCATTGTGGCACTCTTTACAATAGAATAGCAAAGACCTGGAACCAACCCAACTGCCCATCGATGACAGACTGGACAGGGAAAACGTGGCACATATACACCATGGAATACTATGCAACCAACCATAAAAAACGATGAGTTCGTGTCCTTTGTAGGGACATGGATGAATCTGGAAACCATCATTCTCAGTAAACTGACACAAGAACAGAAAATCAAACACCGCATGTTCTCTCTCATAGGTGGGTGTTGAACAATGTGAACACATGGACACAGGGAGGGGAGCATCACACACCCGAGTCTGTAGGGGGGAACTAGGGGAGGGAAAGAAGAAGGTGGGTAGTTGGGAAGGGATAACATGGGGAGAAACGCCAGATATAGGTGATGGGGAGGAAGGCAGCAAACCACATTGCCATGTACATACCTATGTAACAATCCTGCATGTTCTTCACACATCCCCCAAAACCTAAAATGCAATAAAATATTTTTTAAAAAATAAAATAAAAATACCTTAAATTAGATTGTTGCATGCCATAGTAAGTGTATGTCTAATTTTATAAGAGGCCACCAAACTGTTATCTGGAGTAGCTTTATAATTTTGCATTTCCACCAAGAATGTATTAGATTTTCAGTTACTCCACATTCTTGCCAAGCCTTGCCAAGCTATGGTCTGTTAAGTTCACAAAATAAGCTATATATGAATATCTACAGTAGCTTGGCAATTATTGAGACAAATTAAATATATTTAATCTAATTAAAGAGTAAACACACTGTAACACATCTGTACAATATACTACTAAGCAACTTAAAAAAAAAAAAAAATTTCTGACTTGTGCAGCAACATAGAGATTTCTCAAATTCTTTATACTAAATGAAAGAAGACCTACCCAAAAGGCTATATACTCTGTGATTCCATTTGTGTGGCTTTCTAGAAAAGGGAAAGCAATAAGAATGGAATCCAGACCAGTGACCGCCCAGGGCTAGAGTGTTCAAAAGATAGCAACCAAAACAAACAAAAACAAAAATAAAACAACAACAACAACAAAACCCACAATAAAAAAACGACCAAAGAAAAAGACACAAAGAAACTTCAGGAATGGATCTAATTGTTCTATATCTTAATTGTAATGATTTCACATACTTTATGTGTTTGTCAAAACTCACTGAATTGTATGTTAAAAGGGGCAAATATCATTGTTGGCAAATGCTTTAATAGACCTGACATAAAAGATAAATAGAAGGAAATGAAAGGAAACAGCATAGGGCCCCAAGTAAAAACAAGGCTCATATGCAATATACATGGTGGTGGTGGTTGTAAAATGATGAAATATCTTCATAGAATAAACAAGGCTTAAAAACCTTCTTGTATCAATTGATTCATCACAAATCTCATTTAAAAGTATCCTTTATGGCTGGGTGCTATGGCTCACACCTAAAATCCCATTTTGGGAAGCTAAGGCAAGAGACCAGCCTGGGCAACACAGCAAGACACTGTCTCTACAAACAACGATGAAGGAGGAGAAAAGGAGGAGGGTGAGGGTGAGGGTGAGGAGGAGCACGAAGAAGAGGAGCAGGACAAGGAAAAGGGGGACGAGGAGGAGAAGGAGAAAAATTAGCCAGGCATGGTGGTCCATGCCTGCAGTCCCAGCTACTCGGGAGGTTGAGGCAAGAGGATCCCTCGAGCCAAGGAAGTTGAAGCTGTGGTAAGCAGTGATAGCACCACTGCTCTCCAGTCTGAATGACAGAGCAAGATCCTATATAAATAAATAAAATAAATTGAAGGCTGGGCATGGTGGCTCATGCGTGTAATCCCAGCACTTTGGGAGGCCGAGGTGGGGAGATCATGAGATCAGGAGTTTGAGTCCAGCCTGGCCAACATGGTGAAACCCAGTGTCTACTAAAAATACAAAAGTTAGCTGGGTGTGGTGGAGCATGCTTGTAATTCCAGCTACTAAAGAGACTGAGGCAGCAGAATCACTTGAACCTAGGAGGCAGAGGTTGCAGTGAGCCAAGATGGCCCCATTGAACTCCATCCAGCCTGGGTGAAAGAGCAAAACTTCACCTCAAAAAAAACACAAATGCAATAAAAATATCCTTTACCAAAAAAATATAGAACAAAATATATTTCAATAAATTATTCTTTATTTTTGCTCCAAATATTGTCCCTACTTGCATTTTTACACAAGACACATATAAACACATTCATTTACATATAATTCTTCTGTTGCCAAAGGCAGGAATGGATAAACATCCTCTTCCAACACATTTTTCTGAGTATTATCTGCAAGTCCATACACCAGAAATTCTCCCATGGAAAAAAATACAAAAAAAAAATTAAAATAAAAATGTAGTCTTAGTTATATAGACTTTTAAATGATAGTAATGCTTTACATTTGGTCATATAATGCCCTAAATGCATGCACATTTTTTTTCCATAAGTGTATATCATTTTTCTATTGTGCTTTATATCTATGGAACCGGTCAGAAATATTTTAGTTTACTTACTTCATGTTTATTGGCTTTATTTTTAGGAAACATTTTTTCTGCATAAATTCTGGATAAATGAAGCTATCTCATCTTTGATAAGCTATGTCAGCCATTTCTAATGAAAACATCTGCATCTAATTTCTGAAGGAATAATTGCATAGAAGCAGTAAAATCAAATAAGGTGATAACCCAAAAATAATTGTTTCAGAGTGATTAGAGGTTTCACTTCTTTTGCCATTTCTGTTTTAACTTGATCATATGGCCTTCTTTTTAGTAATATAGTAATTTAGAATTAATCTCCACAAGCTTTCATGAATAATTTAGTTAGCGATGGTAAAAAGGAATGTAATTAATTTCTGGGGTAAATTCCAGATCATTATAAAAACCTGGAAGGGGACCATTTGTATACTTAATTAATAAATGGTAACATGCACACAATTTTTTCTACTCAAATTTAGCACTCTGATACTGATAATTGCTCAATATGAAATTCTCACCAAGTGCAATTACTGGGAAATCCTTAGGATGAAAATTGAATATAAGAAACATCAGCAATGTTTTTGAAGGAAGTCAATGAAAATAACATCAACCACAAATTAGGATGAGATACATTTTCACATGATTCTTATAGCTCCTTTTCTGAAAATATCCAGAATCAAACACAAATTTATATATCTTAATATGATATAACTAAACTCACTTTAATGAAGCCAATGAAGTACTACAAAATTTGTTCTGATATTTTTTTGCTTTCTTGTACACAGTATTTTCAGGTACTAAGTTTTAAGAAATCAAGACATAGGCTGTCTTGTTGCTTTTGTAATATTTTTGGTTTAACTTGTAACTCAGCACCATAATTTACAAGATGATGATATTAGGATATTTTATTCATTTTAGTTTACATTATTGACTGGTCCATGTATATCCAACACTGTGTGCATTTTAATGATGGTTTGCACAGGTATTCTCAACTGGACATGGGCATCTCTGCCTGAAACTTCATCATTTTGAATCAATGAGCTGTATTTGATCCCTTCCCATTTCTTTTAATACATTATTTTACTATTATTCCCTCCTAGTTCTTCATATACATCTCTCTATGACTTCATTCTTCTGATTTAAAATATATCCAGTTTTCCCATTACCAGCTACACATTCATCATTTCAGAACTTTTCATGGAGACATGCACGCGCGCGCACACACACACACACACACACACACACACACACACATATCCATTCTTCATTCATTCATTTAAACATAAGACCTAATCCCATAAAAACCCTAGATGAAAAGCTAGGCAATACCATTCAGGACATAGGCATAGGCAAGGACTTCATGACTAAAACACCAAAAGCAATGGCAACAAAAGCCAAAATTGACAAACAAGAGCTAATTAAACTAAACAGCTTCTGCACAGCAAAAGAAACTAACATCACAGTAAACAGGCAACCTACAGAATGGGAGAAAATTTTTGCAAGCTACACACCTGACAAAGGGCTAATAATCAGAATCTACAAAGAACTTAAACAAATTTGCAAGAAAAAAACAAACAAGCCCATCAAAAAGTGGGTACAATATATGAATAGACACTTATCAAAAGAAGACATTTATGCAGCCAACAAACATATGACAAAAATCTCATCATCATTGCTCATTAGAGAAATGCAAATCAAAATCACATTGAGATACCATCTCACGCCAATTAGAATGGCAATCATTAAAAAATCTGAAGACAACAGATGCTAGAGAGGATGTGGAGAAGTAGGAACACTTTTATACTGTTGATGGGAGTGTAAATTAGTTCAACCATTGTGGAAGACAGTGTGGCAACTCCTCAAGGATCTAGAAATAGAAATATCATTTGACCCAGCAATCCTATTACTGGATACATACCTAAAGGATTATAAAACACTCAATTATAAAGACACATGCACATGTATGTTTACTGTGGCACTGTTTACAAGAGTAAAGACTTGGAACCAATCCAAATGCCTATCGATGATAGACTGGATAAAGAAAATGTGGCACATATACACAATGGAATACTATGCAGCCATGAAAAAGGATGGGTTCATGTCCTTTGCAGGAACATGGATGAAGCTAGAAACCATCATTCTCAGCAAACTGACACAAGAACAGAAAGCCAAACACTGCATGTTCTCACTCATAAATGGGTGTTGAACAATGAGAACATATGGACACAGGGAGGGGAACATCACACACCAGGGCCTGTTGAGGGGTTAGGGGCTAGGGAAGGGATAGCGGTGGGTGGAGAGATTGGGGAGGGCTAACATCAGGAGAAATTCCTAATGTAGATGATGGGCGGATGGATGCAGCAAACCACCATGGCATGGGTATACCTATGCAACAAACCTGCACATTCTGCACGTTTACCCCAGAACTTAAAGTATAATAAAAAATTAAAAAAAAATACTAATTGTGAATCTACTATGTATCCTCAACTATCCTGAGTGATGGATTTACATTATAAATAAAAAAGACAAACATCTCTGCCCAATATATCTATCATTCTTAGTGGTGGAAAGAGATAATAAAATTAGTAAGTTAAGCATATTTTAATGGGAGATAAATGTTTTCAAAAACAAAACATACGAGAGAAATATAGAAATATTTGTGCATACGCTGGGAGGGGGTGGCTCACGCCTGTAATCCCAGCACTTTGGGAGGCTGAGGTGGAAGAATCACGAGGTCAGGAGCTCAAAACCAACTTGGCCAAATGGTGAAACCCCATCTCTGCTAAAAATAGAAAATATTATCTGTGCGTAGTGGCAGGTGCCTGTGGTCTCAGCTACTCAGAAGCCTGAGGCAGATGAATCGCATGAATCCAGGAGGTGGAGGTAGCAGTGAGCTGAGATCGAGCCACTGCACTCCAGCCCGAGCAACAAAGTTGAGACTCCATCTTAAAAAAAATAAAAACAAAAAAGGGAGTAATATTTGTGCATTGGATAAAGGTGGTTTGCAATTATAACTATGGTACCAAGTGTAGGGTCCATAAGAAAAGTGACATTTGTAGAATTACTTGAAGGAAGTGAGGGAAATCACCATTAGGATAATTGAGTGGAGAACATTTTAAGAAGAGGGAACATTTTGGCCAGAGTAGAGTGAATAAGTGGAAGTAGGAAAGAAAGTTAGACAGGCAATGGAAGCTCCCATCTGGTGGGCATTGGCAAGCTCTGCTAAGGTATTTGGGTTTTCTGAATGAGGTAAAAAGTCAGTGAGGTAATTTGGACAGAGGAGTGACATGATGAGACAAGTTCTGAAGAGTCACTTTATATGCTATATAGGAAACAGATTTCAGATGGGCAAGTACAAAAACACAGAAGTAAGTTAGGGAGCTCTTGTGCTAATGTAGGCAGGAGAAATATTGTCCTTGACGAAGGTGGTGACATTCTGGTCACACTTGGAAGGTAGAGGAGACAGTATTGTAAGTGGTTTATGAAAGAAAAACAGATGTCTTCAAAGTTTTAGGTGTAAACCATTGGAAGCATTGAGTAGCCAGAAACTAGAAAAGGAAGAGGGGTATGGTGGTATTGTTGGTTGGAGGAATTCAGGAGTTCAGTTTTGGATATGTGATCTCCAGTGGAGATATCATATTGTAGGCAGCTGGGTGTGTGAATCCAGGTTTCAAAAAAAAGTTTAAGTTTTGCAGATTTCAATGTTTTCCTCGCCTCTGCATACCTCTTATGCAAAGATGTTGACTTTCAATGGTATTCAAAGCCAAGAGTAAGATAAGCTGACTGGGAAAGTGAATGTTGATAGAAAACAGTAGAAGACCAAGGTATAAGAACTGGGGCACTTCCATATTATTTGGTCATGGAAGAAACAAGGAAGCACAGAAAACTTTACATATTATGATTTCTATTTGATGGTGTTTTCTCAGAAAGGAGATTCAGGCAGAAGAAACTTACTAGAAAGATAAAGGAAATAATGGTGGTAAAGTGGGAAAGTATACTAGGAAAATAGAGTAACCAATAATTATGTTATTAAATTACTTTCCATAAACCTGGAAATCTTTTAAAATATTTGACTCAGAATTATCCCACTGGTACCACGTCAAAATGGACTTTGAATACTATTCAGTAAAAGTAAATCCACATCAACACATTCAACAATGAAGCTGAAATCATAAAGAGCAAATACAGTCTTAAAAGCTTTTAGATAACTAAAAGACAGGAATAGTGATTAGATTAGTGTCAGACATTTATACTGAAAAGTATATTAAAATAACAGAAGACAGCGTATCTTCAAAATAATGAAGAAAAATCATGCTGCTTGAAATTTTATATCCAGCAAAATATCATACAAGACTGTGAGTGAAATAGACAGTTTTTATACAAACATGAGAAAACGGTTTCTAAGTAAACACCTACTGAAAAAACTATTAATGGAAAGACATCAGCTTTAGAAAAGAACCCAGAAGAATGTATAGCCTATTTAAAACAACAAGGACCACAGCCAAAAATTTAAAGAATGGTTATAATTTAAAAAAATAAATTGTTAGGCTGCGCGTGATGGTTTACGCCTTTACTCCCACCACTTTGGGAGGCCCAGGCAAGCAGATGACCTGAGGTCGGGAGTTTGAGACCAACCTGACAACATGGACAAACCCCTACTCTGCTAAAAATACAAAATTATCTGGTAGTGGTGCTGCATGCCTGTAATCCCAGCTACTCGGGAGGCTGAGGCAGGAGAATCGCTTGAATCTGGCAGGCAAAGCTTACAGTGAGCTGAGATTGAGCCATTGCTCTCCAGCCTGGGCAACAAGAGCAAAACTCTGTCTCAAAATAATAATAATAATTTATTAATATTGAGAAGGCAATAAAACAAGATGATAAACTGCCACTCTGACAAGATTATAGTTGCCCTCACTGCACAGATAAAGAAGCCTGAAGTCAGGTCATCATAGGAGGAAGAGATGAATGTCTGCTTTATATTGATCATGTTTTATATGGCCTATGTTAAATATGTTCATAATTTTAAAGAACGTAATGCACTTTCTAGATTTCAGATGCTTCTTTACTTTAGGTGCCTGATTTTTTTTTCTTTTTACAAGTTTAGCTATAAGTTTATATTTTTAAAAGTAATCGTTACAATATTTTATGTACTTTTTTGGAGGATAGTCATAATATATAGAATACAATGTTGTAAGTTTGCTTTTGACATTTTTTAAACCTGAGCACCCAACGTTATACATTAATATTTTGTTATCTATGACCATTTAGATATACTAATATATTTGCTAATTTATTTCCTTTTCAATGCATCTAGTTTTTCTGCCCATTTTAATTTCATTTTTTATGTATCTATTAAAACACGTAACCTGCATGTAAGATAAGGTCTTCTGGGTTTATCTCTCTAGCTTGATTTATGCTTTTCAGGACAATTGCTTCTCTAAGATCCAGAAGAGTTTCTAGCACTTGGCAAAAAAAAAAAAAAATATTTATCTGTCTAAATATATATTTTATTTTTAATTAAAATTAAAATAATTATACATATTTTTGGGATTTATACTAGTGTTTCTATACAATAATGTGTGGTGTTAATGTATAATGTACAGTGATCAGATCAGTGTAATTAGTACATTCTTCATCTCAAACATTTATCATTCCTATGTCTTGGGGAACATTCAATATTCTCATTCTTGCTATTTGAATCCATATAACATATGCTTATTAACTACAGTCACCCTACAATGGGATAGAACACAATAGTTTATTCCTCCAATCTAACTGAGTACGTCTTTATGAACTTTATTACTAAACTTTTTAATAGTATTTTGAAAATATTACTTCACGGCTTTTTGGCATCTCTTCTTATTAATGAGATGTTTGTAGTTACCCTCAACTTTATTTTCCTTAATGAATGTCTTTTATTTGTGGTAGCTATTTAAACTTTGTCTTTGATATTCTCAGCTTTACTGACTTATTTTTGTTTCAGAGGTGAATGCCTTATTGTTAGTTTTGCTCAGGACACAATATGTTCCTTGAGTCTGGGAGTTCTTTTTCTTTCAACATTTCATAATATTTATACATACCAATTTGTTTTAAATATTGACTGTTCTCCACTCTCTATTTACTTCTTCAAATCTTGTTGTTTCATTCCTTTTTGTCTTTCATTTATCTTAAAACACTTCCATAGTTTCATATTTTTAATTTTTTTCTGTTTCTTACTAGTACAATTTTTCCCCTACTTTGATATAATTTCAAAGGGTACATGTGCAGGTTTGATAAATGGATAAATTATGTGTCACTGAGGTTGGGGCTAAGAATGATTCTCTAGCCCAGATAGTAAGCATAGCACCCACCAATTAGTTGTCCAACCCTTCCTCCTCCATCCAGCAGTCCTCAGTGTATATTGTTGCCATCCTGTTCTTGAGTACCCATTGGTTAGTTCCCACTTATAAGTGATAACGTGATATTTCATCTTCTGTTCCTGTGTTAATTAACTTAGGATAATGGCCTCCAGCTGCATCCATACTGCTGCAACAGACAGATTTCATTGCTTTTTATCATATTTTCCTATATTTGTTATTTCTGTGCTGCATTTTGGTGACTTCATCAGATCTACATTCCAATTTACCATTTCTATTCTTAGTTGTACCTAATCAACTCTTGGTCAAATCCATTGAAGGTTTTAATGTATTTTTTTAACATATTTTAATTTTAGAAATTCTATTTTGATATGTCAGATGGTTTTTATATTTGGCCGTGATGTCTTTATGTTTGCTCTACTTTCTCTTCTCTCTCAATATATAACATGATTTCAATACACAAACATGTCATGTGTAACATTCTATTTCACACTGTTGTATGATTTCCTTTTTGAGTGGCTGATTCTGCTTTTATCTCTTTTTTTTTTCCAGTGGAAATGAATTTCCACAGTTTCTTAACACTTTCTGTCAGAAATCATGACCACTAACACTCCAGAGTCACATCTTTATGATTTTTTTGAAAAAACAAGACCAAGACTGGATTTTGTTTTATATAGTCAATTCTAAAATTCAGCAAAGGAATTTTTATGACCCAGCTTGTATGAGATGCACACTCCTGGGTCACCCATCCTGAATAGGGTTTTGAGTGTTATGAAAGCACTGCTCAAAATTTTCCCTTCTTCAAGGATGCGCCATCCGACAGAGGCTTCAATCATAGCAAATGTGGCTGGGGGAGAGTGTCCAGGTTCTTGGCATCTTGATCAAAGAATTGGACAAACCACACAAAGCACAGAAGGAATGAAGGGTTTTATTGAAAATGAAAGTACACTCCACAGTGTGAGAGCAGGTCTGAGCATAGAAGCTCAAAAGCCTTGTTACAGAATTTTTGGGAGTTTAAATACCCCCTAGAAGATTTCGTTAGTTACTTTGGGCATACCCTATGTTAATGAAGAGGATGAAGTAAAGTCATTTATGGCGTACGCCCTACGGAGGAGATATTTTCTGTTATAGCTGAAGTGTGAATCAGACTCATGGTCCCTGACTTCAGATCCTATTTTCTTTTTTTGGGGGGGTTATTAATGTTTATTTTTGATTAAATTTTTTTATCACTACATAGGGTATAAACTGTAGGTGTTTTGGTTGACACCTGTTAACAAATTGAGAAAAATTTGCTCAGACCCTACTTTCTTGCCTCACAAAAATATCAGAAGTTTACTGTTATTTTAAAATGAGTAGTTTGGATTACCGACAGCATATAACAATCACTCTGAGTTAGATTGTGAGAAATAAATTGAACGTTTTTTATTGTAAATGTAAGTGATTTTAATGAGAGCATATGTGTAATTGAAAGACACTGTAGGGTTTTGAACAAGAGAAGAAGCTTGAGGAGGCATGAAGTCCAGATTCAGGGCACATTCCATCTCTATTTCATTCAAGCATTTAATGATGTTATCCATGCCCGAGGTTCTTATCTCTCTGACCTGCCTCATGAAATCTGTCAGCTTTTTTTTTTGTTCTCAGGGTGATTTCTATCAAGGTTACAGAGAGACTACAGAAGTTACTAACTTCATATTCAGATATAAAAACACCAGGCTGAAAAGGAAACCATATTTATGATTTCATTCTCTGTAGTATTTTCCAGAATCTTCTAGATGGTATTGAATGGATTTGAACTTGAGAAAACAATTATATTGATATATCACCTACTAAACAACTGACGCATTATAGAAATTTTAAAATCGAGCTCAGTGATATATCAATCAACAATAGATGCATACATCGCCAAATAAATCATTGAGCTTAATCTTTAGTGTGTGTGACAGACACTTGAAAAGGCATTTGCACCAGCCAATGTCTGCCTTGCTACCACTTAATCATCAAAACATTAATCTTAAAAGGTAGTGAATATAGAGTATTAGCAAGGAGAAAAAATGGTGAAAACTGAGGACTATAGAAAACACGCCACTGATGGCTATGATTATGCTCATGGAAAGTCTCCTTTTGGTATATTATGTTCTAGTCACCTTTGAATATTTTTATGATGTATGTAGGCGGCTGATTTGCCAAAGTAATTAATCATGCAATGACTATATTTGTGTGTTCAATTATAGTCTTTACGGTTGATTACTCTTCACAAAAAATACCATTACTAGTTCCATTTCACTCCTTTTTACCCTGGGCAACAAGGCCAGGACATAAATGGAAGAGACAAATATAAGCAATGCGCAGATGAAATAACTTTTCTAAAGAGAGATGTTAAAGACATATTAATTTTCAGTGTCAGATATATTAATTTATTTAGTGAAGCTAAAAGCATATAAACATTCACTGAATGTACTACTTCATTGCAATAGCATCAGCTCTTTAGCATCACATTTTAATATTGTTATTAATATAAAGAATTCAATAATAACTTCTAAAAAGCTTCTTTCCTTTTTCTCAAATGGTTGACTGATGAATCCCCACAGAAATGCTTTTAATGTTTAAAGACAAAAATCTTTCTTACAGGCAATATCACTTTCCTTAGCATAATCTCTCAGGAAAATAGCTCATCAAATTTCTAAAATCATGTGTCTCTTAAAAATGCTGAGATTATACTTTACCCTAATTCTAAGAAGGAAACCCAAGTTTGACATTCTTTAGGAGTCACTCTTTCTTCATTTGGAATAGAGTTCATTAAATTTATTTGACAAACGTTTATGGAGGCCTACCACATCCTAGTCACAGTTACTTGTGACAGGACAATTCAATGAAGAAAGCAAACCGACATCTCTGACACTGTGGAGCTTACATGTTTTGTATAATGAATACGTGTGATACATAAAAATATATACTTTAATAAAGGGCAGTAAGAATTTTGAACAGAAATAAATCAAGCAATGCCGGGACATGTGCATAAGTTTCAATTTTAAATAGTGTTTTATGAGAATAGGGCCAGGTGTGGTGGCTCATCCCAGTAATCTCAGTGCTTTGGGAGGCTGAAGTGGAAGGATCCCTTTAACCCAGAATTTTGAGATCAGCCTAGGCAACACAGCAAGATCCCATCTCTACAAAAAGTTTGTTTTAAAAATCAGCCAGGCAGGGTGGGGTATGCTTGTAGTACTAGCTAATTGGGAGGTTGAGTTGGGAGGATTGCTTGAGCTCAGAAATTCAAGGCATCGATGAGCTGAGTTCACACCACTACACTCCAGCATGGGTGACAGAGTAAGACCCTATCTCTTTAAAAAAAAAAAAGAGAGAGAGAGAAACTTAACTAAGAGAAGTTGTATGTTAGCAAATTTCTGCCTACCAGTATGACTGGTATGGTTTCAGCCTCCTAACAGAACTTTGATAAAGAATTCACTCCAACAGTGGACCTAGAAGACTGTCCCTCAGTTATAAAATTGTTGAATTGGTTTTGATACATTCTTGCTGAACATCTTGCTTATAGAAAATGGGATAGTAATAATCTAGGGCATACACTGGCATCATAATGAATCAAGTTATTATCTGTGGTTTATGATGATAATATGACAATTAAAGTTAGTTCCCAGCAGTTGAGATGATTAAACTATAACCCTGAATCATGGTAGGACTGCAATGATGGCTCGCTCCTTCCTTCCTTTCTTTCTTCCTTCCTTTCCTTCTTTCCTTCCCTCCCTCCCTCCCTCCTTTCTATCTTCCTTCCTTCTTTCCTTCCTTCTTTTTTTCCTTCTTTCTTTTCCTTCCTTCCTTCCTCCCTCAGTCCCTCCCTCTTCCCCCCTCCCATCCTTCTCTCCTCCACTCCCCTGTTCCCCGCCTCCCCACTCCCATTCCCCATCCTCCCTCTCTCCTCCCCTTTCTCCCCTCCCCTCCCCTTCCCTCTCCTCTCCTCTCCTCTCCTCTCCTTTCCCTTTCTTTTCTTTTTTTGTTGAGACAGGAACTTGCTTTTGTCACCCAGCCTGGAGTGCCATGGCATGAACATGGCTCACTATAGCCTTGATATCCTGGACACAATGGATTTTCCCACCTCAGCTTCCTGACTAGCTAGGACCACAGGCTCATACCACCGTGCTCAGCTAAATTTTTGTATTTTTTTCTGGAGATAGGTTCTCACCATGTTGCCCAGGATGGTCTCTTCTGAGCTCAAACAATCCACCTGCCTTAGCATCCCAATGTATTGGGATTACAGGTGTGAGTTACTGTGCCTGGCTAATCTCTTATTTCCTACAGCCACAGGGCCAAGATTATTAACTACAAAACATAAAATTAGTTGTCCTGGTTACAGAAATAGAATATTGATTTAACTTATAATATTGTCCAGTTTCTCACAAGAAATTTAGGGTTTGGATTGGAAAGGAATGAGACCTTGAAACCAAAAGCATTTACAGGACTCCACTGAAATTGAGCCTTGGTCACTTTGAGCCTCTCTTAACAGTGGAAGTTGCAGGTCATCTGTGTCTAAGGAGACTAGTCTTGCTGTCCTGAATCTCACCAGGGCATACGTTTTATAAAGGGATACTTATTTTTCTCAAACTCACCACTATCATCTCCTCTTTGCACCACAATCATAGCTAAAATCAAGTATCAGTATGGTCCTGGAGGCCAGGTACACACTATGACATGAGAGAAAATAGATTACACACAAAATATTTCAAGAAATTGCAAATTTGTGTCAACATACACCTTGAGAACAGGTATGAAGGTGGATTCCAAGGGTGTTAGACCAAGAAGATTAGAATTAAACATTAGAATGTGCACTTACTAGAGATTCTGAATTTAGTGTCTTAGCTCATGCAGCTGTAAGTAGCGCCAGGAAATACTTGCTTGGTTCACTGAAACTTACATTTAAAGGTGGCCTACATTTAATGTGGTTGGTATTATAGACTTTCCCAGACAGAAATTGGATTTGGAGGAAATAATCATAAGGTTTCAGGGAGTAGAAAGATTGGAATGTATTATAAGTTGCAGAATGAGTTTCTGCAACTTACATGTCAACCTCAATCACATCTCAAAAAAAGGCCAAGAAAACAGTCCCACCAATAAACTGATCAGTCTGATGAGATACATATTAATGAGGTAAGCACTGATATTATTTTAAAACCCTGTGGTTATTCTGACTTGTGGGTCAGGTATGTCCACGGAAGATGCTACATCTAAGATGGGCTCCTTGATTTCAATGAGATGACTGGATTATGAGGTGGCAGAGGCCAAATGGCAGCCACTTAACCACAACAGGGGATCATTTACCATAAAGAGCACCAGGGTCTTACTAGCAATCATCATATCTGGGACTTTGGGGATCTCTGGAGCAGGCTAACTGTTCATATTGTCCTCAGGAAGGAAAGGATGATTAGCATGCTGCAACAGTGCCTCATCTACATAAAAGGTGGGAGGGAGGACTAAATGTAGGGGTCAGGTTCCAACATAAGTTTTCATAATAGAGAATTATGCTGTCTAACCCACTTTTCAGACCTGAGTCACTTAATAGACTTAGAGACTTTGATTAAAATGGAAGCAAGATAGTTATCTTATTTTTTTATAAAGAATCTGTCCAGGACTTCTAGTTTTACCTATCCTATATTAAGAGCTTAAAAATCTCGTTTTCCTTCAACCTTGAAAAAAATGGCCAAATGAAAATCAATTTTTCTTAGATTCATCAGAGAACTGATATCACTGGACACAACAATATCCCTGAATCTGTAGAAACAGGCATATACAGAGAGTTACAGCTGAAAACACCCTACTCGGAGCTAAAGCTTCCAGAGGCAAAACTGGTAAAAACACTGAAGTGACAGTTTTACTAGAGGTTGAATATAGACCAGCTTGAGACTGAGAAACTCCTGAGACCCTAGTCTTAGCAAGGTCCTGACATTTGCACAGACTTTAGCTCCAGGATCCCCAACCAGATTCTCATGATGAAGATCTGAGAAAAACACTCTTGTGATTCTGGCAGGATGAGAGACACAGTCACCATTTCAAAATGTGTCCAGCACATTTTCTATAACAAAGAACTAAACTCCAAGGGAATAAACTGTACCAGAGCCTTTTCTTACCTGGGGAAACTGTCATTAGTCAGCTCACACCCATCTAGCCATCCTGTCTTAGATAAGGGGAAACAAATAACAGATAAGAATGAATTCAGAAGACTGCAGTCCAGGAGTTCATCCTACTACAGAACTGAAACGTAATCATAAAATCATGAAGCACTTCCTCTCCTCCACAAGTCACCACCACACCTACAAGGGTCCATGGCAAGGAAAGTGGATGACAACTTAAAGAGATGCCAGCTCAGATTCCATTTAAGAAGGAGTTCTTTAGGGAAACATAAAGGAACAAAGGAGAAACAAAGACTATTGAGGAAAGTGAAACTTTCTTGGCACTGAAAACTACAGCATTGTTAAACACAGATCTGTCTCTAGCCAGATAACAAAAAGCTTCATACTAAAGGCCTATTTACATCACTTGCAATGACCTTATATATCGTGTGTGGTTTTCAACAGAAAAACTACAAGAAATGTTCAAAGGCAAGAAAAAACAACACAGCCTAAAGAGAAAAAGCAATAATCAGACCCAGAATCAGATATGACACAGAATGGAATTATTCGGAAGGGAATATAAGTAACTGTAATTAATATGTTAAGGGCTCTAATAGAAACATACAAGAAACATGCAGGTAGACATGATGCAAGAACAGATAGGTAATGTAATCACAGACATGGGAACATTAAGAAAGAACAAAAGCAATGCGGGAAATCAAAAGCACTGAACAGAAATGAAGAAATTATTGGACGAGCTCATCAGTAAACTGGATATAGCCAAGAAAAGAATCTGAAGTTCAACAGAACTCAATTAAAACTTCCTAAACTAATATGAAATATTTTTCAATAAAGAAAAAAATATGCCAGAACAGTGGGACAATTACTAAAGTTATAATTGTGTGTAATGGGAATATCAGAAGGAGAAACAAAAGAGAAAGAAACAGAATAAATATTTGAAGTAGTAGTGACTGACAATCTTCTAAAATTAAATGAAGACACGAAACCACTGAACCAGGAGCTCAGAAAAAGAGGAGAAATTCAGAAAAACAGGATAAATATTTATCCATTCTGTTGGTTGCTGGTTCACTCTAATGATTGTTTCTTTTGCTGTACAGAGCTCTGGAGTTTAATTAGGTCCCATTTGTCTATTTTGGTTTTTGTTGCCAGTGCTTCTGGTGTTTTAGTCATGAAGTCCTTGCCTATGCCTATGTCCTGAATGGTTTTGCCTAGATTTTCTTCTAGGGTTTTTATAATGTTAGGCCTTATGTTTAAATCTTTAATCCACCTGGAATTCATTTTAATGTAAGGTATCAGGAAGGAGTCCAGTTTCTGCTTTCTGCACACTACTAGCCAGTTTTCCCAACACCATCTATTAAACAGGGAATCCATTCCCCATTGCTTGTTTTTGTCAGGTTTGTCAAAGATCAGATGGTTGTAGATGTGTGGCATTTCCTCCGAGGCCTCTGTTATATTCCAGTGATCTATATCTCTGTTTTGGTACCAGTATCGTGCTGTTTTGATTACTGTAGCCTTGCAGTATAGTTTGAAATCAGTAGTGTGACATCTCTGGCTTTGTTCTTTTTGCTTAGGATTGTTTTGGCTATTCAGGCTCTCTTTTCATTCCATATGAAGTTTAAGTTGTTTTTTTTTGTTGTTGTTTTGTTTTGTTTTGTTTTTGTTTTTTTCTTTTTAACTTCTGTGAAGAAGGCAAGGCTGGTTCAACATAAGCAAGTCTATAAGCATAATCCACCACATAAACAGAACCAAAGACAAAAACCACATGATTATTTCAACAGATGCAGAGAAGGATTTCAACAAAATTCAACAGTCCTTTATGCTGAAAACTCTCAATCTAGGTATTGAAGGTACATATCTTAAAACAATAAAAGCTATTTATGACAAACCTACAGCCAATATCATACTGAATGAGCAAAAACTGGAAGCATTCCCTTTGAAATCCGGCACTAGACAAGGATGCCCCCTCTCACCACTCCTATTCAATATAGTATTGGAAGTTCCAGCCAGAGCAATTAGGCAAGAAAACCAAAATAAAGGGTATTCAATTTGGAAAAGAAGAAGTCAAATTTTCTCTACTTGCAGATGACATGATTGTATATTTAGAAGACCCTATCATCTCAGCCCAAAATCTCCTTAAACTGATAAGCAACTTCAGCAGTCTCATGTTACAAAATCAATGTGCAGAAATCACAAGCATTTCTATACACCAATAACAGACTAACAGAAAGCCAAATCATGAGCAAACTCCCATTCACAATTGTTACAAAGAGAATAAAATACCTAGGAATACAACTAACCAAGGATGTAAAGGATCTCTTCAAGGAGAACTACAAATCACTGCTCAAGGAAATAAGAGAGGACACAAACAGACGGAGAAACATTCCATGCTCATGGTTAGGAAGAATCAATATCGTGAAAATTATCACTTTTTAACATTAACGGGTGTGGAACATCACCGAATGGCCTCTCCCTGGCACCGACTGCCAATTTATCACTTTTAGAGAGGCAATGCAACAATTGTGGAACCATCACCCAACATTTCTTGTGGTGGAGGGGAGAGCCCTCTTCTGCTCCCTCATGTCACCTACCTGTAATAATTTAACCTTAATTAAATGCTTAAATACTTTATCTTCAAATACAGTCACATCCTGAGATGCTGAGGGTCAGGGCTACTTCCACATGTGAATTATAGGAGAACACAATTCAGGCCATAGCAACACAGACTAGACTTATGTAAGGAAGCTCAAAACAGCCTCATTCTTAGCCTAAGCTGGAAATGACCCAGTGTCCATCCAGGGAAGAATGTATAAGCAAACTGTGGAATATTCACACTGCAGGTGAGTACTCAGCAACGATGAGAAACAGACGACAGATACTTTCATTAATATGAAAGCACTTCATGGACATTGTGCTAGACAAAGAATTCAGACAAAAAGTGAATGATTCATATTCGTGAAGATCTAAAATAGGAAAAAATTACCTATTATTTAGAAAACAATCAGAAAATAGTTGTTTCTTAAGGAAATGACTGGCAAGAGGCATGAAAATATACTCTGGGTTGGTCACATACTGTATATGTGAAATAAAGTGGTGGTTTATAGGTTCCACGCATTTGTTAAAACAGTAAAATTTTTACATTTGCAAATTTAACTCCATATCAATATTTTCTAAAAATATTTTAAACATGCATCCATTATCCCAAACCAGAACTAACATTTGGTTTTATCTGTGCTGAGAAAACAGACTATGAGTGCAATCATCTTTGTAAATCATCATGGTAAACAAATACAAGGGAAACTATGGACCAGACCAGGACTATTGGCTTCTATCACAGATGCAAAGTTACGAACTTAAAGTATACTTTTATTCGTGATGATATAAGAGAGAAGAAGTTATCCTTACTGTGTTTAAAGTAAAATTTGGATCTGTCTACAAAGTTTAAACTGATGATTTACTCAATTGTAAGTTTAAAGGTAGAACATTCTCTGTACCTGAGTTAAAATTTTTGTGCTGACCACATACACAAATAAAGATTCAAGAATGCAACCACGTTGTAGAATTATGTAATTATAGAACTAAAGATGATTCTCTGTTTATGGACATCACAATTGTGGCAATGCATTCCAAATTTTTATTACTTCTACTTATTATTATAACATTGATATTATGGCCAACAATAATGAAAAAATATGTACACGCTATATGGGTTACTCATCAATAAAAAATGAACTTCAAATATATGCAGTAACATGAAAGTAGCTCACAGACATTATTTGAGCACATAAAGTGCATACTATTAAGTATGTGGGTTATATTAAGAAGCATGTGAGTTATAGAGATTAACGAATAGGATTTATTTTAGTATACAAACTGTTTTCCTTTTCAATAATTTATGCAGACAGACAAAGAAAAATTGATCATAATGGAGAGAGTTAAAATAGTATTACAGCTGGTAAAATATGAACAATTTACAAAAATACCAAAAAAAATGACTAATTAACATGATTTTCGTGTTTAACCTCACAAGCTAAAACCCCAAAGGAAGCCAGGTGTTTGCCTTCACCTTTCACCTGCCATATTAGTAAGATATGTATTTTTTAGTACTAAAGGTCAAGTAGTACACCATTTCTCAATAAATATTTAGTAATATAAATCAAAAATTTTAAGTATATTTAAAATTTGAGCAAGCAATTTGCTGCTGAGAATGTATTCTATAGTTTTGTTGAATTTGTGAATAAATATTTATGCATAAAAAGTGTTATCACAGTATTATTTTTATGCTAGAGAATAAAACATAAAATTTTTGACAATAAGAAAATACTAAATATTCTGTATACAGTTGATAGAATAATATGCATGAATTAAGTTTAATAGTCATTTTATTATCATATTAAAATATTTGGGGTATGGCAATAAGTGAAAAAACATATAACAGTTGAAGTTCTTACTTAACTTCATATGTTTCTGAGACACAAATTGGCATAAATTATTTTTAATAATAAAATTTGAGGCATGAGCTCAACTTGATGAAAACAAATATCCTCAAAAAAGACCATATGAAAAAATATGAAAACTGATATCTGACATATCACTTTTCGTTTAACTTTTCTCTTCATTCTTATCTGTTTTTTATTTTTAAAAAATCACCAAACTATACAATCGTTCAACTTTAAAACTATGATTAACTCATTATTTAGAGACAATACTTTTAAGCCAATGAATAAGAAATTATTGCACTCATCACTTGATTAGTCTTAAAACCACAAGAAATTATGTACTATTCATTGTTTTTTAGTATAAAAACTCATTATTTGAATAAAGAGATCTATTTCAGAAAGCAATAGTTATTACAATTATAATAAATTGATAAGTGTAATTGCAATAATTTTCATTCATATCCAGTATTCCTAATTGCACTTATTTTCTCCAAGCCTTGTTATAAACTGTGAGTGGTCTGATATTTAACCTGATCTGCAAACCTGCCACAGTTTTATGGATGCTTGCAAATGATAAGAAGAGCCTTGGTCAGAGACAAAAGACTTTTTACCCATGTTTGAGTTGTTTCTCCTTGTGATACAGAACAGTTTAGGTGAATGCTGCATGTGTATTGTATTTGCAACACAGCTGAGGAGCCCCCAAGCTTGGGAAACTCCAATTTTTATAAAGGGCTGCAAGAAAACTTGTTTGACCTTTGCTTAGATGGAGATATGATCTTTACTACACCAAATAGTAAACAAACCTAACCTCTGCTCCAAAGAAAAATCCCCTTTTTAAAAGATGTTTGCTATATACTTATTCTTAAAAAGATGATCTGGAACAACAAAAGCTAGTGCCTCTGTTCACAAGACATGCAGAAATATGAGAGACCCATTAACTGTCTCCCAACAAGCCTCGGTTCCCTTAGGTATAAAATTCCATAATAAATTTGTGATAGTATCTATTCTTTGAATCAAGTAAGATGATGAATGTATCCTAAAACTGTCAAAGTGGTATATAAAATAATTCAAATTACAGACTTTGTTTAAAAAAAAGGATAAAAACCTAAGTAGTAGGCTATCCCAATCAATTACATAATGTGAATTTAAATTGTACACAGGTAGTCTAAAAATAAACTCTCGACTGCAATGGGAACAGTGGAGGAACTATATTAATATCAGGAAGAAATCTAGGAGGATAAAAATATTATAAGAGTTGCTTCTAAGATGCACTCTAAATAAGATCACATTAACATGTTTTGCAAATTTGTTGTGAATATTTCCCACAATTCTATTTATTATGCAACTCAAAATAAATGTGCCTGTAAAAACCTGCTTTTAAGCCAGTGTAACCTGAAACAAAGAATACATTAAAAATGTGAGTTCAACAAGCTTTGTTGTTCCAAGACACATTTTTAACATCCCACAGGAATGCATTATAAAATACATAAGCTGTTTTCTATTAACACTATTTCTAATGTATACTCCTTCCCTAATTCATCTACTCACTCCTCCCACCAAGAACATGAATTAAAAATCAACACAAAATGAAAATCCCAAACAGAAAAGTTATTATTATAGGGCAAATAAATCCAAAATACAATTCTATTATCAATATCCAGAATATGGGAGAAGGGAAAGATAAGTTTTCATGTATGAAAACCTAAGAATGAAAGAGTTTAAATTATGGACTTACAAAGTTTAAACAAGGTGAAAAACTTTAATAAACTCTGATGATGGCATTCACTTATTTTTGGTTGTAAGACTCAGAATCTTCAGGGTATTTTTTTAACAGTTTTTCCTCTGCAAAAAAAAAGTTCTCTGTGAGTAATGAATTCGTACAAGAATTCTCTCTTAGATTAAGAGTGTGCTAAACATTCCAAGAAAGAAATTTCTTGTTAGAGTTTAATCAGTGAAAAATTAGATTGGTAACTGGGAAATCCAATACGAGGAAAAGAATGGTGACAAGTCTGATCAGACAGATACCCCTATTTTTTATTTTGGAAAAGAATATTTTGATTATAAGAAATTTTGAGACATGAAAATAGAAATTCTATATTATTATGTTTCAGACAAGTTATAGATGGAAGATTGGCAATGTATTGATATAATCAATAGATTGAATAAGGGAGTCAATTTAATATACATTGATACAATCAATAGCTATAACAGCAAAAATATGCTGGACATTTATTGAGCTTATCTTAAGGGCAGAGAAGATTGTTACTTTTACACATGTTTTTAAAAGCCTGTTATTTCACCACGCTTTTAAGCAAATACAGAAGAATACTGTACAGCCAAAAGAATTGCTTCAGATATGATTTGATAAGATCATAGCTTCACTTCCTGTATGAAAGCCATTAGAAAAAAAGACCCCAATATAGTCATCTCCCCAAGAATATAATTGACATAGGAACTGTCATAATTGAGTCAGCTTAAAAGCAAAAAGACAAAGATTTAAAAAAACTTAACCACCTGCCCTCTTTCTTGCCCATGGCTACCCAAAGCCTGATTATTACTTAACAGGAAAGAACTAAAAGCTAAAAATATCTGTAGGGCAAGGCCTATGCGATTTAATATTGTTTATCCCTAACAGTACCTGGCACAGTCTACTGATAGTGGTGAAGAACTATGTAAATGATGGCTGAGATTACATAACTCACACAAAAGAGTTAAAGCTATAGAGAAGGAAAATGGAAAAATAAAAATAGACAAATGAAAAGCAGAAAAAAACTAAAAGGTAAAGAGACAAGACCATTTAGTAAAAAATTTAGCATGTATAAATGTGCTACTAGGAAATCTCGTCAGTGCTCTTGAAACCATTACTCTAGAGTTATAACCCAATTACCACCAGTACTATTCCCACTATTCCTGGGTCAACTCGCATTGATCAACAGCCCCATATGCACTTATTTGGAGCAACTGTGAGATTAAGCAAAGAAATGGGTATAAAAGTCCCCAAAGAAATTTTACAAACAATACAAACAATGAAAAATATAACTGTTGATCCCATGAACAGATAGTTTTAAGTTACAAAGTGAAAAAAAAAATGGTAGCAAGCTATTTAGGACTTGAGCTTGTATGTGGTTTTCAAGCCTGTTGATAAAAGCAGAAGAGGCCTGGCTCAGTGGCTCTCCCAGCAGTTTGGGAGATGGAGGCAAGAGGAACACTTGAATCCAGGAGTTTGAGACCATCTGGGCAGTATAGTGAGACCACATCTCTACAAATAATTTTAAAAGCTAGCTGACTGTGGTAGTGCACACCTTTAGTCACAGCTGCTCTGGAGGCTGAGGAAGGAGGATCACTTGAGTCCAGGATTTCAAGTCTGTAGTGCACCATGATTGCACCACCGCTCTCCAGCCTATGTGATGGAGTGAGACCTTGTCTGAAATAATAATAATAATAAATTTTTAAAGCACAAGACAATTCAGTATAAGAAAGAAAAACAAAATTTTTGGTATACTGTTGGAAGCTTTGGCAAGAAAAGGCAAATGTAATGTATGTATTTTCTAATATGTAATAATGTGTGTGATATAATATATAAATAGCATAATTAGTATAATATGTAACTACGTATTATGAAATATATATAACAAATATTATCTTGTGTAAGTAAGGAAAATCTATTAATGGTCTCTTCCTCTAGGTTCTAATTGTGTACTTATCAACCTGCATTTCATACCATATACACTGAATTGTAATTTGTTCACATTTAGTCTCCTCTGGATGTATTTGAATTTCTCTAGAAAGTAAGGTGTAGTCAAAGACACTGCCTTTGATAGTGGAATTAGCTACTTCGAGAATTTAAATTTAAACATTTGAAAATTATACTCATCTTCCTGGGTAATAAAGAAATCAAAAGGCTGCTGTCACTGGTCCTACATGCGGTAATCTCACCACAAAGCTGTATTATTTTCTCTCTTGTTTGTATGCTTTTGTTAAGCAAAAAGCTTATCATGATAAATATAACATTTTTTTCTATATTTAAATGCTCTTCAAAGTTTATGTCAAGTGGAGCAAAAGAATGATGAAGATCTTGATTCTTTGATTCCCAAATTATTGTTAAATTTTATGTATACCACTCCTTTTGGGAAATCCTATGAAACAACAAGGGAAATGAACAACGGAAATGGGAAAGAGGGAGGAGGGTGGTAGGGGGTGGCAGAGAGAGAGAGAGAGAGAGAGAGGGGATGAGAACTTAAAAGTTGAAGAAGTTATCCCTTTCTGAAATCTAGACCCCAAAGTCATGCTAGGGATCTCTTAAAATTGGGAATAAGAAGCTTAGTAGGTGCCAAGGGGAAGTTTATTAACACATTTATGTTCAGAAAGTAAATCTCATGTGGCTGATTTGTTTGACAAGGATTGACTTTGCAAGTTATGTTATATGACCATCATTTCCACAAACTAACTGAATTAAATGATGGCTCCATGATTCTGACTAAAGTATATTTAAAACATGGAATTAGATAAAAACATTAATTAAAATATATATTGTACTGACAAGAGTGTATTAGAATTAATTACATTTTTATCTTATACGAATACATTTTTAGTATATCAAGTTAAATATATTGCCTCTAGTTGAGAAAGAATTTAAGGGAATAATTAATAGTCTTTTGAAAAGTCTTTGTAGAGCCTTTTAGGTATAATTCCTAGACACTGAGAATGTGATTGATCTTCATGACTAGGTAACAAATCGTTTTGAAAGTTCAGTCATTTCCAATTTCTTGCTATCAATAAAACTGAAGTAGGAAGTAATCAACTTGTCAGCTGATACTACATTAAAAATAGGTTTTGTAAGAAACCACTATGTTATTTGGTAAATAATTTGAAAAAAAATGTTTAAAGAATTGAGTAACAATTCATATTACAGAGCTTTGTTCATTTTTATCTCTCCATTTAAATACACAAATTTTTCCATCATTTACATGTATGATGAAGAAAACTAGGAATAGTAATCTAGCAATAAGTAATAATCACTAAGTGAATATATGAGCTAACTGAATCAAAGCTTCCTCCATCTGACAAAAGATAATTTCAGTTTTATTTTTACTTCTCATATTTAGTAAATATTTACATAAGTATCAAAGTTTATGTTGTTTTGATATTTTTATACTCACAGTAACTCAAATGTAGTGAAAACATCCTAAGACACTTGAACTTGTATAGAGTTTAGTAACACAAAATATCTCAAAATATTATTTTAAATAATTTTCATATTTTTGTTGCAGTAATATATAATAAGTGATTAAAATGATTTTAATAAGACATATCAAATACTGAGTACATGAAACAAGGCAAAATCTCTAAATGTTAAATATGCTCTTGATGCTAATTTTTTAATTTGATAAATGCAGATATTGAATTGTCATAGTATTTTGATTTATTGTAGAAAATTTAAAAGTTGACATAGATTTTTTTTAAAGCCAAAATTTACAAAATGCCAAAACATCTTTTGCAACTATTTACACTTTATAAAACATCATATATATTTTGTAAAGCAGTATATAGTCTTTTAATTTTTTGAGGAAACATCTAAGCAAATATTCAAAGAGTATGACTATTTACCAAAGGCAATTCTAGATAAGTCAAGGAATTAAATGTAAAGAGTAAATCTGTTATTTTGGAAACAAAAGCATACAAATATCTTTGTTATTTAAGGAAAGAGAAAAAAAATGTTTCATATAAGCACAAAAAGAGTAAACAGGGAGGATAATACTTATTGGAAAATAAAAACATACATTTCTGTCTAGATGAAAAGGACAAGCCACAAATTAAGAGAAAATGCATGCTATATGTATTACCAATCAGGAAATACACTCCAAATATAGAAGGGATTACTATAAGTCAGTTATAAAAATTCAATATGAACTGACATAGGGAATGACATGAACAATTATTTCATAGGCAATGACACACAAATGACATTATTTGAAAATCTGCTTAACTGAATTTTAATAAGAAATGAAATTAAAATCACAATAAGAAATCATTTTACAATAATTATATTGGCAAAATTGAAAATCAAAGAAATTATAAACCACAGTAACATGAATAAAGCCTATAACTACACATGACATAATGGATCTCATGATTCTTAATTTCAAAGGAAAACAGCAAGTGTAACTTCTCACAAATACCCTGTTTATATGAAGTTAAAATGCAAAAGAAATCAGAACATTATATTTTTTGTATTACATTCATACACATTTATATCATAATCAAATCCAGAAGGAATGTCACAAAAAGACAGCATGAGAATGTTCTATTTTAAAACTCTATTGTGTAAACAACTATTCATATTATTGTTAAACTTTCTACCATTTATATATGTCCAGCATCTCATTTTACAATATTTAATAAAACATCGACTATTTCAAATCAAGTATATAAAAATAAAGAAAATAAAATTAAGATAAAATTGTACTGCTGCATGAGTTTAAGAAAGTCACAAGTCAGCATTTGGTGTTAATGAAAAAAACAATAAAGGTTCTTAGTCTATCTAGGTTGCTATTAAAAAAAATGCACTAAACTGACTCACTTATAAACAACAGAAATTTATTTCTCACAGTTCTTGAGGCTGGAAAGTACAAGATCAAGTGGCCAGCATCGACAAATTTTGGGGACAGCCCTCTCCTGAGCTGCAAACTGATAGCTTCTCCCTGTGTCTTCACCAGTTGGAAGGGCAAAGCTGCTCTCTGAAGCCCCTTTTATAAAGACATGAATTCCATTCAGCAGTGGTCTTCCCTATCTAAGCACCTCCCAAAGGCCTCTTTTCTTAATATCATCACTTTGGGGGACAGGATTTTATCACCTAAACTTGCAGGGAGAGACCAACAGTCAAATCCTAAGAGGTGGTTCTTAGATCTTAACTGAAGGATGATCTCTGAAGAAGAAACATCTCGTCTTGTTATCACTATACACTCACATTAAATAACAAACTTGTGCATATAATTGAGGTTAAATCAATATTTTTGATGTCTTCATGTTGCTATTCCTCAAAGTGTGTACAGATACCTCCTAAATGTCTGTAAGTACTTTGTCAATGTTAAACTTGTGGCAGTTGTAGCTTTAAAGCAATTTTGCTCCCTCTTTTTCTAAGTGTGAATGAAAATTGCGGAATATGTGGTGTTTCTCAGTATCTACCTGCAATTAAAGCAAATTGATCTCTTGTTTCTTATTAAAAAAAAGAAATGCTTTTGTCCAGAGTCTGTAAAAGTCTTAATGACAATGTGTGTTCATTACGTGTATGTAAACTCATAGGTATTCCTGTGGATGATACATAAAAGGCAGCTTTTCTGACCAATCTCCAAACTTTCCAAAGCTCCTTAGAAGTTTATTTCAAATACCTGTAATCTTTTCTAACTGCTAGAGCATTGCTTGAGAGCTAGTTCTCTTCTCTTCAAACAACTCCAACATTGATTTTGAAATAAAAGGTTTCCTATGGGATTCAGAGGTTTTGAAGTGACTCAGTATGAAGCAATAAACCTGAACTTTTAGGAATTTGTTTTATAACCTTGAGGTGTCTTAGACATACATGCTTGTAACACTGGTTGATAGACCTTGTTGACATTGAAGCACTCACTTCGTTTTATCATTTTTCTTTAGGAGATCAAGCAGACTGGCCCTGAGAAGCAAGTGTATTTGATTTAATTAGATCTTTTTGTGTTTTATATTTACAGGTAAACAGAAAAACAAATGCTTTAAAAGTAAGTGTGTTTTGATTTCCAGAGAATTCCTCTTGGCCTCAATTTAACTATTTAAGGCACACTAGGAAAACAGTTGTCTAAACAATTGTCAAGAATACTATTAATATTGAATCTATGAAGGAATGTGAAACCATAAAATGGCTTTGTATGTCTGTTTAAATCTTAATGTATTTTATATAGTCTTTAATAGGCTTTTGTACCATACCAAAAATGAAAATAGAAGAGTGTTAACAAAAAAAACACAGCAAAATGAAATAAACTAGATAGCTCTCTGTTGTTATCTTTATTCAATACATCTTACAAAACTATTTATTTATCAATAAAATCTAGTAGCATTATAATATTAAATTATAGAAAATTGATAACATAGGTATGTAAAAATTCATATGTTATCTATATCAACTAATATTAGTTAAAAGCATAATATAAATGAGTTATCTATCACAATAATAAAAAGTAATATCTAAGAAAAATTAAAAAGCAATGGTCAAGACTGATATGGATAACAAGTAGATTAAAATTGTACATATTTAATGGTAAAATATTAACCTATTAAGTACAATGCTGCTGAAATTTTGATCTATAATAATAAAAAAATGAGTAACACCAACAAAAATACTGCAAAGAAGAGATATGAAACATAAAAAGACAATACATTTTAAAAGGACACTAAAGACAAAGCATTATTGAGTATATATGGCCAAATAATAATAAAAATCCTATTAAGATAACTATTTCAAACATAAAATTTTAACAGTACCTTCACAATAATTTTAAAAATTGACAAAAATATTTGTGAGAAATTGTCAAATTCAACATCACATTAAAATATTTTAACCCTAATTTCCTCAACTACAATTATAAGCTAAGCATATGAAAAACAGTGAATATATATAAAACTCAAACAACAGTTATTTCTAATTGATATATATGTACAGAACTAATTTCAGTTACCATCTCTGGCAAAATGCAGGTGCCAGTAGGTGTTCTGACTAATAGAACATGCATTACTCAGCACTGGTTTTCAAAAATTTTGCCCATTGCCTCGGATCAAAATATACAACTCTGTATCCAATATGTAAATATTACATATATAATGAATACCTGGATTAAAAGCTCACATATATTACCACATTAAGCAAATATTAATACAATGTCAAATCATCAATATTATCAGATCATACTCAGTAAAATGCAATCCAATATGAAATAAATTTGGCAATGAAAATTAAATAACTTTGTAAAATAAAACACTTCTAGAGAGACGCCATCATGACAGCTGACTAAAGGGACCCAACACTCCCCTTTCCGCAAAGAATGACCAAAAGAGTGAGTAGATAAGGGCACATCAAGTAGAGTGTGTAAGGAAGAGCATTGGAATTCAGCAGGAATTGGCAGAAACCTCTGAGGCAGGGGAACTTAAGATTGCACCACAGAGAGGGAAGCAAAACAGCCAGCTGAGATATGCTGAAAGCTAGGAGAGATTTCCCATTGGAGTGGAAAGGTAACCAAGAGATCCTCAATCATTCACATGCTTACCACAGATGTCTGCAATTCTAGCTATGGGAGAGTCCCTCAACCCTCAGCAATCCGGAGTCCAGTACAGCTAGCTGTCTGAAGGCCACACAATTACATTTTCCCAGAGAAGGAATTTATACTGAGTCCCACTCATTCCCCATGATTCAGGCTGCTGGAGAACAGTGCCATTTAGAGAGAAGGTAAAACTGACTATACTCTTCCATGGAGCCCCCAAACCTCTGCATCTCCACATCCCTGAGCCCACACCAACAACCCATCATTTCCACTAAGAGAACTGCAGTATCACAACACCAGCTGGAGCCAGTAATGCAGCTACATGCTTTGCCTTTGAGCCCATATAACATCCTACATCTGGGGGAACTGGCCATCCAGCACATCAGGAAGCTTTCCCCAGGACATAGGCAGCTAAAGTATGCACCACCCCCCCCCCCAGATCCTGAAAGACAACTGCCTAGGTCACCCACCCCTGACAGCAACACAGCCCCCTTCAGTTGCTGTGCTGCTGCACATCAACATGTACTACCCGAGAACCCAAAGTTAGCCCACCCAGGCTACTGCGAGAGTCACAGGCTCTCATGTGCATCATTCAGGGGACCAAGACTGATCTACCTGGCCAGGTGCCACCACCACTGGTGTCCATACAAGTCACCTAGGGAGCCTGAGTAGAGGCTGACTAAAGTCGTGCCAATGCCACAGCCAGTGAACCACTCAGGTGCCTGAGGACTGGCCTGGGCAGTGTTCTTGTCTCCAGCAAAGCCTTACAACAACCTTGAGAAAGAATTACAGCCTAGGCCACTGAGAAACTCAGAGACATTGCTGACATTTATTATAGCTGAATAAATCAAATGAGGACACATTATGACACCCAACCAGAACAAAAGACAAAGTACCCTACCCAACTGACACTATAGCTACATCTGTAGGAAAGACTCATTCCCTACAAAAGCTACTGCATAAAACTAAAAGAAACAGTTGTTATACTACATGTACAGATATCAACATAAGGACAAAAGAAACATGGAAAAGCAATGAAATACAACATCTAGAAAAGAACACAATAGTTCTCCAAGTTGAGACCCAAAGAAAAGAAAATCTATAAAATTCCTGAAAGGAATTCAAAATAGTATTCTTTAGGAAACATAGCAAGATATAAGAAAACACAGCTGGGTAATACAGAAAAATCAGAAAGACAATTTATGTTCTGAATGAGAAATTCAGCACAGACATTGATATCATAAAAAGAATAAAAGCAAAATCCTGGAACCAAAGAATTTAATGAATGATATAAGAAATAAAATTGAGAGGTTCAACAATAGAACAGATCACACAGAAGTAAGAATTCCTGTACTTGAAGACAGGTCTTTTGAGATAGACAAAGAGAAAAAGAAAAAGAAAGAGTGCATAAATGATACATTGGACACCATCAAGTGAACAAATATTTGAATTTTGGGAGTTCCAGAAGGAGAAGAGTTGAGAAAAGGGATAGAAAATATACATAATAAAATAAACACTGAAAACTTTCAAAGTCTTGAAGGAGACATAAACATTCAGGTATAGAAATTTCAAATATTCTCAAGCAGATTCAGCTGACCATGCCCTTTCAAAACATTTTACAGGGAAGCTGCCAAAATTCAAAGACGAAAAGAGAATTCTAAAACCAGCAAGAGAAAATCAGCAAGTCAAATATAGGGAAATCCCCTTAGAGTAATGGTAGATTTCTCAGAAGAAACCTTAGGAGTCAGGAGAGAATGGGATGATAAATTCAAGGTGCTGAAAGAAAAAAAAAAAAAAGTCAGTCAAGAGTACTATGCTGAGCAAAACGATCCTTCAGAAATGAAGGTAAATAAAAGTCTTTCCCAAACAAGCAAACCTGAGGGAACTAATCACCATTATACTGACCTCACACGAAATGCTTAAGGGAGCCCTACATGTAGAAGCAAAAGGATGACATTTACTATCGTGAAAACCACACAAAAAAGCATAAAATTAACTGGTAGAACAGATACACAATGAAGAAAGATAAAGGAATCAAATGTTGTCACTACAGAAAATCAATAGATTGCAAAGATAAACAATAAGAGAAGAATGATGAAGAATATACCCAAAACTATTATTAAAAAAAAGCACATAAAAAAATGACAGAATTTCTCAGCTATCAGTAATAACCTTGAATTTGAATGGTATAAATACTCCAATTAAAATATCTAGACTGGTTGAATGGACTTAAAAAAATGCCAAAGGACATGCTGCCTACAAAGTCTGTCTTTATATGTGAA
This sequence comes from Sapajus apella, assembly GCF_009761245.1. Classification (NCBI taxonomy): domain Eukaryota; kingdom Metazoa; phylum Chordata; class Mammalia; order Primates; family Cebidae; genus Sapajus; species Sapajus apella. Next base: position 12,455,251 of record NW_022436996.1, read on the forward strand.
GACAAAAGACACCGTACACAAAAGGAAGCCAAAAGTGCACAGGAATACCTAAACTTATCTCACACAAAATAGACTACACTGGGGTTGGTGCGGGGAAACTAGGGGATGGACAGTGTGGGATGGGGAGTTGGGGAGGAATAACATGGGGAGAAATGTCAGATATAGGTGATGGGGAGGAAGGCAGCAAACCACATTGCCATGTGGTTTGCAACAATCTTGCATGCTGTTCACATGTACCCCAAAACCTAAAACACAATAATATATATATATTTTTTTTTAAAAAAAAAGAAAAAAAAATATATATATATATACATGTATATATATATAAAGAATTAAGTGAGGTCAATATATAATGAAAAAAGGATCAAGTCAGAAAAGTATATAAAATTATAAACATACATGCACGCACCAATGGTGGACCCACATATATAAAGCAAAAATATTAGGGCTAAAGAGAAAGACTCCAATACAATAGTGGGTTAGGGACTTCAATATCTCACTTTCTGTATTGGAAAGGACACCTGAACAAAGAAACAACAAAGAAACCTTGAACTTAAATGAATTACAGGTATTGATCGACTTACGACCTATGCAACTTACGACCATACAACTTTACGACCACAATCACTAGCCACGATTGCTCCACGTCTGGCAGCGCAAACGTTGCCCAGCTGGGCGTATGACAGTGCTGACCAGCTTCCGGCAGCACTAACATCTCCGTGTGTACCATTTCAATTGTTATCCCAGGCTCGGTACAGCAATTTGTGTTTTGTGTCTTGGATATTTTTCATCAAACCCCTCCCAATAAACTTCTTATACATTTCGAAGCAATGGACCCAAACATCGAACGATTTGCAAGGATTGAACGGATGGCGCACGATGTGTTTCATCTGTATCCTAAAATTTATGAAGAAGAAAAGAAACATACAATTCAGACAAAGCTCACCATGTTTATGAAAAAACCAACTCCGGTAACCCCAACTGCTGCCTCAGATGACGACATCAACGATCCGCAGCCAAGCACCAGTGGCCAATAAAATGTTTCGTACATGTTTATATACTTTGATATGTTTTGCAATTGGGAAAATGTTTCCTATGGTATTTTTTACACCTGTATTTTGTAATTTTGTATGTTTTGCAAATATTAAACCAGTTGTACTGGTAATGCAGTGTTTTACTTAAACATGACGAATGTAAAAATAAGAAACAAAATGGTGTGGAGATGATACAAATGGCATAAAATGAACAAAGAAAAGTATGATATATAACAATAATGAAAGAAAATTATGATAAGATAGGATTAAAGATTTTTATAACATCATTTTACAGTACTGTATATATAGCCTACTCAACTTACGACCAAATCGTGTTACGACCCGTCTGTCGGAACCAATCATGGTCGTAGGTCGAGCAACAGCTGTATAGGCCAAATGGGGCTAAAATACATTTACAACACTTCATCAAACAGCTGTAGAATACACATACTTCATATGTGTATTTAAATGGTATAAATACTCCAATTAAAATATCTAGACTGGCTGAATTGACTTTAAAAATGCCAAAGTAATACACATCAGCATATGAAACATTTTTCAGATAGATAGCATGTTAGGACACAGAACAAATCAAAACAAATATAAAAACATCAAAACCATAACAAATACCTTCTCAGACCATGATAGAATAAAATTAGAAGTCAATAAACAGAGAAGCTCTAGAAACTACAAACACATGGAAATTAAATAATAAGCTCCCAAATGACCATTAAGCCAATGAAGAAATTAAAAATAAAATTAAAAAAAAATTGAAACAAATAAAAGTGGCAACACAACATACCAATGCCTATGAGGTATAGCAAAGCAGTACTATGAGAGGTCATATTAACAAATGTCTATGTCAAAAAAGCAGAAAGATTTTAGGATAACAACCTAAAAATGATCTTAAGGAACTTGAAAAGCAAAAAGAAATCAAACTCCAAATTACTAGGAGAAAAGATATTAAAAAGATATGACCAGAATGAAACAAAATAAAAATTAAAACAAAAATACAAACGGACAACAAAACCAAAAGTTTATTTTTAAAAAAGTAAATAAATTAACAAACCATTAACTAGACTAAGAAAAAAAAAAGACAGAAGACCCAAATAAATACTGTCAGAAATGAAAAAGGAGATATTAAAACTGATATCATAGAAATAAAATAAAAATTTTACAGTCTATTTTGAGCAATTCCATGCCAACAAATTAGAAAGCCTAGAGGAAACAGATAAATTCCCGGACAAATAAATCTACCGAAATTGATCCAGGAAAAAACAAAAAACCTGAACAGACCAACAACCAGTAATAAGATTGAATCAGTAATAAAATGAATCCCAGAAAAGAAAATCCTGGACCAGATGGATTTACTACTGAGTCCTACCAAACTTTTAAAATAGAACTAATATCAATTCTCCTCAAACTATTTTTTTAAAAAAACTGGAGAATAAAGAATTCTTCCTAATTTATTCTATAAGATCAGAATTATTCTGATACCAAAACAAGACAAGGACACAACAAAAAAGGAAAACTATAGACAAATATCCTTAATAAACATAAATGTAAAAATTCTCAACAATGTATTGTCATATCAAATCCAGCAACACATAAAAAAAATACATCATGATCAAGTGAAATTTATCCCAGGAATGAAAGTATGGTTTAACATATGCAAATCAATAAATGTAATACATAAAAATGACAGAACAAAGGACCAAAACCATTTCATTTTCTCAATAGTTGCAGAAAAATATTTGATAAAATTCAATATTTCTTCATGAAAACTCAACAAATAAGATATAAATGGACTACATCTTAACCTAATAAAAGTCATATATGAAAAATCCACAACTAATACTGAATGGGGAAACACTGAACATGTATTTCTAAGAATGGAAATAAGACAAGGATGCCCAATTTCAGTGCTGTTATTCAACATAGTACTCGTAGTTCTAGCCAGAGCAATTAGGCAAGAGAAAGAAATAAAGGGCATCAAAATTAGAAAAGCAGAAGTCAAATTGTCCCCCTTTAAAGATGACATAATCTTATATACTAAAATACCAAAGGACTCTACCAAAAAACTCTTAGAACTGAGAAACAAATTCAGTACATTTGCAGGATACAACATCAATATAAAAAAACTCTAGCATTTCTATACACCAATAAATAATTAACTGAAAATGAAATATGCAATCCCATTCACAATATTAACAGAAAAATAAAATAGGAATAAATTTAATCAAGAGGTGTAAAATCTCTCTAATAAAAATTATAAAACATTGACGAAAAAATTGAAAAGGACACAAAAAATTGGAAATGCATCCCATTCTCATGGATTAGAATAATTAATATTCTTAAAATAGCCATATTGCTCAAAGCAATTCATAGATTCAATGCAATCCTTATGAAATGCCGATAATATTATTCACAGAATTAAAAAAAAATTCTGAAGCTCATATGGAAACAGAAAAGACCCCAAATAGTCAAAGTAATGTTAAACAAAATCAATAAAGCTGGAGGCATTTCACTACCTGACTTCAAAATATATTACTAAGCTATAGCAAATAAAGCATGACATCAGTATGAAAACAGACACATAGACTAATGGAAAATAATAGATAACCCAGAAATAAATTTTTGTATTTATGGCCAACTGTTGAATGAAGGCAGCAAGGACAGTCATTGAAAAAGGAACAGTCTTTTCAATAAATAATGATGGGAAAACAATATTTACATGCATGGGAATAAAACTCGACTCCTGTCTCTTACCATGTGCAAAAATCAAATTAAATGAATTAAAGACGTAAACGTGAGACTCAAAACATTAAAATTATTTGATGAATACATAGGGGAAACAATTCCAGGCAAAGATTTTATGTCTTATGCCTCAAAAGCACAGGCAACCAAACAAAAATGACAGATGGAACTAAATTGATCTAAAAAGCTTCTATACAGTGAAGGAAACAACTAGTAGAGGGGAGAGAACTTTGAGAGTAGAGAAAAATACTTGTAAACTTTTCATCTGACAAGGGACTGATATCTACAATATATAAGGAACTCAAACAACTCAATAGCAATAAAACAAATCTGATTAAAAATGGGTAAAGGATCTGAATAGATATTTCTCAAAAGAATACATACAAGTAGTCACCAATATATTAAAAAATGCTCAACATCACTAATCATAAGAGAAATACAAATCAAAACCACAATGAACTATCACTTCACCCCAGTTAGAATGGCTATCATCTAAAAAGTCAAGAATACCAATAGCTGTTGAGAATGTGAAGAAAATAGAACTCTTATAGGATGTTGATGGAGTTGTAAATCAGTACAGCCATTATAGAAGACAGTATAGGGATTTCTCAAAAAAACAAAAATAGAGCTATCATACCATTCAGCAACCCAACTACTGAGTATTTATCAAAATCAGTGTGTCCAAGATATACCTCTATATTTATTGTAGCTCTATTCACAGTATCCAAGATGTACATTCATCCTAAATGTTCAAAAGTGAATGGATAAGAAATTGTGGTATATATGCACAATGGAATACTATTTAGCCATGAAAAATAAAATCCTCGTTTGCAGTAGCGTAGGTGAACCTGGAGGACATTAAGTGAAATAAGTTGGGAACAGAAATATAAATGCCACATATTTTCTATATGGGAGCTAAAATAATCAGGTCACACAAGTAAAGAATATAATTGTGGTGATTTAAAGCTGGGAGAGTAGAATTGTGCCCATTAGAAGAGGGGATGATGGGGAGAGGTGAGTTAATGAATATAGTTACATTTAGATGGGAGGGATAACAGCAATATAGGATGATAATAATTAACTATAATTTAATGTATATTTCCAAAAGCCTAGAAGAGAGGAATTTTAATGTTCATAATACAAAAAAAGGTGGAGGTGATAAATATGGTAATTATTCTGATTTTATCATTATACATTGTACATATGTATCACAATATCACTCTCTATCCCATAAATATTATAATAATGACACATAATTAAAAATTTAAAAACATCACTTTTAAATATCCCATAAGTTCAAAAATAAATCATAATTCAAATTTTAATTAAAGAGGATTTTCCATAAGTGTGACAAGTATTGACAATGGGAAAATATTTGCGTAAAGATGACATAGAAGTGACAATTAATGCACTCTTTGAGGATCATAATTTTCTTATAAATATTACTTAAGATTCCCAAAGGATGGGTGGAAAGTGCCCAGGAAAGGGATGGAGCACACATCACACACAAATTGCAGAATATGTACAAGCTAATTCCTTTTTAAAAAAGTACTTTATGTTTCCTGCTTATTATTCATCCAGAGGAAATTATTTTGTTGAAGGAGACTGGAATTTTTCAAAGATAGAAATACAAAGGAATTAGAGGAATTTTTTCAGCTTTAAAATTTTAAGATCTTTTTGAAGCCAATCCAAAACAGTTTGTCTTATAAACTAGGTTGTCAGATGACAAGACCCAGGCACTTGAAAGGTAGAATGGGTTCTTTGTTTTAAAAGCTTAACTCAAATGACAAAAATCAATGCTCAGAAATTGAACTTAAGCTTTTTTATAAGTTATAAATCAGTAGAAGACATAGACATATCATCAAACTACTGAGAAGATGCCTGTGGTCTGGACAAGAAAGATGTAGTTTGTGAACCTTGCAAGTGGATGGCACAGAAAATAACATGGATAGGACAACAATAATATGTTCCAATCCCAAGTAGGTAAACATAGCAAGCTACAGCAGGAGCAGATGCTAGGACAGAGCATGAACCAGAGGCTGGGTTTCCACCAGGTACATCAGAGATGTCACAGCTGACTGTGACAACAGTTCAACACTCTGCACGCCCTTCTAATGCTATGAGGTTATGAACATTTCTCCTAATGATCAGAGAGATGACAAAGGGAAATGATTATGAAGAGGGGTCAAGTTTTAATTTGAAATGGACTAAGCTTGAATGCAATACCGATAGAGAAATTACCCTGAAGAGACTGCTTTAACTTGAACAGCAAAGAGTTTCCTTACAGGGACAGATAATACATTTTTCTCTTGAGTGGAAATAAGAGTTCATAAGCAAACTGATTGCAATTACATAAAAGAATTAAGAAAACAGAAAACCTACACATTGGAGTAATGCATATACATTTAAGACACATGGCTTATGTAAAAAGTAGAAAGGAAATGGCATGGTTTGGCAACTGGTCATGCCAGTTTAACTGAATATGGGATTTGGCTAAAGAATACAGAAGAGCAAAGAAAGGCTAACTAGGACAAATTATAAGCTAACAAACTAATAAACAAACTAAAATATACATGTCATTTTATAGAGTGAATTTCAGATTTGTATAACAGAATAATTGAGGATTTAAAGTAATGGAATAATCATATTATTTCTTAAGTCAGGTTTATTGAGTTATAATTTACATACAATAAAAATTATCCTTTTTAGTATAATTTGAGAAATGAATTGAGTCAGACACAATAACACAATCAAAATATAGAAGTCTCATCACCTAAGAAATGCCTTCTGCTCTTTTAAAACAAACCAACCCCAGTCCTCATTTCCTATTACCCACTGATCGGTTTTTTATCACTATAATGTTGCCTTTTCTGGAATGTCATATAAATGGACTCATTTACGGTGCAAACATTTAATCAGGCTGATTTCATTAAGCATAACATTTGAAATTTATCCATGTTGCTGTGTATATTTGTATTCTTTTCCTTTTTATTGCTGAGCAGTGTATTACAGTATTGATATAGAACATATTGCTTATTCATTCACCTGTTTAAAGTATCTACCATATTTTTAAGAATGTTTAAAATATAACAATAAACATGTGCAAACGGAAGCTTTCATGATCCTTACTTAGATATCTAAGATTGAGATTGCTGGGAAATATGTCAGGTATATATTTACCTTTACTAGCAACAGCCAAAATATTTTTCAAAGTGTCTACGCCATTTTGCATTCTCATCAACAATATATGAAAATCCTATTTGCCTTGCATTTATGTTATTTGGATGTGCTTTTTACTTTAGTAATTCAAATATATATACAGAAGTATTTTATTGTGCTTTAAACTTGCATTTCTCCAATATGTAATGTTGTTAAATATCTATGTCTGTATTATTTTTCTTCCATATATATTTTATACATATTGTATGCCATCCATATTTTCAGTGAAATGTCTCTTTACATATATTATTGGGCTATTTTATTTTTTGTTACTGAGTTTTTAGAGTATCTTATATATTCCAAATGCAAATCTTTTTTTCATATTTGTGTTTAGCCAATACTTCCCTTGTCACTGGCTTGACTTTTCAGATCAGATGTGTGTGTGCAAAAGATCAGCCTGTCTTTAATTTTCAGAATCAATGAAAAGAGATGAAATTGGAGGCAGAAAGACTAGATATTTGCAGTTTGCCAGAGAAAATGAGCAGAAGATAACAACACTAAAGAGAGAAAATCAACAAATGCTGTTTATTAATTTGTATTTCAGGGGATATGAAGAAAAGGGAAAAAAATATGGAGTAGAATTCTTCCCAGAGCAAATGAAAAGAAGATGCATTCATTGAATACATTTATATTGTGAGAAGAAAAAAGACTTCTTTTTTTCCTGTTCTAGTTTGTTTTCATTTTTGCAATGAGAGATGCTATCTGAGCATTTGCTTACTAATGTCTAATTTTATAGTTACCATGATGTTTGACACAGTCAGGTTTTGCTTTGTACCTTTTCTAAGACATGAAAACTCTTTAGTCATTAATATGTTTGTTCCTGATACCCAGTCTTATTGGTGCATCTCATCTCAGTGTTAAAACCTAGAAGAGTATTTAGCATATATGAGGTGTTTTCTGGTTAATAAAAATATAAATCTGTGATTAATGTTGTGTGTTGATAAGTTTCCATATTCTTGACCATATCTTGACCCATATTTTGCTATCTACCATAGGCTTAGCTAATTTTGTGTTCATTTCACCGCCTATTTATTCAACTTATCCTAAATTTGCTAAATATTTGTTCTTTCTTTGCAATGCCTTTGGATCCATGTGATGTTCTTAAATAATATCATGTAACAACTCTTAAACTTTACTGTGATTCATATTAAATGCAATTATCTATCCGAGATGAAATTTTAGAGATTTCTAAGTTTGTTAATTCATTTATCCAAAAATGACTTTATCCTGTGTCTATATTAACTCACTTTGAACAAACAAAAAACAAACAAAAATTTTTAAAGTGTCTTATTTGTTATTTACCACAAGTTCCTGTTTTAAGAGAAAAACAGAGTCACTAAATTTTATTCATTTCAAAGGAGTTAATGTTTTTGAGAACCTGAAATAAGAATTATAGCCTGCCTTTTATGGAATGTCCACCCTTTAAAGAGTTGCTTGACATCAATTAGTAAATTAAAAAAAATAAATGATATAAGTTTGTGTGAGCTATAAATTAAGGAGGCTTTAAATAGTTTTGAAGTTATAAAACATATCCTGAATGCACATTAAAAAGTATTTTAACTCAAAAACAATCAGGTGCTCAAATAATTTTTCACAAATTCTAATTCCCCAAGTTACTTATTTTACTTATTTTGTCAAAATATACACTATAATGTTTAAGAATACACCCCAAAATCAAATTAGCCATCATAATTAAATGGAGATTTAAAATAAATACAAGTGGCACAAATTTTTTAAAAAGTGAAAATCTTTGCATGATTCCATAGTATTTGTCCATTTTCACACTGCTGAGAAAGACATACCAAGAGTGGGCAACTTAGAAAAGAAAGAGGTTCTTTGGACTTACAGTTCCATGTGACTGGGAAACCACATAGTCATGGCAGGAGGTAAGGAGGAGTAAGTCACATATAACATGGATAGCAGCAGGCCAGGAAAGAGATTGTGGAGGAAAGCTCCAATTTTTAAAATTATCAGATCTCATGAGACCTAACTATCACAAGAACAGCATGGGAAAGATCTGCCCCCATGATTCAATTATCTCCCACCAGGTCCCTCCCATAACACATGGCAATTATAGGAGCTAGAAGATGAGATTTGGGTGGGGACACAGGGCCAAACCATATCATTCCACCTGCTCCCCCCAAATCTCATGTCCTCACATTTACAAACCAATCATGCCTTCCCAACAGTCCCCCAAGACTTAACTCATTTCGGTATTAACTCAAAGGCCACAATCCAAAGTCTCATCCAAGACAAGGCAAGTCCCTACCAGGTATGAGCTTGTAAAATCAAAATCAAGTTGGTTACTTCCTTGATACAAGTACTGGGTAAATACAGCTATTCAAAATGGGAGAAAATTGGCCAGAACAAAGGGGTTATAGGCCCCATGCAAATCCAAAATCCAGTGGGTCAGTCAAACCTTAAAGCTCCAAAATTATCTCATTTGACTCCATGTCACACATACAGGTCATGCTGATGGAAGAGGTGGGCTCCCATGGCCTTGGGCAGCTCTGTCCCTGTGGGTTTACAGGGCAATAGCACCTCTCCTTTTCACGGGCTAGTGTTGAGTGTCTGTGGCTTTTCCAGGTGCACAATGCAAGCTGTCAGTGGATCCACCATTTAGGGGTCTGGAGGATGGTGAATCTCTTCTCACAACTCCACTAGGTGGTATTCCAGTAGAGACACTGTGTGGGGATTCTGACCCTACATTTCCCTTCCACACTGCCCTAGCAGAGGTTTTCCATGAGGGGCCTACCACTTCAGCAAACATCTGCCTGGGCATCCATCTATTTGCATACATCCTCTGAAATCAAGATGGAGGTTCCCCAACCTCAATTCTTGAATTGGAGTTTCTCCAACCTCAATTCCCCCACAAGCTCAACACCACATGGAAGTTGCAAAGGCCTGGGGCTTCCACCCTCTAAAGCAACAACCTGAGCTGTACCTTTGCCACTTTTAGTCATGGCTGGAGTGACTGGGATGCAGGGCACCAAGTTCGTAGACTGCATGAGGCAGAGGGACCCTGGGCCTGGCCCACAAAACCATTTTTTCTTCCCTAACCTCCAGGCCTGTAATGGAAGGGGCTGCTGCAAAGGTCATTGACATACCCTGGAGACATTTTCCCCATTGTCCTGGTGATTAACATTCAACTACTTGTTACTTATGCAAATTTCTACAGCCAGTTGAATTTCTCCTCAGAAAATGGGTTTTTTCTTTTCTATTGCATTGTCAGGCTGAAAAATTTTCAAACTTTTATGTTCCTTTTTTAAACTGAATGCTTTTAACAGAACCAAAATCAACTCTTGACTGTTTTGCCACTTAGAAATTTCTTCTGCCAGATATCCTAAATCATCTCTCTCAAGTTCAAAGTTCCACAAATCCTAGGGCAGAGGCAAAATGCCACCAGTCTCTTTGATAAAACATAACAAGAGTCACTTTTCCTACAGTTCACAACAAGTTCCTCATCTCCATCTGAGACCACCTCAGCCTGGATTTCATGGTCCACATTATTATCAGCATTTTGATCAAAGCCATTCAACAAGTCTCTTGGGAGTTCCAAACTGTCCCACATTGTCCTGTCTTCTTTTGAGCCCTCTAAACTGTTCCAACCTCTGCCTTGCACCCAGTTCCAAAGTTGCTTTCACAGTTTTTGGTATCTTTTCAGCAGCACCTCACTCCTGGTAACAATTTACTGTATTTGTCTATTTTCACACTGCTGATAAAGGTGTACCCAAGACTGGGCAATTTACAAGAGAAACAGTTTCCTTGGATATACAGTTCCATGTGGCTGGGAGGCCTCACAATTATGGTGGAAGGTAAAGAGGAGCAAGTTATGTCATACATGGATGGCAGACGGCAGAGGGAAAGTTCATGCAGGGAAACTCCCATGTTTAAAATAATCAGATCTTGTAAGACTTATTCACTATCACAAGAAAAACTTAAGGAAGACCTGCCTCCAGGATTCATTTACCTCCCCCTTGGTTCCTCCCACAACATGTGGGAATTATGGGAGCTACATGATAAGATTTGGGTGAGGACACAGAACGAAACCATACCCATTGTGTCCTGTGAAGATGACTATCTGTAGCCTAATCCATACTCTGAAATGTTGACACAACTAACGTTAAAAGAAAGGAGAAAATATAAATATTTTGTAGAATTATCCTACTTTTTAAACTCAATGGATTTGATAAATGACTCCTGTTAAAACTCTGAAATTTTGTTTATTCAGCTTCCTAGTCAAAACAAATGTTATTCTCAACATACAATTGCAGTGAAGCTTAGAGAAATCAATCACAAATTTTGTCTGCTTCATAAATTATAAACAAAATGGTGATGCTATAGTAACCATATCTGATTCTGCAATGATTTGTGGTGGCAATGCAAAACACCCATGAAAACAGAAGCTGTAAAAATGTGCAGTTTGATTTTCATAAACTAGATGGACCCTCTTGGGATGTGAATAACATAAAAAATGAAAAATTATTTCATATTTATTCTAGTGAAAGAAAGCATAAGAAGGAATTGTAAGGATGAATACAAGAGTACAATGTTACATCCATCTTTATGCCCAATTACACACACCATTTTATAGGAGGAAAACTAAAACCAACTGGTATTGACAGGGTATCAAAGTTATGAGTGGAACTTTCTTTAATCATTTGTACAAATTCCTTTTGCACAAATATTATTAAATATTTTAGCTCATAAAAATATAATTACTTTCATCTTCAACATTCTAGAATGCATTGTATGTAGCATGAGTGCATGAGTGCCGGACTTATTTGCTTTATTCTCTAATGCATCAGTAAACTGCAGAACCATGTCTGTTATGTAGAAAGAGCTCAGTAATCAAGTCATGAATGAATGAGTAAATTTTAACATTGATTGAAAAAATGATAAAGATAGTTTTCCTAATTTTCTTTCATAACACATCATGGAAATACCATTCATTAGTTTAATTTGCTAGGGTAAATTTTCTAGTATATGATTAATTTTGTATCAAAAAACCGAAATTCAATTTTTAAGCAATGAAAACATTCATAATTACCTGACACAGCAAGAATATAAACCCCATTATGTGGTTATTTATATCTATACATGATATGGATATAAACATGCTATATGGATAGGAACATGTTCCTATCCATAACACATATGTAGTTATGGAAATACAAACTTTTTAAAAATTTGTGCTAAAACTCTCCAAAGTTTCACAACACTATAACGGAATCTGATAAATTTTTGTAAGTAAAAATAACAAAGAATTGAAGGTGAATATTTAACCAAATTTATTCCTAGTGCTGTTATCTACTAAAAAAAATCTAGAATAAATTACAAAAAATAAAGAAAAAATACAGGAATGATAACTTCACAGAGAATAAAAAGATTTTTTTAAAGATAATAAGTATTTTAACAAAGCAGAACACAGCATGTAATGGACATCAATGAATGAACCAATAAAAGTCATAATATCAGCAGATTAATTTGTGCCAATTGATCAATTTGTGTAGATTATTTATACTGATTACCCTGCTTAAGAAAGATACATAAGAGAGGACTTCATGGGAAAAAATAAGGTAAAGTAAAATTGTAAAAATTAAAAAAAAAAAAAAAAAAAAAAAACACAGGACATAGACTCCTACAACTCAATAGCAAAAATAAATAAAATCTAATCTGATTTTTTAATTGGTAAATGACATAAGTAGACATTTCTCTAAAGAACACACACAAATGGGCAAGTATATAAAAATATCCTCAATATCCCTAATCATCAGGGAAATGTATATCAAAACTATAATGAGATATCACCTCATGCCTATTAACTTGGCCATCGTTTTTAAAAAAGTGTTGATGAAAATGTGGAGAAATTTGAACCCTTGCACACTGTTGGTAGAACCCTTGTACACTGTTGTACACAGATAATCCTAAGGGATATATTTTATTTATTTATTTATTTACAGAGTCTCACTCTGTCGTCAGGCTGGAGTGCAGTGGTGCTATCTTGGCTCACTGCAACCTCCACCATCTGGATTCAAGTGATTCTCCTGCCTCAGTCTCAGGAGTAGCTGTAACTACAAGTGCATGCCATCATGCCCAGCTATTTTTTCCTTTTTTGTATTTTTAGAGAGGGGTTTCACCATGTTGGCCAGGATGGTCTTTATCTCTTGACCTCATGATCCACCCACCGCAGCCTCCCAAGGTGCTGTAATTACAAACATCAGCAACCACACCTGACAACCGTACCTGAACCAAGGAGTATGTTTATTACTCAGGCAGCTCCTAACATCAGGAGGAAGCTACAGAAACGGGCCCTGGGACCAAATAGTATATTAGAGGATCTCCTGAAAGTCTCTTGGTCTTTAATAATAGAGACAGGGAGACCCAGGAAACAGAGAATAAATATGTGAAAAAGAAAGAAGCTTTAATGGCCACCAGGCAAGACCACTAACTTCAGAACTCCCTGGGTATACTTGTTAACTGCTAATGATATGGCAAGAACAGTTATCTGATTCTAAACGTTTAGCCATTCCCAAACAAGGTTTAATTTCTTTCACCAGGGTGAAACAACTTAGGGTACATAGTTGTTATTAGTATATTTCACTTCTTATCTTTTTAAGCTTTGACATTAAAGTCCTTTCTTGTATAACACACGTTTAGCCTATTCATATTTAAACTTATAAAGCTTGTTTTTTTTTTTTTTTTTCTTAGATCCCTACAAACCATCAAACTTCAAATGATCAGGCAACCAGAGCCTTGGGCAATGGCTTCCCTTTGCTGGGTACCCTTAGATAGACCTCTGGAAGGAATCTGATTGCTGTTATCCCCAAAACAATGCCATCCATCAGCAGGAAGCAGCTAAGACTGGTCATTGTCCATATTCTATCGGCAGTTACATGTACCACCTTAGAGAGAAGAAATGATACTGAAGCAAGGGCAGACAAGTGCTGGGAAAGGGAGGGTGTCATCCCTAGCTAGGACTCCACCCCCAGGCCTTTGCCCACAGACCTAGGTGAGGACAGTCATTTATGTTTTCCTGCCCAAATATTGCATTTCCCAAGACTACCCTGACCCACCATGACCTCCTCCTGTTTCTATAAAAATCCTAAGACTCTAACAGGCAGAGAGAAAACTGGCTGGATGTAGAAAGGAACACAATAGTGGAAGAAGAGACAAGTGGCTGGACATCAAGAGGAATGCATTGGCATAACAGTACACTGACAGACACTGGCACATCGGCAGGCCATTGACCAGTGGAACAACAAGGGGTCTGGCCAGGGTGGTTGGAGGGGAGCCTGGCCACTGAATGGTCCGACTCCAGGGGAAAACCACCTTCCCACTCCATCTTTTTTCTGGATCCCCCATATGCTAAGAGCTACTTCCACTAAATAAAACTTTTCACTCATTCTCCAAGCCCATGTGTGATCTGATCCTTCTGGTACACTAAGGCAAGAAACCCAGGGATACAGAAAGCCCTCTGTAACCCAGGATACAGATGCTGCCTTGGGGTCAGATCCCTACAGCCTGCTGTCTGCATGCTCCCTCCAGAGGTGTGAGCAGCAGAGCACTAAAGAAGTTAGCCACACCCCCATCACATGCCCTGTGTGGGGGACAAGGGGATTTTTCCCATTTCAGTAAGATGAGCTTGCCTCCACAAACAAGAAAAAGAGAAAAAATGCTTAAATCCCCACCCTGATAATTACCCCATTTCAGAATTTCTGAGATACCCAAAAGGCAAAAAAGCAGACAGGAAAACAAATTAGAATTTTCCTAATAGCCACCCACATTTATGGCAATTTTTCTCTAGGGAGAGGCTGCGTTGGAACACACTGCTTAGACTTGGGGCTTAAGTCACACCTCTCCAATTCTGCATATTTTCATACGCCTGTAGAAAAGTTACATATAATAGTAAATGCCTACCATTTTCAGGCCCTTATGTTTTTACTTGCAAATTATATTAAACATTCAACGAAAAATTAATGCCAATCCTGAAGAAACCTTTGGAGAAACTAAAAAAAGAGAAAACAGTACTCGCCCCTTTTCAGAGGGGAGTAACTCTTCTGCCCAAATCTGAGAAATTACAAGAAAATTATAGATGTCAAATTCCTCAACAAATACCAGCAAAATAAATCTAGCAAGATATAAAAAAGGTGATATGTCATGACCAACTGGGATGTTGATGCCAAGACCAATGACATCCAGCGTCTTGAAAACCAATATTGTCATAGTTTTTTCACTGTTACAGGCAGGAGCGTAAATTTGGTTTCTGTTACTTCAACTTTGATGGAAAGAATTCCATAGTTGTAACATAGTCTGGAGACTTTTTATTAAGATTAAGTTAATTTAGATGATTTTTAAAGACATGCTATTTATTTTACACATGCTCTATATAGAAAACTAATTTTTATGTTTCTCTTTTCAAATCATAATCAATTGCCATTAATTACTGCCAACTAATTTTGATAGCTATGTTAAATGTATTTTTTCAAAGAATAATCATAATAATTAGCATGCCTATACATAGTTGATGGCATTAACTAAATATATAGTTAATGACATAACTATATACTTAATGGAACATTATTTATAGTTAATATATAACTATATTATATAGTTTTAACGAAACATATAATGTTCCATTAGAAGATAATGAATTATGAATAATTTTATACCAATATTAATTATTAAAATATCAGAGGAAGACATAATTGGTGGCCTCAAATGTTTTCATTCATGTATAAATATATACACACTCACACACATAGAAAAAAATGTAAATTTTACATTCTAATCTACCAAACGCCAAACACACAATTGCATTTCTTTCCTCCTAAAAACTGAGGTACTTTTTATATATTTTATTTTTCCATATGTTGTAGAACCTACATTACATTATTATAATGTTTCCTTATATGGTCTGTTATATTTAAGATAAATGAAAATAATAAAAAACACAATTTTACCATTTAAGTGCTATTTTAGGGATTTCCATTTTTTAAATTTGGTATAATTTTTCCTCTGCCTGAAGAAGTTCTTTTAAACTTTTTTGAAGCATGAGTTTGCTAATAATAAAGTCTTTCAGCTTTTCTGTGTCTGAAAAACAACCTGCTTTTAGTTTTCAGTTTTGCCCAATGTAGAATTACATGTAGAGAGCATTTTTTTATTAGAATGCCTTAAATATTTTGTTCCAATGTCTTCTAACTTGTGTTGTTTCCAAGGAGTAAACTGCTGTTATTCTCATATTTGTTCTGTATAAGTCACACACCTTCTTTCTCTGCCCACTTTCAAGATTTTGTCTTTATCACTGTTTTGAGAAATTTGGTCACAATGTGTTCTGATGTAGGTTACTTTATGTTTTTTGCGTTCAGATTTAATTAAGATGTTTGAATCTGTGATGTAATAGTTTGCATCTGTTCTAAAAATGTTTTAAACACTGTGTTTTCAAATATTTTTCCTACCCAGCTTCCTTCTTTCCCACTTAAAGGAACGAGATAAAGAAAGACATAAGAGCTATATCAAACCCTGAGAGAGAGAAAAGTGATGAATTCTGGGGTTTTAACCAGCAAGGTTAGGGCAGAGTTTTTGAAACACAGCTTCTTATTCACAGGAAAAAGAGAGGTAGCAGAGTTTTAGAAGAGATGCGGACCCAACAATTTTGCATTTGCTCACACTTACCTTTTGAGATCCCGAACAAGCCCTCAGTTGAAACAGGAAAAGTTCCCTCGTCCCCGTCATGGGGAGTGAAGTGGGGATGTGGTTCTCTTCTCCAGTGCCTTGCTGCTCAAACCTCCAGAAGAAGCATGCAGGCAGGCAGGTGGTGGGGCTCCAACCCCACAGCAGCACCTACAGGGGGAGCATTTATGGCTTATGAGGCCCCAGCTGTTGTGCGTTACCGTGTGCCCTTTTAGTTTAGCCATCCACAGGTGACCTGTGTTTATCAGCTCAGTTAGACTCCCTGCCTTATGGCAAGGTCAGAGGGCATCCTGTATCCCGGGGTTTCTTGCCGTGGTATACTGGGAGAATCAAATCATACATGGGCTTGGAGAGTGACTGCAAGGTTACATTGAGTGAAAGTAGCTCTCAGCAGATGGGGGAGCCAAAAGGGGGATGAAGTGGGAAGATGGTTTTCTTCTAGAGTCGAGCCACACAGCAGCTGGGCTCCCCTACACCTGCCCTGACCAAACCCTGCATCATTCCTCTGGTCAATGGCCTGCCGTCCTACCAGTTTCTGTCAGTGTGCTCTTACACCAGTGCCTTCCTCTGGACACCCAGCCACTTGTGTCTTCTGCTGATGTGTTCGTCTCAATGTCCAGACACTTGTGTCTCCGCCTGCTAGGGTCTTTTGGTTTTTATAGGCAGAGAATGGGGACGTGGCAAGCCAGGGTGTTCTTGTGAAATGCAATATTTGCGCAGAGAAACAGAATTACCTGTCCTCACTTAAGGTCATGGGCACAGGCCCAGGGGTGGAGCCCTCACCAGGGACCATGCCCTTCCCTTACCAGCACTTCCCTATCCCCCTACCTATCATTACTAGTCTCAAACTTCAACTATCTTTTGACATATTGAAGCCAAATGTGAGTTTAAGATATCATATGCACTGACAATAACCTTCGGATTGACAACCACAAATGAATTCTGATTCCTTCATTGTAATTCCCTCAGCCAGCACTGCCCAGTCCAGCACATTGTGGTCAGTAAAGGAGTTCTCTTCAAGTTTGAAGATACTTCTTTACATTATTCACCTGACAGGGAGAAGAGGTCTTCTCTTTGCCAGGGCCTGAAATTGTTTTCCCAGGATTAGGGTAATCTCTATTGATAATCTTATATAACAACAAAACATTTACTTATTAGAAGGATTGTCCTTGGTGGAGAGGGAAAATATCTTGCTGAAAAGAAACAAAAAATTAACTGTAAACAGACAGAACCTCTATACCTATGCTCTCTGCAAAGAGTTTCTGCTACCAAGTGGCTCTAGAATTGTTGCTTCTGTTTTGTGCTATGGCTGTCAGGTTAGTGTGTTTATCATGAAATTCTTTTCTATTAGGAAATGGAGAGAAGAAAGCAATATTTTTTCAATATATTTCTTTTGAATATTTAAATTTTAGCAAGGCTTGGAGAAATGTAAATCCGAGAAATAAAAAATTTGTGGAGCAGCATACTTGCAGAATGCATTGCTTCTGATCGGTCATGGCCTCTGAAGTTACCGACATAGAAAGGGTCATAAAATACACTATCATTTAAACCAGAGCAATTCTGAGAGTAAGTGTAGGGTGCTATTTGTAATTACTTAGAATAACATATGTAAATGTGTCTGCCCTAGAAAACTGAGAGATATGGTCACCTGAATTATCTGAAGAGCATAGCAGATAAAAATCTTGGATTGCTTCAAGGTTTGAAAATTCCAGTGTAGCATCAATTGCCACTGACATCTGAGTTCTCCTACCTGAGTGTCAACTCCGAAATCATAGACTGTGTAGCTAGTACTGACCCACTGCCATCCTGGTAAGGTCTATTTTAACTTTCCTGCCTCTTATTTTTTTAACTATTCTTTTTTTCCACAGATAAATTTACATTTCTTGTATAGTTAATAAGTGAAATTATAAATGTAAAAATTTTATTTTCACTTGCCACTTCTGAAACACTGTTTCTCTAAACTGTATGAGCCTAGAAAAATAACACTCTATTTCTATTTACTGATCCATTAGGATATTGGGAAACCTAAAAGTGTGTTCATGTCAGAGAGAATACTCATTGAACCACTTCCTTTCACTCATCTTGTACCAGAAGATATATACATACAGGCCATATAGTTTTAAACCTATGCTTTGTTAATTCAATGATTTATTCATTTATTAATTCATTCAATGTATATTGAATGTTAATTCATTCGATGTATATTCAGTATCTATTATGTGCCAGGCAGTATTCCAGGTGCTTTAGATGCATTAGTAGGCAGAAGATAATCCCTTTTCTCATGGAACTAGCATTAAGTGGAAGAAAAATGTTTATGTTTGTATTCAGGGCATACCACCGAAGTTTTCATTAGTATTCAACATCTTCAACTATGAAATAACTAAATTAAATTAAATTAATATATTTAACTTTCTGAAAACAGAACAGATTACAGAATTTATATTTTGAAAAGTAATAGACATATTTTCTTCATCCATTCCAAAACCAGGGACTTCAGTTTTCCTTTCCAAGTTTTCTTGAATAAATATGGATATATAACTTTTATTTTCTCCTTTACACACAAATGTCAGTTGTAGTATTGGTATGCTTCTACTCATTGTCTTTTGCTCAGAACAAAAATATATTAAGAGGTTTACTCCATATAATAGTATATAGAGCTTCACAGTTTTATGCAGCATAGTATTCCATTATATGAATGTACCAGAACAAATTTAACCAGCAGCTTAGACTGCATTGTTTGCTTCTACTTTTGCACTCTAATAGGCAATGCTACAATAAACAACAAAGATCGTGTTGTTTTGGACATGCATAAGTATAACCATTGGATAAACCAATGATTATGTATCCTTTGGACAAATTGCTAGAATCTCTGCCTTTGTAATTTTGCCAAATTACCAAGTTGTCATATAAAGGGTTTTCTGCCAATCATGATTCATGACAGTACCTAATTTTTCATGGTTCCACATCACAGTATAATCAAACTTTTAACTTATCATTAATATAATAGGGTTAAAATATGTTACTATGCCTCTGCATGTGTTTAATTTTTATTTCTCTTTTTATGATTGAGGCTAGGTATTTTTACATTTCTATACATTTAAGAACCACTTGTGGTTTCTGATCTGTACCTACTTTGTTCTTACCCTTTAATTATTTTTTGATTGAAATTTTGATTTTCTTTTTATATAGCAGAAAGATATACCAATAAATTGCAAGTATTTAGTTTCCTGTGTTATTATATTTGACTTTTTAATGTGTGATTTTAACCACTCAAAAATATTTATTTTACGTTTAGTTAATATTTATTACTTGTTTCTTTTCTTTCTTTCTCCCTCTTTTTTTTTTGTTTTGTTTTGTTTTGTTTTTTGAAATGGAGTTTTGCTCTTGTTGCCCAACTCAACAAGATCTTGATCTTGGTGCAATCTTGGCTCACTGCACCTTCCACCTCCTGAGTTCAAATGATTCTCCTGCTTCAGCCTTTTAAGTAGGTAGAATTGCAGGCACCCACCACTACGCCAGGCTGATTTTGTGTTTTTAGTAGAAATGGGGTTTCACCATGTTGGTCAGGCTGGTCTCTAACTCCTGACCTCAAGTGACCCAACCACCTTGACCTCCCAAAGTGCTAGGAAAACAGGCATGAGCCACCACACCTGGCCTATTTATTTGGTTTTAATTTTAGGTCTTTAGTCAGTTGGACCAGCCTTCCTATTGCCAAGGTTTCCATTTTTATACATTTTGACATACTTTTACGACATTTTTTAATTTAAATGTTTAATAAGTTTCAATTTTTAAATTTTTAGATTTTTAAAATTTTGTTTAATGTAATATGTGGAGATGAGAGAGAGAGGCAGAGAGAGACAGAAAGAAAAATAAAAAGGTATATTACTCTGGGATCTTAAAAATGTAATGAATAGACTTTACCCACAGATTAGAGAGGTACCACTACCATATCGTAAATTATTATTTCTATGAGGCTTGATCACTGGATTCCCTTTCCATTAATTTTTCTTTCTTGTCCATTCATCTCCCAGACTCAAATTGCTCTAACTGTTAAAATTTAATAATATATTTTGGTATCTCAAAAATAGCCTCCCCATGTTTACTCTTTTGTCTTTTCCTTCGGTGTTTCCTTTTTATGTTTTTCATATGCATATTAGAATTGGTCATTTGAGATACAGTATGTAAAATAACATTAAAAAAATAAAATTTTAATTAAGGAGAGCTGATGTTTTCATGATGTTGAATATAATTACATACAATCTTAGTATGCCTTTTCATTCATTAAAGCCCAACTTTTATGTTTTACATTTCCTTACATAGGATATGCACATTTCTTGTTATGTTTATTCCCATGAAATATAATTTTGCATTACTGCTATAAAAATGTTTAAATAGTAGTTGATTTTATGTTTAGTACCATCCTGACAGACTGCAACATAAGTGATACTACATTTCTCCCTAGGTCTGCATTTCTCCTAGTACTCTGGTTTCCTCCCACATGCCAAACCTAGGTGAATTGGCAGGTAGAGATTGTCTCAGTGTGAGTGACTCTGGTTGTGTGTGTGAATGTGCTCTACAATGGGATAATGTCCTGTCCAAGGCTGGTGCCCACCTTGCACCCTGAGCTGCCTGGAAAGGCTCCAGCACCCGCCACCCTCAACTGGAATAAGCAGGAAAATAATTACCAATTTTTTAATGGTTATTTCATAAATATATGTATAGCTAAAGTTTATTTCTGTGTTGAACATTAGGAGTTATTTTTTGTTTTTTTTTTGTTGTTGTGTTTTTTGAAATGGAGTCTCACTCTGTTGTCCAGGCTAGAGTGCAGTGGCACAATGTTTTACTCTTTATTTAGAAATGTAGTGATTTTTTTGTGACCAGAAATATGCCTAGGAACTTATGTCTTATTTATATCATTAGCCTATGGTGAAACTTGTTTCACATTGTTTCACTAAAAGTTGAAGTTTCTAAGAACCTATGGGCTATGGTAAGAGAGGGCCTACTGTATTTTGAATATATATATTGAGAGATATTTTAAGATTATTGAGAAAAAAAATCCCTTTTTAGTTTTGTTGTTGTTATTGTCATTGTTGTGGTTACAAGACCTTCTTCTGTTGCACAGGCTGACACACACTGTTTCTATACCATAGATCACTGCAGCCTCCAATGCCTGAACTCAATCGATCCCTCTGTCTCAGCCTCCAGAGTAGCTGGGACTATAGGCACACACCAAACCACCCAGGTTCCTTTCCTTTTAAAAACAACACAATCACAGACACACCTGCACACACTCATATTGTCTCGGCCATTTTCTTCCCCTGTTTAAAAATTTGGCTGTTTAATTGTATTTTGTTTCATTGTAATCTGATGTTCTTTCAGCAGCAAAATAATAATTATCTCACTTTTTTAAAATCTGGAAATATATTACTCGCAAGTAAACTGAGAATCACAGATTTAGAAAATCTGCTAAAAGCATGTGGAAGAACATAAAATATTCACATTGCCAATGGAATAAAAGGTAGTTTAATTTTATTTGATCTTGACAAATATAAATTTTAGAATTCTTTAAACATTTGTTTCCATTCTCTGCCTGAATTAGATTAAGACAATATAATGAAACTTATCCCAATTTTTCTTAAACTTCACATCTAGAAAATGATGAGTAAACATCTGTCTCTCAAAAGCAAAAAAATGCTCCTTTTTAGAAGAATTGGTAGAATAATAAATAGTAGTACCAGTTGCCTATTTTTTTTTCCCAGTCTTAAAACCAGGACAAATTCATTTAATGAACATAATAGACAGTGCACATTGACACTTTCTGGACAATTGCTTAATCATTATTAGATTCCGAAGCTGGGTCTTTTGAGCAGAAGTGGAAGCTAATGGGTTGAACTGCAGCTCAATAAAACCAATATAGAATCAAGCAGGCTACATTCCATAGCACTCCCCCTAGACCAGGAGTCAATTCTCCCACATTTCTCCCACCCTTCACTGATTCCTTTGCTCTAAGGTTGTTAATATAAGGGATGTGACAAGATCTAGTTATTAAAAGTAGCTACATCAATTCTTATTAACTCCATCACTTTAATTTGCAGGGACAATATCTCCTAATCCTTGGATGAATAACGTCTAATATAGCATGGTTATTGTTTGTTACCCAGAATTTTTGTCACATAGTAGAAAATTGACATCTACTCTTATGCTTTTCTTATTCCTATATCAGAGTGTTCACTGGCAACTCATTAAAATATCTTTTTAAAATTTAGGTAAAATAAAGGCTCTATCTTTTTTCTCTCTCTCTTTTTTTAATAGGCAAAAACTGAGAAGTGTTTTTTTGTTTTGTTTTGTTTTGTTTTACCAGCAGGATTGTACTGAAAGAAATATTAAGGAAGATCTTGTGCAGATGCATTATATTATTTGGCAGGAACAGCGATGTATGCCAAAATACAAAAATGGAATAAATAAAGGTAAAAATGCAACTTATAGCTCTTCATTTTAATTATTCCAAAATGAAACTGATGCTTTAAAGCAAAAGAGTAGTCATGCCTTCATAGCATAAGTAAAAATCAAATGAACGAAAGAAACAGCATGAAGGATAAAAGAAAGCATTGTGAGTCTACAATTTTAAGATAATTAACTCCACACATGAAATGGTCTACTATTTGAAGGAATATTCTAATTTTTTAAAGAGATATATCATAAGCCTTAGAACAATATTTAAACTATTTAAAGCTATGAATAAGTCAACGGTATAGACACATTGAATCTTAAAAAATCTTATTAACCAAAAAAGGGCAGAGAAGAGAAAGAAAAAAACAGAAAAAAATAGGCATCATCTATAGAAGTGGTATTTTAATACAACATCTATAATAACATTGAGCATTAGCAGTCTAATAACCAATTAAAAGACCAAAGCTGTCAAATGGGATAAAAATGCAAGTCCCGACGATGGGCTACCCATAAAACAAGCCTGATTTAGAAATGAAGACATAAATTTGTTTAAAAAAACTGATAAAAGCATATACAACATGCAAATACCAAATTTTAGAAAAAGAACTAAAACTGTTACATTAATTTCAGACAAAGTAAATTTAGAACAAGAAATTTACCAGGACTGCAAAGTGATATTGTACAATGATAAAAGGGTCAGCTCTCTAACATAAAAACATGAAACAAATGAAATAATCACAGAACTTCACAATATATACAGCAAAATTTAATATAACTGAAAGGAGAAATAGACCTTTCCACACATAATAGAAGACATCAACACCTCTCTCTCAGTAATTGATACATGTATACAGAACATCAATCTCTCTGCCAATGAAGATTTTCTTCTTTCATTTACTCAGCATAAAATGTCATGTCATTTTCAATTCCTGCCTTCCAATACCTCATCTCTACTCAAGACTTAAATATTATGTCAGTCTGTTCCTTCTTGCTGAAGGAATATATGTGATCTCTAAGAATCATAGAAAGTTCAAAATCATATCTTGGGATGATAACCGTACTCATATTTATGAGGGATAAACCACTAACAGATAAATTAATTAGCAATCATTAGAAAACAATGATTTAATTTTTTAAATAGCACATTACTCCTGAATTCATCAAAATCATTATGGGGACATTGCTGTCTATGAAAATATTACTAGGTCTTTCTCAAGGAACAATTGCTGGTGACTGAAGAAAACTTCACAGAAACTACACTGACACTAACATTTAAAAAGTTGCCTAAATTTCAAGTCACTTTAAATTGCTCTATTGACATCAGCAATGTGTTCATATAAGATATGTGAAGGTTTCTCAGCTATCTTTAATAGCATGTCTTGCCAGAGAATAACACTGTCACTTTATTTTTCTTAACTGTATATTCCATAAGGGACAGGGCAAAATATTAGATGAAGCTGTTTTTCATTAAACATTTCATTGATGACACTTGTGGTTGTTTCTTTGTGTGTGTGTATGTTTACCTTTTGAAAACAAACTACCAATATATAACTTTTATTGTGGGAATACAATTTTATGACTTTTTATGATTTGAAACAGGTGATGGAAAGAAGTAACATCTCTCGGAAATTCTAATGATTAATCTCTCAAAACAAATTTAAAGAAAATAAAGAACTAATCATATTTTAGAGATTTTTAAATATGCGATAAAAATCGTTTATTTCTGAAAGTAGATGTATAGAGTGGTTAAAATAGAAGAGTTCATAAAATGTAAATCGAGTGTTAACCTAGATAGTAGGTGACAATGGGATAGGTCTTATTATGGTCTGTGTGACACTAAGAGAGTTGGTAAGTTCCATGAAAGAAAGAGCGCAGGGCAGTCAATTAAGGAAATAAGAATTAGGCAGATGCCTACCAAATGTGATAGTTCAAACTGACTATGAACATTTCTAACAATATGAATGAGAGACAAGCCTGCATGCATTGGCATGGACAGATATGGAAATGGAGATTAGTACATAAAGGTTGAAGTTTTTAGGGAAATGATGCAGAATGATCTTCCCTGTCAAATGTACTTTTGAGTTTGCTACAGCTGGAAGGGGGAGAATGTTGTTTGTTTGAGCTTGTAAGACAAAATTAATGGTAATCAACATTTATTCACATTGCTCAAAAAAGCCATCTGTGATTCCAACTCTGCCTTCTCTTCCTACATCTCACTTTATTCTCTAATTATCCTCTATTGGTCTACTTGAACCCTATATTCCAACCATTCTGATTATTCACTACATTTTTATATATTGCTTAGCAAATATATAGTCATTGTTCAATATTGGGTTTAAGTTTCCACTCACTCCGTGGCCCCTAATTCAGATATAATTGAAAACTCCATATTCAGTGGCTGCAAACACCTACTAAAACACTTAGGAAAAGTTATCACACTCATTTATCAGTGTTAAAATCTACCCCTTTCCAAATTTAAGCTGTTCATAATCTGGATTTTTAAAAATGTATGTATTTCCTGATTCTGGAACAATACCTGGCGTATAATAGGTATTTAAATAAAATCTGTTGTATACATATATATATGGCCAGATAAGCAAATTGTTTCTTTATGGTTGAAAACAGAAGTATTGTGAGACTGAATACTTGACCTTGGACTAAGAAGCAAGTGCCAATGGCTTCAATGTCATTCAAAATCGAAAGAGCTGGCATTTATGGCCTTTAGAGCTCTAAAGATTTAGGCCCATGTTTTTTCTTATACACATATTTAAATATTTACCTGGTAATATTAACTTAAAAATTTAAGATAAAATAATTAAATATTTTTAAATTACAGTATAAATATATTAAAACAATGTAAAAAATTAATTTTTGGTATTATAAAATTAATAATTGGTATTATAAATGCCATTTCTACATTTATAATACCAATTCTGTTTTATGTTAATATTAAATTGAATTTTATTTCATTCAATAAGCTGTTCTCTTTTACCCAGAAGAGAGCATTAGCTATAAAATAGCCTGTAACTTTTACCTACATCTGTGAAGATGTCTACTTTTATAAGTTAAATAATCATAGTGCTATTTAAATAATTTTATTTCCACAGGTAAAGCTAATGTTTAAACTTAATGATACTTCATATCTTGATATTGTAAAGGTTTACATTTTACATTGTGGGAATTACCAATATATGATTCTCAATCTCTATTATTATAACGTTTAAAATCCATGATTACTTAAAATAATAGGCTGCAGTTCCCTTGCCTTATTTTGCATAAAAGTTTATTTAACATACTATATTTTAACTACCAGCATTATATGTTTTATCTGTGCCTACAGAGATATTATGCATGCATTACCACATTAATGTTCATAAGAAAAGTAGAAATTGTTCAGACACAACTTTTTATACTCATATATGTGTTTGAGTGAATGCTGGATATTCAGAAAACATACAGCAGGATAAGGTATAATCTGTTGTGTTTGTTTGCACTAATTTGGTAAATTGTGAATATTCAGCGATTTTAGTAAAATAATAAGTATTCAACAGAGTAATAAAAAATTTCCTTTCTTAAAATGTACATTTTATTGTGTACAATTAAGGCAAATCACATGATGTTATGAAATTCATACATTATATATACACACATTATATGTATTTTGTGTATCATATATATTTATGTGTATGTATAATACATGGAATCTATATATTATATATAATATATATATATATATATATATATATAAAATGGCTGATGTCCTTGGTTTTTTTGATACTTAAATATTAACACAATTGGTTTTAGTTTTTTGGGAAGCACTTTCAGAGACATTGAAAGCCTTTGAAAAATACAGAAAAAAAATGGGTTTAGAAGTATAATATTACATCCTCTTTGGCTCGTATTTTCTATCCCATCATCATTTTAAATTGTCCAATGCCTATTTCAAATTTTGAAAGGTTCGGCCAAACATTATACTAAATACCACTCTTTTGTCATGTTAATTGTTTAACTTTTATTATTTTAAAGTTATTTAACTTTAGTTAAATGGTAATGGTAGTTTCAAAAATACAATAGTAACTGTTTATTTAGAAATTGCATAAAGTCAGTCAATAGCGAAATGTCTGCTGTCATGAAATAACATTCTTACCAAAAGGATTTTGTTTTTAATAATGACAATAACAGCAAGGACACCTCCTATGTGTAGACATTCTTCTAAGCACTTTATATATTGTTGGTAATCTTTACAAAAACTTATGAGGTATGTATTATAATTAGCTCCATCTCACCTGTGTAAAAACTAAGGCATGGAGAAGTTAAATTACTTGTGCCAAATTACCCAATTGCAGATCCATAATCCATACTCTTTTTGAAATATTTTAACGAAAGTTGATGACTATATAACAGTTTTTTTTTTCTAACACTAAAAAGTACCCTTAATGCATTAAAGACTTAATAGATGACTCAAAACTGTAAAAAATTACTAGAAAAAAAATACAGGAAAAGCTACTTGACGTTGGACTTGGAAAACTGTTTTTTGGGGGGGCTATAATCTCCAAATTACAAGCAACTACAGCAAAACTAAGCAAATGAGATTATACCAAACTAAAATCCTTCTACACAGCAAAGGAAACAGCTGACAGAGAAGAGACAACCTGCAGTATGGGGGAGAATATTTGCAAACCATACACCTGATAAGGGGCAAATATACAAAGTATATAACAGACTCAACTCAATAACAATAAAGTAACTTGATTAGAAAATGGGCAAGGGACCTGAATAGATTCTTCTCAGAAGAAGTCACAAATGGCCACGGTACCTGAAAAGATGTTCAACATCACTAATCATCAGGTAAATGCAAATCAAAACTGCAATGAAAAATTACTCATGCCTGTTAGAATGATTATAGTAAAAATGACAAGAGATATCAAATGTTGATGAAGATGTGAACAAAAGTTAATCCTTATATAAGGCTACTTGGACTGTAAGGTGGTGTGGCTGCATGGAAAACAGTATGGAGGTTGCTTAAAAACTTAAAAAATAGAACTACCATAGGATCCAGCAATTTCGTGTCTGCTTATACATGAAAAGGAAATTACATCATCAGTATGTCAAAGAGATGTCTGCACTCTCATGTTTATTGAAGCATCATTCACAATATAGCCAAGATAGAGAACCAACAGATGAGTGAAAAAAAATCTATCAACAGATGAGTGAAAACACACACACACACACACACGCACACACATACACACACACACACGCACACACATACACACACACACATTAAGAAAACATACAGATACATACATACACATACATAATGGAATACTATTCTGCCTTAAAAAAAGATAATCATGTCATTTACAACAACATGGACAAACTTGGAAGAAATTATGTGAAATGAGCCAAGCACAGAAGGAAAAGTTCCGCATGCTCTTACTTATACAGGGAATCTAAAAAGTTGAACTCATAGCAGTAGAGAGCAGAATGGTGGTTATCAGGGACTGGTAAGAGGTGGGGGTGGGGAATGGGGAAATGTTGGTCAAAGGACACATAATTTCAGTTAGACAGGAGACATAAGTTCTGAAAATCTATTGTACAGCATTGCGACTATACATAATAATAATGTACTGAATACAGTACTTGAAAATTGCAAAGGCAGTAGACCTCAAATGTTCTCACACACAGAAAATAAGTATGTATGGTGACAAAAACATGTGAATTATCTGCATTTAATCATTCTGCAATGCATATATAAGCCAAAACATCACATATACCTCATAAATATATATAGCAAAAATAAATAATAGCCACTTCATGACATGCATTTTGGTGCGACTGGCATATCCATTAACTACACTACCACTGCTGAAATAGCACTATTGTATTTTATTGTAGCTTCAACTTTTATTTTAGACTCAGGGTTTGCTCCATGGGTAT
This sequence comes from Sapajus apella, assembly GCF_009761245.1. Lineage (NCBI taxonomy): Eukaryota > Metazoa > Chordata > Mammalia > Primates > Cebidae > Sapajus > Sapajus apella. The sequence goes on from NW_022436996.1 coordinate 12,484,344, forward strand.
ACTGTATAATTCTGAGGTTTGGGGTATGAATGACTGTGTCACACAGGTAATATGCATAGTACCCAATAGTTTTTCAACCCTTGGCCCCCTTCTTTTTTCCCCATCTAGTAGTCCCCAGTGTTTATTGTTTACATCTTTATGAACCTGTGTACCCAACGTTTAGCTCCCACTTACAAGTGAGAACATGCTATATTTGGTTTTGTTACTGAATTAATTCACTTATGCCCTCCAACTGCATCCATGTTGCTGCAAAACAAATGATTTCATTCTTTTTTATGACTGTGTAGTATTCCATGGTGTATATATACCATATTTTCTCTAAATTCTTCAATGAGGAGGACCTAAGTTGATTCCATGTCTTTGCCATTGCGAATAGTGCTGTGATGAACAAATGAGTGCATGTGTCTTTTTGGTAGAATGTTTTCCTCTAGGTAATATACCTAGTAATGGGATTGCTGAGTCGAATGGTAGTTCTGTTATTAGTTCTTTGAGAAATCTTCAAAATGGTTTCCACAGTGGCTGAACTAATTTACATTGTCAAAAGTGTGCAAGCATTCCCTTTTCTCTGAAGCCTTGCCATCATCTGTTATTATTTGACTTTTTAATAAGCCATTTCAACTGATGTGAGATGGTATCTCATTAGAGTTTTGATTTGTGTTTATCTAACGATTAGCAATCTTGAGCATTATTTCATGATTGTTGGTCACTTGTATGTCTTCTTTTGAGGAGTGCTTGATCATGTTTTTTACCTACTTTTACTGGGGTTGATTTTTGCTTATTGAATTGTTTAAGTTCCTTATAAATTCATTTGTCAGATTCATAGTTTGTGAATATTTTCTCCCATTCTGTGGGTTGCCTGTTCACTCTGCTGATAGTCTCTTTTGCTGAAGTGGCACTCTTAGAGACATCTTCTGTACATATATCTTTAAACACTATCCTACTGGTGTCACAGTGTGGTCCGTACATCCATTTACTTATAAAAAGACATTCTCAAGTTATGCTTTGTGAGCCATCTTAATTTTACAATTACCTATTTTTCCTATCCAGAACTATCTTCTATTTATGACAAGAGTTTCTGTTATGCCTATGGATGTTTAATTTTATGTGTCAACCTGGCTAGCCTACAGGGCCCAGTTCTTTGGTACAACACTAGTCTGGATGTTGCTGTAAAAGTATTTTGTAGATATGATTAACATTTCCAATCGGTTGACTTTGCTTTTTATAATGAGGATTCTTCTTCATAACATGGGTGAGCCTTATCCAATCAGTTGAAGATTGTGAGAGCAAAAATAAGATTTGCCAGAAGAGGAGATATCCAGCTTCAAGACTGTAACATAAACCCTTCCTGAGCTTCTAGCTACTGGCCTGTCCTGCAGATTTTCAGTGTGTCAGCCCCCAGAATCATGCAAATTAATTGCTTAAATTAATTGATTAAAATCTCCCTCTCTCCTGCCCTTTCCTTCCTTCCTTCTTTCCTTTCTTCCCTCCCTCCCCCCTCCCTCCCTTCCTTTCCCTTCCCTTCCTTCCTTCCTTCCTTCTTTGCTCCCTTCCTTCCTTCTCTCCTTCCTTCTTCTTCTCTTCTTTCTCTCTCTCTTTCTCTCTGTCTCTCTTTTGGTCTGGTCTTTCTTTCGATAATCCTGACTGTATAGCCGCTTTGATCATTTTTTACATATAAGTATAATCAATCCTGAATAATCATTGAGTTAACAATACTGCTTTTACAACCATTTCCAGGGTTCAAGCAGTACATTAGGAAAATAAAATGAGAACATTATTGAACTTTTACTTAGTAATTTTATGGATACTGTATGAAAATAAAACATTTCTCATTTTGAAATCTTGAATTTAGTTTTATATTTTAACAAATTTATAGATTTAGAAAATTGGTCTTCTTAGATATTTAAAATAGGGATTCCACTAAAAACATTGCTTTAATTTTGAAGTCTACTTTCTTTGAAATTGAAATTGTTTCAAGTGGCTTTATCTCTCCTCATATTTATTTCCTCTGTATGCAATTTCTTATAAAAGTGATGAGGAAGGGAGGAATTACTGGCACCCAGCATATTGGGGCCCTTAAACTTTTGTCTGTCTCCTTATTCATCTTCAGGTCTTATCATTAACATCTCTATGAAGTAAGCTTGACCTAGATTTACTTTCTGGTTTGATTTTCTTTTATTATGTATAGCTACCTTTTCGTAAGAGTTCAAAGTTTTATTGCAGAAAAAAACCTGTAGTACTGAAAAGACAAGCATAGCTGACTATATTGATGTTTTAATACAGTTTTACTTAGGTATGCAGGTTCAGAAATTTTTAATGTATTGAGTTTCCCTTAATAAGTAGCATACCATATTTGCATGCCTTTCTCTTTTTTTCTGTTTCCAGCCATGAAGAGAGATTTTAAATCCAGTAAAAACACAAATGTACTCTATGTGCACTAATTTTTAGGGGACACTGGCATTAATGTTCTCTTAGGGACTGATATTCTCTATTTTCCATAACTGAGTTATCCAAAAGTTCATTCAACCAGAAGTACTGTAGTATCCACACATGGTAATGTTGGTATTTTAAGTCATTAAAATATTGTTATAGATAAAGCAGAAAAAAGAAAAACAGCTTACATACATTGACATTCTCCTAAGGAGAACCAGTATGTTTTAAATTACATCATTGGCTCATTATTATTCCATTATTTTGAATAAATATTGCATGTGAAAAATGAAACTCAGATATTACAAGGATATATCACTGAAGATTTATTAAGGAAACAAATCTATGTTTTTTGTTAAAAAGGGTTTAAGTGAAATCATGACTTTCTACAACTGTTTGCTCCTGCAGATACGGGTAGTTGCTTCCCAAAGTCAAATATACACATGTAGATCTTGTATCAAAGCACAGAAGTGCAGGTGAACAAAAGGAGTTCATGGGAAAATCTGAAATGTTCTCCACAAGGCAGACTGGAAGCTAGGAGATAGGTCTGAGGAGCTGCTGACTTTGTCATAAGGGAATCTGTGGAATAAACATCAAAGTTGAACCACTGATGAAGCCTTTGGTCTAATACCCATGGCCTTACAGGAATTACATTTTACTTCTACCTTCCAAATCTCCAGGAAATTCCCATCATTGGAAATATCTAACTCAGAACTATACAGGAAAGAGCTCCCAGGCAAGGATGGAAATGGTGGTCAGAGTGCCATCCTAATCACAGATAACCCATTACAAAAAATATATCTAACTCCTTATATGGCAGTACATAGAGTTATGAAATATCTAACACAAGTGTGAAACCTGGATAATTCTGCCAAAAGATCTGGGAAATCACAATTGAGATCACATTGAGGGAGTTTGTGCAGAAAGAATTAGACAAAGCAGAAACCAAGAGAAGCAGATATGAAAAACAATAATAATCTAGAGAGAAAATGGAAGAGTAGGAATCAGTCAGTTACAGGATTTGAGTGAAAATTGGGCTCTGAGATCAGATAAGTTTGGTTAGATATTTGAGGCACATTTCTTTTCTTATCTGGTGAATACGAATTTCTGGTTCTTGGAATAAAAAGTGCCCTGACCAGAGAAACTTCCCAGATAAATATGTTAATTAATGTAAACATTTAAAAATAACATAATTAACTGTTATCCTTATAAAATGAACTGACAAGTCATCAAAGCATAGTAAATGCAGACTGTGGAGAAAGAATATCTGGATTCCAATTTTAACTCTGTCACTTATTAGCTTACCCTTATTAGCTTATAAGAGAGTTACCCTATCTATCTGTGCCTCAGCTTCCTATGTATCAATTTAGGATGCTATTATTGGGAGGTATTAAGAGGATTAAATGAATTACTGTCTGTAGAGTTCCTACAAATGTTCCTAGTAAATAGTAAGTACATGTTAATGCTTGTTAATAACAATGGATAAGAGAGACGAGCCTTAAAATATAAAATTATTATTATTTTTTTTTTTATTTTTTTTTTATTTTTGAGACGGAGTTTCACTCTTGTTACCCAGGCTGGAGTGCAATGGCGCGATCTCGGCTCACCGCAACCTCCGCCTCCTGGGTTCAGGCAATTCTCCTGCCTCAACCTCCTCAGTAGCTGGGATTATAGGCACACACCACCATGCCCAGCTTATTTTTTGTATTTTTAGTAGAGACGGGGTTTCACCATGTTGACCAGGATGGTCTCGATCTCTTGACCTCGTGATCCACCCGCCTCGGCCTCCCAAAGTGCTGGGATTACAGGCTTGAGCCACCGCGCCCGGCCTAAAATTATTTTTAAAATATTCTCTTTCTGAATATAACAGAGACCAAGACCATTGCCACAAGTATTTCAGAAAAGACAATCAAGAAAACAATGAATAGTAGGAAATTTCATAGCCACTGTCTGTAAATTTTCTTTGTTCTATTGATGCTTCTTTCAATTCTAATGAGTGTGCCATTTAGAAATAGCCTGCTAAAAGAGATCTTGGTCAATAAGATTTCTCCTTTCTGTTCATCAATATACACTACTCAGTTCTACGTGTTATCAAAGTAATAATTGATCTCTCAACATTGGGAAATCTGGGCTCTTACATGAAAAGATAGCAGAGGTAGTTAAAAAAATCCCATGGACTAATGAGTTCCACAATATGTAATTATTTTCTAATGCTATTTATCATGAAATTCTAGGTTCTAACCAGATAACAGTGATGTCTGTGGACTCTCAAGTATACTCTGATTAATAATAAGAACAATTGTATACAACAAATGAGTAAATGAATGAACAATAATTCAACATACTGTATGTTCAATAAATGATACTATTAAGTATAAGGCCTTACTTTGTTACTAGATTATAAATGTTTTTCCAAAACTGAAATTTTAAACATGGTTTGTTTAGGATTTTGGGATATTTTCAGTGGAAGATCTGCCCATGTATCTATCTCACTTAAGAAGTGGCCTACTTTATTATATCTGTTTTTCCTCCTTTCTTTACTACTTCCTTTCCTTCCTTCTTTTCTTTCTTCCTTTCTTCCTTTGTTTTTCCTTTCTTTCTTGATCTGTAAGATTGTTAGAGATGCACTCACGTTTTTCAATGAGCAACGCTACTAATAACACATTCTAACAAAATCATCAGCTTTTGCTCTGTATATTTCATTTTGTTCGTTGAGCTCTTTACAAGATCATGACTAACATGTCATTTTGCTATTGTTTTTGTTGTGATTATTTTACTCTATTTCTAATCTTCACTTTACATTTTATATTATGATATTAGCATTGCTATACTGACTTTCATTTTTATTTGCCAATTATAAAAATTTCCCAATTTTAATTTATATGTTTTATCTGATTTTTAAAATGATGCCTTGCAAAGAACATAAAACTAAATTTTTCACTAAGCTAGTTTATATTCAATATCGTAGACTACAAGAGGGCAGTAAGTGCTACATGTGCATTGCCACAGTGTTGGGAACCAAAGAAATAACTGGGAAATCTTTGTGGCTTTACTTTTGTTCATTCTCCTTTCAAACGCAGTCTGTCTTAAACCTTTTATATTCTTTATTTAACTGAAATCTAGTTTCTCTCTGGTGAGTGTCCCTCTCTCAAATGGAGCTATATTTAAAAAAAAAAAAAATCTCTCCTGTATGTTGAGAGTGAAAGCTTAACACATATAAATACTTTTCATACAACAAACACTTTTAGGTGTTTCTTCTGGGTCTATAGTTATGCTAGGTATTAAACATATTAAGTTAAAAAACGAAACAAAACAGACATTTCTGCTAGAGAGTTGCAATCCACCAGGGGAAGGAAACTAAAATAAACAAATCACTATTATTTGTGTTAATTTTACTTAAAGGAATCAACAACGCACTTTATAGGCAACGGAAAAAAGGCATCTATCATCTCGAAGCTGTTTTGAATTCTGAATGAGGGTAGGGGATAAAATGGTGAGGGAAGGCTTCACAAAGAAAGTATTGCTTATGCTGATATATAAATAACTAGTGAAATTCCAAAGGACAGGCCAAAAGAAGGTATCTTAGGGAAAAAGCCAGTGTATTCAAAGAACATGAAAGAAACCAGGGAAAGATGTACGAACTGTAGTTGGCAACTTAGACAGACTTAGATTAAGGGTGGTCTTAAATGCCACATCAATAGGAATGGAATTTATCCAACAGTTTGCTTGTACCAGCTTGTGAAATTGAGCTCTGTGCAAGTCTTTCTAAACTGGCCTTCAATTAGGTAAGGTTGGTAGCTTGAAATTCAACATGACTGGAGTAATCATTCCACAAGAAGTGACAAACACTACAAACCAGGGCTTTTTAGCTCAGAGATCCAATTGTTATGTGTCTAATAGCACTCTACTTCCTTAACCATATATGAAATAAGGAGTCATTAAAAAAATTTAAATCAGGATATGACATCTAGATTTGCATTCCTACAAGTTTCCTCTCTCTACTGTGTCAAATTACCACAAATCTGGTGGTTTGAAACACCACACATTTACTTATTGTATTGTTCTGGAGATCTGAATTCTGAAACGGGTCTCCACTGGCTAAAATCAAGGTGTCCCCAGGGCCTCATTCCTTCCGGACACTTTAAGGGAGAATCCTCTTCTTTTCCTCTTCTTCTTCCTCCTCCTCTTTTTTCCTCCTCCTTCTTCCTCTTCTTTTCTTCCTCCTCCTCCTCCTCTTCTTTTTTTTTGCCTTTTCTAGCTTCTGGAGGCTGACTACATTTCTTGACTCATGACCTCTGTATTATTCAAATGCAAAAATGGCTGGAAGAGTCTTTTTCATGTCACTCCACTCTGACACTATTCCTTATTCTTCCCCCTTGCACCTATAAGGGCCCTTGTGATTATGATTGGCCCAGCTGAATAATCTAAGATATCTGCCCCATCTCAAGGTCAGCTGATTAGCAAACTCAGTTGCACTTGCTAACTTAATTTCTCTTTGCCACATAACATATATTTACAGGTTTCAGGGACTAGGTGGATATCTTTGAGGGACAATTATTCTGCCTACTGTCACATTCAGTAGCCTTTGTTCTGGAAGTGCTATGAAAGATGAGGCTTCAAGACTCTACCTTAGGATATGGCAATATCTACTCGAGACAAGATGAGAGCTGGAACTAAGTTAGTGGAAGTTAAACAAAAAGGTAATGATAAGTGATGACTTCATCACTGAACATAATAGTATAGAGAAAATAAATGAGCCAAAAGCCTTAATATAATACAAAACTATATCAACGATGAATGATATTATTTTCATTTCCATTAAGAGTAAATATAAAAGTTACGGAGTTTACATTTCGGTAAAATTGCCTATTTTGTATTAGTCAGACTGCAAATCAAAACTGCAGTGTAATAGAGACTTGAAGCAATTGATCAAATCCTAACAAGTAAGAAGCAGGTGCTTTGATTTTTGAAAATTTCCTTCTTTATCCATCCTTTTGTTCTAAAACATTCTTCACACAGCTTTGAAATAAGTAACAGTTGAAGAGAGAGACAAATATTGCTACATATTTATATTTCGACTGTAAAGACCACTGTTAAGAAGAATTCATACTAGCCTTAACTGGCATCTAGAACTCGCATAATAGCGTACATGTCTTGTATCTTGAGCAAAATAGCAAAAACTGCTAATAAAATACTATGGAAATAAAATATTTGCCATTGATATAAGAAGGCACAATTATATATATTGTTAAAATAGTGAGATAAAGAAACTTAAGTCCTGCTAAGTAAAGTTGTTGCTAGCTTTTACCAGTAATAAGAGGAAATAATTACACTATGCCTATGTCTTATAATCAGTGAAAAACAAATGGTTGCTTTGTAGTCAAAAATTTGCCAGTTGTAGCATTGCTGAACTTTGTGAAGTGATTGACAGTGACTATAGCACTGGCATGAAGTACACGTTCAACAAATTTTTATTGAACAAATAAATCAGAACAAAGTTTAAATTTTTCTCAAAAAGTGGGAAGCTAGACAAATGTTTATTGATAACTCTTATAATTCTACACATTCATATTTGTGAACATTGACATTCTGCCAAGTCACACTGAAGCAAGCCACTGCTATCTCTGCAAGTGCCACACTGTCTCCAAATTTTCTTCTTACTGCCATTCTTGGCCCCTTAAATTCAAAGAGTATCACATTATTCTTGATAAAATCAATATACAATCAATCCTCCTCTGCCTAACACTGTTTAGTGACTTTCCATTTCACTGAGAATAATGTTCCCTCCCCTTACTCTCCAGGGCTCAACATGACTGGCACCTGCATTGATATCTGACCCCAGAAGAGGCTTACACTCACTGCCACCATCTTCCAGTTGTACCAACGTTCTTTTTATTCCTGAGACAATTTACCCTTTCCCCCACCTTTTCGGCCTCTGCACTTGCTGCTGCTATTTCCTGGAACATGCCAGCACAAAATTTTTGCCATGTCATCTCTGGAGAGAGACCTTCCCTGACCACCTTGACTAATGTAATCCTTGTTCTTCCCACCATGCCACAGCACACTCTCATTTCACACTTTTCAACAAGATCCTAAGGCTGAGTTCATCTTAATTTCTTATTTATGTTTCTCCTCTTTATTGTTCTCACCTCCATTAAAAGCTAAGCACCATGACAGCAAGGCATTTTTTTTGTTTTTTAATATTTCTTTTTTTTTAAATTGTGCTATCTCCAACAATTTCACCATGGCGTGGCTCATGGTAAGCCTTCAGTGAATATTTGTTGTATAATTCAATGCATAGATTACTTTAAAATTGAAGTTCAATATACATAATGCTATTCACAGGCATTAAATTTTATTTTCTGATATGCCTAGGACTGAAAACACCTTACACAATCACCACCCCTAATCTATTACATAAACGACACTCCCATTCACTGTTTGTTCAGACAAAACATAGCATTTTTACTCATTTTATTCTCCCCCCTCAACATCTAAATCTTCAGCAAATTATGTTGGCTCTACCTTCAAAATATATCTCAAATCTGACAAACCTCATGTTTCACTTCTAGTAACTTAATCCAAAGTGACTCCTTTCTCTTCAAGACTTCCATGAATTGTTTTTTTTTTTTTAAGCCAAACATTTAATTATAATCATGTTCGGATTGAGAGGGGTATAGGACATTTAAGTAGACATATCACATGGGCAAATATTTATAAAAGACAGGTGAAGGACAGAATATGGTAAGATATAAAATCAGCAATTGTCAGCATGCAGGTAGTGTTAAATACATGGTCTGGATATATTCAAATGGGAGGTTAGTTTAAATGGAGAGGATACTAGATCTGAATACTGAATTGAAGACTTTGAAAACAGAAGTTGGTCTGAGAAAAAAAAAAGGTGGGAAGTCAGAGTCAGTGAGGTTTGATGAACACCAACTAATTGTATTCACATAGTCACCAAAATTAGCCAAAAGTTCAGAAGGGAGGAATGAATCAATCATACCACATGGCACTGAGAGACCAATTATGATGAGGATTGAGGATTGAGTCTTGGATTTAGCAGCTCTGACAATGATTATCTCAATTTAGTGATGAGAGTGAAAGTTTAAGTACAATGAGTTCAAGAAAACATTTGAGGAGATCACAGCAGATTGTAGGGGAAACCCTTAAAAGCACCTTCACATAAATGGTGTCACAGGTAGGGGGTGGTTTTTGCAGGGGCATGTGAATACTTAAAAATATTGAGGTTTGGATTAGATTTATTCTTCAATGCAGAGAATTCATCTCAGAAGACTTCTTGATTAGAAGGAGAAGAGGTTATTAATGTTTCTCATTTATAATATTATGATTTTGAAGTCATATTTTATTTTGAAGAATTATACATTTTTGCAGATACAATAAAGGTTATATAAAACAATTTTACATACATTTTGAAATTCAACTAAGTCAGACCCCCATGTCTATCATCCAAATCAAAATGAAAATTGGTATTACAGTAGATATAAACACAATTCAAATGTATTGTATTACCTACTTTATCTTGGTGATGGGGCATTATTATGGGGAAGATGTCTTCATTGCTACATTCTCCAATTGCCTAATAAAGAAATAGTTCTATAATTCCCTTATCTATTCAGTCCATCTGTTTCTTGTGTATTTAATACGCTAAAGTTTAATTGTTCTTGACTTCCCTGTATATTTTAGGGTTAAGCAACTTATTAAACAAAAGTTGCATGTTTCTCTTTCAATATTGATAATAATTATGTTCCTCCCATCTCTATAAGGGCCAAGAATTGCCTTTTTTATAGGCCAACACAATTTTGGTAAAGCTCAATTAACCAATAATACCATTAATCCTGATTAACGATTCATATTAGTCATTTTCAGTAGATTTATTTTTGCAACAACAAAATTTCTATTGTGATTATCGGATAAAACAGTGATACCAAAAAGGTTTCTACCATCATCTAATAATTTAATTAAATGAGGATTTACTAAACCCACACTGTTAGTAAACTCTCACCATAGTGAGCCTGAGTCAACTGAGAGAATCTTCTGTTTTAAGAATATATCGCTTTTGTGTTAGTTAAGTTAGGCTGTAATTGACTGAGTGGTGGATTACAAAAATGGCTGCATTTCACCACTTCCCAAACCATGCTCCTTTGCACTGTAATTCTGTAGCTCTTTTCACTAAGAAAAAGAGATTATTTCTCCACCCCTTGGGATCTGGGATAAACATCTGACTTCCTTTGCCAAGGGAATGGTGGCAGAGTAACAGCATACAAGTTTGACACCTAGATTTCAGGAGGTCTTGGATTTAATTTTTTTCCTTTCCTTCTCCTTGAACCCTACTGACGGGCAGTGTAAATAATTCAAAACAAGTTTTGTTAGGTTGGGAGACCATGCAAAACAGAGATGAGCCATAATCCTAAAACTGTCCTAGTCTAGTCTAGCCATTTTACCCAGAGTAGCAAATGACTGCAAATATGTGAGGGTGCCTAGCCAATATCAGTGGAGCCCAGCTAACTTCAGATCAGCAGACCAGGTCAGTTGACTCACGGAATCCTAAGCAATGTAAAATTGTTGTTTAAAGCTAGTAAGTGTTTTCAGTGTTTGTTAAGCAGCATAATGTAACTGATTCTAGTGGAGACCCAAAAGAAAGAAAGGAATTACTGAAATCTTACTGAAACACATTAAGATATTTTCTAAAACGTCAATGATGTATGTCCCACAGGAGCTATTAAAACCAATGATCTGAAGATGTTACGACTCTTTTTTGGTACTTGGCTTTGCTATTCTCTCTTATGAAGCCTGGTGGAAGGACTGTGACTTAGTCAACTTTAATATTTGTCCATTCGTGTACCGGCCAAATAAGGCCAAGAATACATTGTACAAAAGGACTGTTCTTTGAGAACCACAACTAAAAGAGAAAATTGACAGAAAAAGAGGTTTAGGAAAGACATGCTTTCTAGAATTTATTTGCTGTATAAAACCAAGTAAGAGTTAAAAAAATAATAATTCCCACTAAGAATCATTCATCAATTTTATATTTAAAAGACAATTGTTTGGCAAATTTTGGTTGCATGTATATCTAGTCTTAGAGACTAAATCAACCCTTTAAATCTATTATCTGTTTCTGAAAAACATCTGAATTAATATTATCACTTGGTGGCTTCATGAGTGATAATGGAGGGGCATCGCTCATGCCAATACAATCCGGGGCAAATTGAGGATGATAGTCAATTCTCAAAAAAGTAAGATCTTATTAGATTCGGCCGTTATGAAAAGATGGATTTTATGTATCTTTAGTTTAATTCTGAAATTGTTTGAGTATTCAGTCTAGAAAACAACATGACCAAATATATGCATATATTTGTACTTGGGAGGGTTTATTTCATATTTTTTTTCAAATGATCAATTTGATCTAGTGTCTTTATTTGTTTTACAGGATAACTTTATAAATTTATGTTAATTTTGAATCAGTCGAAGAGTGTATCCTGAGGGGGTTTTAACAAAAATTCAGTGTATTATATTTTCTTAAATGCTACATCTAACTTTTGCATAAAAATTTATCAAAATAATAGGGACAAAGTATTACTTAATATTGCTTTCTTCCCCATGAATACTTTTCATTTATCTCTGTTAATAGTCCAAATATAAAGAAACCACTGAATTACAAACCAAAACATGAATTACAAACCAAAACATATATCTATCAAGGAACTGTGAATAAAAAACAAATGCACTTTTCAAACTAATGGATTTTCTAACGTATCATTGAGTTTTATATTTTCTTTCTTTGCTGTAAGCATTATTTTGATTACAAATGAGCAAATATTTCTTGTGAAGTATATTTTAAATATTATATTTAAATAAATATTAGTTTTTGAAAATAAATTAGTATCATGTAGTGTGACCTCTTAATTAACAGATGCAGATCTAATTCAATATAAGGAAATAAGTGAAGGTGGCTCTTTCTTGCAAGAATTATATTTCATAGATTATGAATCCTAGATACAGAAGTCCTCTTGAAATTCATCTGTTTCAAAGTTCAGACTTGAATCATAAGACCATCTTCTTTACTATGTAGTCAAATAGTGGAGTAGAATCAATGATAGGAAACTTAAGATTTCCCCAATTATAATCTCAGTTCTCTGAAAAATCGTTAGCTTGTTTTCATATGGAATGCAAATAGGATTTTGTAACACTGATTCATTAATCCTGCTTTTCATCCTAGGTATGTATAATTTATCTTCTCTTGACATTAGACATTGCTACTTCAAGACAACTACTGTATCCCTGTAAGATTCTTCTTGTCCCACATTAACAATGGTTATTTAATGACATGATTTTGAAGCTAGCTGTTGACTCTATTTACAGTTTTCTTCACAAATTTTGGAATTTCTGACTTCTAAATGTTGGAATTCCTCAGAGTAACATCCTAGGGACTGCACTCTTCCCACTATATTCTCTTGCCCTTGGGATTTCATTTCTTGTTTTACGTGTTGTGACTCCCAAACATTTGTGTTTTACTAGTGTCCTCAAAGTATTAAAACCGTATATCGAAAGATTATTTAAAATCATTGCACATAAATACTTCAGAGCATATATATGCAAAATATATTTAAAAATTAAAATGATCACCTTTCAAAATAAAAACAAAACAAAACAAAGTAACTCCCAAATTATCATCTTTTTGTCTTCAAAGTCTCAAAAGAATGGCAAAATAATCAAATGTATTGAATTTACAAGAAAACAGGAAGTCACTATGTTTTATTTTTCCTTCTTCACTTTTAACATCAAATCTATCACCAAATAATGTCACTACTATACTACTTATAGAATATGGTAAATCCAAATCTATGTATTTATGTGGCTTCCACTGTAGTTCATGCTGCCACCATCTTCATCCATGGCTATTAAAATAGTCTTTGAACATATATTTGTGAGCCTTCCATTTACTTTCCCTAAAACAACCCAAGTGATCTAAAAAGGAATATTTTATCAATTGTTTATCCTGCTCAAAAACCTTTAATGGGATCACATAGCCTCCCTTAACCTGGGCCACAAGTCTTGCTATAATCTTACAGCTCATCCTTTTTCTCACTAGGTTCAAGTTTCAAGGAAGCTTTTAGATTTCTTGAAAATGATAGATTGTTTCGCGCTTTGAACATCCATGCATTCTATTCCCTCCCTCTCTCTGGAGCACTCCTCATCTGGTCAATTTATCTCACTTATGCATCAGTACTATTTGACACTGAGAAGTTCCCTCATTATCTTTGAAGACACTTTCTCTGATATTCATGAAACCATTTGCCTAGTTTTTTTCCTCCTGAGCTTTCAGCAGATGAGAATAATAATGTCCCTACCTCCATGGGTCATAAATTTTCTTTGTGTCAAGTTCTCTGATATTTCATAATGAAACACCTTTGTTAGGATTTATATTAATCCATCAGACTGGGGACTTAATGGGGGCTTTTATTTTTTATTTATTATATTGTTTTATTTTATTTATTTTGAGACAAGGTCTTGCCCTTTCCTCCAGGCTGGAGTGCAGTGGTGTGATTTCAGCTTACTGCAACCTCCATCTCCTGAGTTCACGCAATTCTCCTGCTTCAGCCTCCCATGTAGCTGGAATTACAGGTGTGCACCACTACATCTGGGTAATTATTGTAATTTTAGTAGAGACTGGGTTTCTCCATGTTGGCCAGGCTGCTCTTGAACTCCTGACATCAAGTGATTTGCCTGCCTTGGCCTCCCAAAGGTCTGGGATTCCAGGCATGAGCCATCGCACCAGGCCTGATGGGGGCTTTTAATGTGAAAACTAATGTAATATAGTTCTTAAATCTCTTGAATTTTTTCATTGGTGATTTTTGTCCCTCGATTTTCTCTATTCTTTAATGCTGGAAATTCTGTTATCGAGAGAATGGACCTGAAGTGCTATTCATCTAATCTTTTTATCTGTTTGATGCAATTATTGCTTATCTTAGTAATTTTGTCCTATTTTCTGAGAGTTTCCTAAATATCACATTTAACTGAGTTTTAAATTTCTTTTATCACATTTTCTCATGATCTCCTCTGTCTTCTGCATAGTTTCTTTCATAGCATTGTTTCTTTTTTATGGAAAGATTATTTACTAATAATTATAATTATGGATACTCATTCAAGATTTTTCCCCGTTACATGGTTTGGTCATGGTATTTCTTGTTACAGGCTTCCCTTAGGTATTTGATAAGACCTGGTTTTATGCCCATGATCAAAGCTGAAAAAGTAAACTACTGATGTTTGAAAGCTTTTTTTTTTTTTTTTTCCTGCTTTTATGGTTATGTAGGCAGTTTGAAGGTGCCAGTTAAACTTAAGACTCAGTGCAGGCAGGTCCAGGTAGGAGAATTATGAGGAAATCTCCAGTGTCTATGGCTTTAGCTCTTTTCTATTGAGCTGCGAATGTTCCTCAGAAAGTACACTTTCAATCTCTTGACTACAGATATGGTGTATGGTGTTCCTGAGGCTCAGTGGAGAAAGAGGGCTGGGAAGTAAGAGGAGACTCCGTATGCAGCTTATTTAGAGTCCCTTAATTTCTCTACTTCAAGCATAATAGCCATGCCTTCAACTACGCTGGTGGCCCCATTTTAATAGCCTCTGTTTTTCTCTTCTTAGGAGAAAATTTTCTGTTCTTTTGATATAGGAGAAGGGAAATATTGCAGTGGAGTGCCACAGGGAAGGGCATTTGTGTTCGGTGAAAAGCCACAACCACAAATGTAAACACTTTCATAATTTCTGTCAACATAATTAGCTTCAGCTACTCTAGAACTTTATTTACATAAAATTATAAAATGTGTATTCATGTGATTCTGACTTCTTTTACTAAAAATCACGTTCTGAGGTTCACTCAGATTATGATGTCATCAGCCCATTCTTTTTTTTTTCCCATTTATTTATTTTATTGCATTTTAGGATTTCGGGTACATATGAAGAACATGCAAAATTGTTGCATAGGTACACACGTGGCAGTGTGATTTGCTGCCTTCCTCCCCATCACCTGCATCTGTCATTTCTCCCCTTGCTATCTCTCCCCAGCTCCCCACCCCCCGCCGTCCCTCCCCTATTTCCCCCCAACTGACCCCGGTGTGTAGTGCTCCCCTCCCTGTGTCCATGTGTTCTCATTGTTCAACACCCGCCCATGAGTGAGAACGTGCGGTGTTTGACCTTCTGCTCTTCTGTCAGTTTGCTGAGAATGATGGTTTCCAGGTTCATCCATGTCCCTACAAAGGACCCAAACTCATCGTTTTTGATGGCTGCATAATATTCCATGGTGTATATGTACCACATTTTCCCTATCCAGTCTATCGTCGATGGGCATTTGGGTTGGTTCCAAGTCTTTGCTATTGTAAACAGTGCTGCAATGAACATTCGTGTGCACGTGTCCTTATAGTAGAACGATTTGTAATCCTTTGGATATATACCCAGTAATGGGATTGCTGGGTCAAATGGAATTTCTATTTCTAGGTCTTTGAGGAATTGCCACACTGTCTTCCACAATGGTTGAACTAATTTACACTCCCACCAACAGTGCAAAAGTGTTCCTATTTCTCCACATCCTCTCCAGCATCTGTTGTCTCCAGATTTTTTAATGATCGCCATTCTAACTGGCAAAAGATGGTATCTCAATGTTGTTTTGATTTGCATTTCTCTGATGACCAGTGATGATGAGCATTTTTTCATATGTTTGTTGGCCTCATGTATGTCTTCTTTTGTAAAGTGTCTGTTCATATCCTTTGCCCACTTTTGAATGGGCTTGTTCATTTTTTTCTTGTAAATCTGTTTTAGTTCTTTGTAAATTCTGGATATCAGCCCTTTGTCAGATGGGTAAACTGCAAAAATTTTTTCCCATTCTGTTGGTTGCCAATTCACTCTAATGACTGTTTCTTTTGCCGTGCAGAAGCTGTGGAGTTTGATTAGGTCCCATTTGTCTATTTTAGCTTTTGTTGTCAATGCTTTTGGTGTTTTGGTCATGAAGTCCTTGCCTACACCTATGTCCTGAATGGTTTTGCCTAGATTTTCTTCCAGGGTTTTTATTTTGTTAGGTCTTATGTTTAAGTCTTTAATCCATCTGGAGTTAATTTTAGCGTAAGGTGTCAGGAAGGGGTCCAGTTTCTGCTTTCTGCACATGGCTAGCCAGCTTTCCCAACATCATTTATTGAACAGGGAATCCTTTCCGCATTGCTTGTTTTTGTCTGGTTTGTCAAAGATCAGATGGTTGTAGACATATTGTGTTGCCTCCGAGACCTGTGTTCTGTTCCATTGGTCTATATCTCTGTTTTGGTACCAGTACCATGCTGTTTTGGTTACTGTAGCCTTGTAGTATAGTTTGAAGTCCAGTAGTGTGATGCCTCCTGCTTTGTTCTTTTTGCTTAGAATTGACTTGGCTATGCGGGCTCTCTTTTGGTTCCATATGAAGTTTAAGGTGATTTTTTCCAGTTCTGTGAAGAAGGTCATTGGTAGCTTGATGGGGATAGCATTGAATCTGTAAATTACTTTGGGCAGTATGGCCATTTTCATGATATTGATTCTTCCTAACCATGAACATGGAATGTTTCTCCATCTGTTTGTGTCCTCTCTTATTTCATTGAGCAGTGGCTTGTAGTTCTCCTTGAAGAGGTCCTTTATGTTCCTTGTTAGTTGTATTCCTAGGTATTTTATTCTCTTTGTGGCAATTGTGAATGGAAGTTTGTTCTTGATTTGGCTCTCTTTAAGTCTGTTATTGGTGTATAGGAATGCATGTGATTTTTGCACATGGATTTTGTATCCTGAGACTTTGCTGAACTTGCTTATCAGTTTCAGGAGATTTGGGGCTGAGACGATGGGGTCTTCTAGATATACAATCATGTCATCTGCAAACAGAGACAATTTGACTTCCTCCGTTCCTATTTGAATGCACTTTATTTCTTTTACTTGCCTGATTGCTCTGGCTAGAACTTCTAATACTATATTGAATAGCAGTGGTGAGAGAGGGCATCCTTGTCGGGTGCCACATTTCAAGGGGAATGCTTCCAGTTTTTGCCCATTCAGTATGATATTGGCTGTTGGTTTGTCATAAATAGCTTTTCTTATTTTGAGATACGTTCCATAGATACCTAGCTTATTGAGGGTTTTTAGCATAAAGGGCTGTTGAATTTTGTCAAAGGCCTTCTCTGCATCAATTGAGATAATCATGTGGTTTTTGTCTTTGGTTCTGTTTATGTGGAGAATTACGTTTATAGACTTGCGTATGTTGAACCAGCCTTGCATCCCCGGGATGAAGCCTACTTGATCACGGTGGATAAGCTTTTTGATGTGCTGTTGCAATCGGCTTGTCAGTATTTTATTGAAGATTTTTGCATCTATGTTTATCATGGATATTGGCCTGAAGTTTTCTTTTCTTGTTGAGTCTCTGCCAGGTTTTGGAATCAGGATGATCTTGTTGTCATAAAATGATTTAGGAAGAATTCCATCTTTTTGTATTGTTTGGAATAGTTTCAGAAGGAATGGTACCAGCTCCTCTTTGTATGTCTGGTAGAATTCGGCTGTGAACCTGTCTGGACCTGGGCTTTTTTTGGGTGGTAAGCTCTTAATTGCTGCCTCAACTTCAGACCTTGTTATGGGTCTGTTCAGGGTTTCGGCATCTTCCTGGTTTAGGCTTGGGAGGAGGCAAGTGTCCAGGAATTTATCCATTTCTTCCAGGTTTATTAGTTTATGTGCATAGAGTTGTTTGTAAAATCTCTGATGATGGTTTGAATTTCTGTGGAATCTGTGGTGATATCCCCTTTATCGTTTTTTATGGCATCAATTTGGTTATTCTCTCTTTTCTTTTTTATTAATCTGGCTAGTGGTCTGTCTATTTTGTTGATCTTTTCCAAAAACCAGTTCCTGGATTTATTGATTTTTTGAAGGGTTTTTTGTGTCTCTATCTCCTTCATTTCTGCTCTGATCTTAGCTATTTCTTGTCTTCTGCTAGACTTTGAGGTTTTTTGATCTTGCTCCTCTATCTCTTTCAGTTTTGATGATAGGGTGTCAATTTTTGATTTCTCCTTGCTTCTCATGTGGGCACTTATTGCTATATATTTTCCTCTAGAGACTGCTTTAAATGAGTCCCAGAGATTCTGGTATGTTGTGTCTTCATTCTCATTGGTTTCAAGAACATCTTTATTTCTGTCTTCATTTCATTGTTTATCCAGTCAACATTCAAGAGCAAGTTGTTCAGTTTCCATGAAGCTGTGCGGTTCTGGGTTAGTTTTTGAATTCTGAGTTCTAACTTGATTGCACTGTGTTCTGAGAGACTGTTTGTTATGATTTCCGTTCTTTTGCATTAGCTGAGGAGTGATTTACTCCCAATAATGTGGTCAATTTTAGAGTAGGTGTGATGTGGTGCTGAGAAGAATGTATATTCTGTGGCTTTGGGGTGGAGAGTTCTGTAAATGTCTATTAGGTTTGCTTGGTCCAGGTCTGAGTTCAAGTCCTGGATATCCTTGTTAATTTTCTGTCTAGTTGATCTGTCTAATATTGACAATGGGGTGTTAAAGTCTCCCACTATTATTGTGTCGGAGTCTAAGTCTCTTTGTAAGTCATTAAGAACTTGCTTTATGTATATGGGTGCTCCTGTATTGGGTGCGTATATATTTAGGATCGTTAGCTCTTCTTGTTGCATTGATCCTTTTACCATTATGTAATGTCCTTCTTTGTCTCTTTTGATCTTTGTTGTTTTAAAGTCTAATTTATCAGAGATGAGAATTGCAACTTCTGCTTTTTTTTGCCCTCCATTTGCTTGGTAAATCTTCCTCCATCCCTTTATTTTGAGCCTTTGTGTATCCTTGCATATGAGATGGGTTTCCTGGATACAGCACACAGATGGGTTTTGGCTTTTTATCCAATTTGCCAGTCTATGTCTTTTGATTGGGGCATTTAGTACATTTACATTTAGGGTTAATATTGTTATGTACGAATTTGATACTGCCATTTTGGTGCTAGCTGCGTGTTTTGCCCTTTAGTTGAGCTGGTACTTGTTGTTCCTTTATATGTGTAGAGCCTCTTTCAGGAGCTCTTGTAGAGCTGGCCTGGTGGTGACGAAATCTCTGAGTACTTGCATGTTCCCAAAGGATTTTATTTTTCCTTCACTTATGAAGCTTAGTTTGGCTGGATAGGAGATTCTGGGTTGAAAGTTCTTTTTCTTAAGGATGTTGAATATTGGCCCCCACTCTCTTCTGGCTTATAGGGCTTCTGCTGAGAGATCTACTGTGAGTCTGATGGGCTTCCCTTTGTGGGTAACCTGACCTTTCTCTCTGGCTGCCCTTAGTATTTTCTCCTTCATTTCAACCCTGGTGAATCTGACGATTATGTGCCTTGGGGTTGCTCTTCTTGACGAATATCTTTGTGGTGTTCTCTGTATTCCCTGGACTTGAATGTTTGCCTGCCTTGCTAGGTTGAGGAAGTCCTGGATAATATCCTGAAGAGTATTTTCCAGCTTGGATTCATTCTCTTTGTCACATTCAGTTACGCCTATCAAAGGTAGATTAGGTCTTTTCACATAGTCCCACATTTCTTGTAGATTTTGTTCATTCCTTTTTACCCTTTTTTGTCCAGTCTTGCCTTCCCATTTTATTTCATTGAGTTGATCTTTGACCTCTGATATCCTTTCTTCTGCTTGGTCAATTCGGCTGTTGATACTTGTGTATGCTTCGCGAAGTTCTTCTGTTGTGTTTTTCAGCTCCATCAATTCACTTATATTCCTTTCTAGTTTGTCCATTCTCGTTAGCATTTCGTCAAATCTTTTTTCAAGGTTCTTAGTTTCTTTGCATTTGGTTAGAACATGTTCTTTAAGTTCACAGAAGTTTCTTACTACCCACCTTCTGAAGTCTGATTCTGTCATTTCATCACAGTCATTCTCCCTCCAACCTTGTTCCCTTGCTGGTGAGGAGTTGTGATCCCTTGTAGGAGGGGAGGTGTTCTGGTTTCGGGTGTTTTCATCCTTTTTGCACTGGTTTCTTCACATATTTAAGGATTTATCCACCTGTCGACTTTGTAGTTGCTGGCTTTCAGATTGGGTCTCAAATCTTTCAGATTGACGTTCTGTTTGCTGATGATGAGGTTATTTCAGTTTCTTGGTTTTCCTTCTGACAGTCTGGCCCCTCTGCTGTAGGTCTGCTGAGGTTGACTCCAGGCCCTGCTTGCCTGGGGTTCACCTGCAGCAGCTGCTGAACAATAAGGGTTGTTACCAGTTTTCTTCTTCTGCTATCTTTGTCCCAGAAGGATACCCGCCTAGTGTCAATCTGATCTCTCCTTTATGAGGTGGCTCTTTGGATATATAGGTGTCAGGGAGCTGCTTGAGGAGATGGTCTCTTCTTCATAGGAGCTCAAATGGTGAGCTGTGAGCTCTGTTGTTCATTCAGAGCTGCTGGGCAGGTACGTTTAGGTCTGCTGCAGCAGAACTCATAAACTGCTTTTTGTTCCCAGGTGCTCTGTCCCAGGGATTTAGGGCTTTATGAGTTTCAGTTATGCTGCTGCCTTCTCTCTCTTTTTTTTTTTTTTCTTCAGAGCTGCTCTGCCCAGCAAGGAGGCAGCCTAGTCACTGTCTGCCTGTAGAGGCTTTGCTGAGCTGCTGTGGGCTCTGCCCAGCTGCCAAGTGAATTTCCCTGCAGTCCTGTTTATATGGGTGTAGTTAGAACTGCTTTGGCGATGGTGGCTCGCATCTGTTGAGGCAGAGTCTCTCTGCAGTGGCGGGTTGCGTTGGCAATGGCAGGCTGCCTCAGCAATGGTGGGTTGCTGTGGCAACAGCGGGCTGCCTCAGCATTGGCTGACTACCTCCATTGTGGCGGGCTGCCTCGGTAATGGCGGATGCCCTTCCCCCACAGAGCTGGACCATCCCAGCTTCAACTGCACTTGCTGTGAAACTCTAAATCCAGAGTTTCTGGTTACTGTTCTTTTGTGGGTGTGGGACCAGCTGAGCCTGGTCACCTGGCTCCCCGCCTCAGAGCCTTTTTTAAGTTGGTGTTCCAGTCGCCTGTTGAAGAGGCGCCGGGGTCTGTTTGTTTTCCCCTGCGGCCACTCACTGAGCTGGCTTAAATAGCAGGTTTGTGGTGCTTTTTTTTTTTTTTTTTTTGCCCTGGAATCTACTGTCATGGTTCCCTGCTTTGTCCCCTTTTTAAACAGATGAATGGGCGACTTCCCGTAGCTCCAATCGCCAGCCAAAAGGGCCCTGGGACTGGTGTATTTTGTACGAAAACCGCTGCTCCGGGGCGCTGACAAAGCAGCCACACCGGGCAAAGCAGCGGCGCCGGCCGGCACAGCTGCTCTGGTGGAGACAGCTGCACTGGTGACCTGTGGAGCTCCTCCGCTTGGGAATTTCCTAGTCTGTGGGCAATAAAAATGCGGCATCCACTCACCCTCTGCGCTTTCACTGGGAGCCGCAATCCTGAGCTGTTCCTAAACGGCCATCTTGGATCCTCCCCTCTTTCTTTACATTTAAGAGTTTTAATGATTTATTTTCAAATTTTTATTTTACAGTAATTTCAAACTTACGTAAAACTTTAAATAGCCCAGGGAGTTCCTGTTTACCTTTAGCCACATTTTTTCATTGTTAACATTTCTCAGAACTACAGTACAACTTTTGAAACCAGGACATTAATATTTGTACAGTATTATTAAATGATCTACAGATCTCACACAGACGTTACTGGTTGTCTTCTTAGTGTATGCTTGCTGGTCCAGGATCAACTCCGTTGTCTTCTGGCCTCCATGGCTTCTGATAAGAAAGAAGACTGTTGTAATCCTTTTCTTGTTTTTTTTTTTTATTTTATTTTACTTATTTGTTTATTTATTTTTGAGTTGGAGCTTTGCTCTTGTCACCCATGCTGGAGTGCAGCTCACTGCAACCTCCACTTCCTACGTTTGAGCGGTTCTCCTGCCTCAGCCTCCTCAGTAGCTGGGATAATACAGTTTCCCACAACCACTCCCAGCTAAGTTTTTGTATTTTTAGTAAAGATTGGGCTTCACCATGAAAGTCAGGATAGCCTCATACTCCTGACCTCAGGTAATACACCTGCTTAGGCCTCCCAAAGTACTGGGATTACAGGTGGGAACTACCATACCCAGCCTGAGTGTTGTAATTCTAATCCGTATTTATCCTCATGTAATGTTTAACTTCTGCCTGACCTCAAAATTGTCTCTCTCTTCTGTGTTTTGCATTTGGTAGTTTGAATATAATGTACTTAGGGCTTTGCGGTAGTGGTGGTGATATTTATCTTGCATGGTGTCCTCTGAGCTTCTTAGATCTGTAATATGGTGTCTGACATTATTTTGGAAAATTCTGGCCATTATTTCTTCAAATATTTATTTAATTCATTCTCTCTGTTTTTGTTTTTTTTTTTCCCTTGGATTCTAATTGCAGGCATTCTAGAATGATTAATATTGTCTTACAACTCTTGGGTGTTCTGTTCTTGTAATATAATTATTCATCGTTTTTCTTTTTTTTATTTTACTTTAGGTTCTGCGGTACATGTACAAATCATGCAGGGTTGTTGCATAGATACGTACATGGAAAGCTTGTTTGCTGCCTCCATCCCCTTGTCACCTGGCATTTCTCCCCATGTTATCCCTCCCCAAACTCCCCATCCCTGCTGTCACTCCCCAGCCCCCCAGAACAGACCCCAGTGAATGATGCTCCCCTCCCTGTGTCCATCATTTTGTGTTTCAGTCTGGGTAATTTGTATTGGCCTGTCTTGAGTACACCAATTCTTTCCTAGGTTGCTTGAAGTCTACTGATGAGCCTGTCAGTTGCATTCTTTGTCACTATATCTTTTGCTATTTTTAGTATTTCCATTGACTCCCCCCTATATTTACCATCTCTCTCCTGAATATCTCATCATTTTATAGACACTCTCCATCTTTCACACTAGATCCCTTTACATATGAGGCATTATTATTTTTAACATGCCTAATATATTCAACATCTGGTTTTTCTCTGAGTATGTGTTTATGGTTCTATCTCTTGACAGTGGGTTGTTCGTTTTCTTGCTTTCTTGTGTGATTGCCTTATAAGTTTTTATTAAATGCTGGACATTGTGGGAAAAACAATGGAGACAACTTTGCAGCATTTGTGCCTCAAGATGGGTGTATCTCTTTCTCTCCTAGATTTTTAATGTTCATTACTGAATCAATGTATTCCAGTGCTGAGCTGGTTTTGATGTTTGAGTTGAGATGGTTAACTTCCACGCATCCACTATGAGTTTTTCCAGCATTACCTGTGGTCAGGATGGAGCCTTGATTGCCATAGGCTTTTTCCTCAATGCTGTTGTCTCATAACTTTTAACCTTCCCTGTGTACTGATGCTTCTAAGGGAAGCTCCATATACTTGCCTCTCCACCAGTGGTAGGCTGCTGCAATGGCATAAGGCCACATTTACTAGTATGCTGGGGGGTCACATGGGCTCTCTGTTGTCCTGGTCTAGTCTAGGTCATTGGCATGCCTGATATAGTTTGGATATTTTGCCTTCTGAATTTCATGTTGAAATGTGATGCCCAGTGTTGGAGGTGAGGCCTGGTAGGAGGTGTTTGGATCATGGAGGTGGATCTTTCATGAATGGCTTGGTGCCCTCCTAGTGATAGTGATTCCATGTGAGAACTGGTTATTTGAAAACAGCCTGGCATGTCACTTGCTCCCTCCCTGGCAATGTGACACACTGGCTCCTGCTGTGCCTTCTACCATGATTGTAAGCTTCCTGGGGCCTTCATATGGAGATGGTGGTCTCAGGTTTCTTACACAACCTGCAGAACTATGAGCCAAATCAACCTGTTTACCCAGTCTCAGGCATTCCTTTATAGCAATGCCAAATGGAATAATTAACTGCCCTTCCTCTCATTTTGGTAGTTCTTGTGGAGGGGAGGGTTTCTTGCCTTTCCCCCAAGGAGTAGAAACTCGCTAGGGTTACTTGCAGAAGATACTCAGCCCAGGATCCTTTCTTGCCTCTCTGCTGGTCGTAACAATGTGTTCTTTTTTTCTCTCGTGTCTTTATTTTATCTTCACCTGGGCACAAAAGATCTTCATGTGCGTTCACAGAGATTGCTGTCCTTCCTCAGTAGCTTAATGCTTTGGTTGTTTAGAGAACAACTGTCTTCGCCCACTTGTCTTTCCTTTTGACGCACCCCCTTCTGTTTTTCAGCCCTGTACCACAAGGGAAGCTTTCATCAGTTCCCCACCCTGCCTTCAGTCATTCTCCTGAGTCCCAATAGCAGTCTATAGAAAAAGGTCTGCACAGGGGTCCTCACTTTTTTTTGTGTCTGAAGCTTATACGGGTTCTATATTCTTCTGCTAGCCCACTTTCAACCATTAGCACATTTTTAATTATTTAGCTAAATGCTTTTTATCTCCTGATATGGCACTTGTCTCTTTGGTTCATGCTATGCCAAGGTAAACAGACTCCTGTGTTTCCCCTCTCCTTGGAGGGGCCAATCTTTGTGTTTATAAACATTTGTGGCTACATGGATGCTTTGCAGCCTTGGCAAACTGAAGAGTCAAAGAAAATTTGTAATTTTGTAGTTTTTCATTTTATTTCCTGGTTGTTAGGATGGTAATTACTATCTTTCCAGCTTTCTAAATCTTTCTGGAAATAGAAGTCAAAAGGGTAATTTTATGACTTGCTCCACATGGTTTGTTAGAGGACCCCAGTAGAATTGTTCTTACTTATATGTGGGAGCAGAGCAATGAGAACACATAGACACAGGGAGGGGAATAACTTACACTGGGACCTGTTGTGGGGGAGGTCAGCTGGAGTGAGAGCAGGAGGATAAATAGCTATGGTGAGGCTTAATACTTAGGTGATGGGTCAACAGGTGCAGCAAACCACCATGGGACAAGTTTACCTATTTAAAAAATCTGCCCGTCCAGCATATGTATCCCACAATTTAAAATAAAAATAAAGCTAAATAAACAAAAACGTATTTTGTTTTACATTCAATCAAGCATTCCATGATATAAGTAAACATATTTAAAGTCACATGGAGCTTTGGAACTTGTTGAGTATAGAGTTCTCACTTACTTCATTGTTCAGCTCTCTGTGGTTATAAAAACAAAAACAAAAACTCAATATGAAGCTTGAGGTGTTTTTTTTCCAGTTCTGTGAAGAAAGTCAATGGTAGCTTGATGGGATAGCATTGAATTTATAAATTACTTTGGCAAATATGGCCATTTTCACAATACTGTTTCTTCGTAACCATGAACATGGAATGTTTCTCCATCTGTTTGTGTTCTCTCTTATTTCCTTGAGCAGTGGTTCGTAGTTCTCCTTGAAGAGGTCCTTCACGTCCCTTGTAATTTGTATTCCTAGGTATTTTATTCTGTTTGTAACAACTGTGAATGGAATTTCAGTCATGATTTGGCTCTGTTTGTGTGTTCCTGTTGTATAGAAATGCTTGTGATTTTTTCACATTGATTTTGTATCCTGAGACTTTGCTGATGATGCTTATCAGTTTAAGGAGATTTGGGGCTGACACGATTGGATCTTCTAAATATACAATCATGTCGACTGCAAATACAGACAATTTGACTTCCTCTTTTCTTGACTGAATACACTTTATTTCTTTTCCTTGCCTGATTGCTCTGGCGAGAACTTCCAATACTATATTGAATAGGAGTGGTGAGAGAGGGCACCCTTGTCTAGTGCCAGATTTCAAAGGGAATGCTTCCAGTTTTTGTCCATTCAGTATGATATTGGCTGTGGGTTTATCATAAATGTAACCAAGACAATCCAAGGGAAAAAAAAATAAACCTGGAGGCATCACACTACCTGACTTCAAACTATAATACAGGCTACAGTAATCAAAACAGCATGGGACTGGGACCAAAACAGAGATATAAACCAATGGAAAAGAGCAGAGGCCTCAGAGGCAATGCTACACATCTACAACCATCTGATCTTTGAAAAACCTGACAAAAACAAGCAATGTGGAAAGGATTCCCTATTTAATTAATGGTGTTGGGAAAACTGGCTAGCCATATGCAGAAAGCTGAAACTGGATCCTTTTCTTACACCTTATACAAAAATTAACTCAAGATGGATTAAAGATTAAAACATGATGCCTAACACCATAAAAACTTTAGAAGAAAACCTAGGCAATATCATTCAGGGCATAGGCATGGGCAAGGACTTCATGACTAAACCACCAAAAGTAATGGCAACAAAAGCCAAAATAGACAAATGGGTCTAAATAAACTAAGCAGCTTCTGCACAGCAAAAGAAACTATCATTAGCATGAATTGGCAACCAACAGAATGGGAAAACATTTTTGCAGTCTACCCACCTGACAAAAGGCTAACATCCAGAATCTACAAATAACTTAAATAAATTTACGGGAATGATCCAAACAAACCCATCAAAAAGTGGGCAAAGAATATGAACAAACACTTCTCAAAAGAAGACATTTATGCAGCCAACAAACATATGAAAAACAAACTCATTGTTACTGATCATTAGAGAAATGCAAATCAAAACCACATTGGGATACCATCTCACGCCAGTTAGAATGGCGATGATTAAAAAACCTGGAGACAACAGATGCTGGAGAGGATGTGGAAAAATAGGAATGCTTTACACTGTTGGTCAGAGTATGAATTAATTCAGCCGTTGTAGAAGACAGTGTGGCTATTCCTGAAGGATCTAGAAATAGAAATACAATTTGACCCAGCAATCCTATTACTGAACATATACCCAAAGGATTATAAATCATTTTATTATAAAGACACATGCACGCATATGTTTATTGCAGCACTGTTTACAATAGCAAAGACTTGTAACCAACCCAAATGCCCATCAATGCTAGACTGGATAAAGAAAATGTGGCACATATACACCATGGAATACTATGCAGCCATAAAAAACAATGAGTATATGCCCTAGCAGAGACATGGATAAAGATGGAAACCATCATTCTCACCAAACATACACAAGAATGGAAAACAAAACACTGCATGTTCTCACTCATAAGTGGGCGTTGAACAATGAGAACACATGGACACAGGGAGGGGAACATCACACACTGGGGCCTTGGGAGTGTAGGGCTAGGGAAGAAATAGCAGGGGGTGAGGGGATTGGGGAGGGGTAGCATTAGAAGAAATAGCTAATGTAGATGATGGCGTGATGGATTCAGCAAACCTCTATGACACATATGTACCTATGTAAAAATCCTGCACGTTCTTCACATTTCCCAGAACTTACAGTATAATAATAATTTTTTAAAAACTCAAAAATTTGTTGACTTTCAAAAAAATTAACTTTTCTTGGTATCATGACCATGGTTTGTACTAAATATTTAGAGTATAAAAAGTTTATCTGTTATCTGAGAAAGGCATGTGTTTGAGGTTTTACACAAACCTCACAAAGAGAAAGCTTTAAGAAAGTTAGAAAATCTTAAATGTGTTTTTTCAAGGAACTAAAGGAAATTAAAACATAAATATATTTTATATGTAAAAGGATGGCTTTGTTATTATTTTTATAATATGCATTATTATTCAGATAATTTAAATATGTAATCAACCATATGCTAATCTTCCCTATGAAGCTAATAATTAAACCTAAATCAAAACATTTTGTGATTGACAGAAAGAGCTTAATATCACAAGAGGGGGCTAAAATAAATTGCAAAAACAATTTGGGATGTTTATAAGCCACCATCTAACGTCATTCCTTATCTGAACATATACTTTACAATGTGATTTATTGCCTCATTAAAAACATAATATACATTTATATAATGAATATAAATTTATTTTAAAATAATAGAGATTAATTCTATAATTATCCATATAGCATTTTTCTTCCAATGTTAACCCTTTAAATAATAGGTTTTGCATATATAACAAAAAGTTAGCTAATAATGTGATGACATTATACAAAAAATAGAGGAAAATGTATAGAAAGAGTATATTTAAATTGTTTCTTAAAAATTGCTGTGTTACTTATATGCAACAGTTACTGAATGGGTTGAAAATAATCTACCTTTGATGTGGTTTGGCTCTGTGTCCCACCCAAGTCTCATGTTGAATTGTGATCCCGAGTGTTGGAGGTGGGGCCTGGTGGGAGGTGATTAAATCACGTGAGTGGTTTCTCATGATTTAGCACCCTCCCCCTTAATGTTGTCTCATGGTAGAGTTCTCATGAGATCTGCTTGTTTGAAAGTGTATGGTACCTCTCACTTTACCCTCTCTCTTACTTACGATGTGAAGATGAGCTTGCTTCCTCCCTCTTTGCCTTCAATCATGACTGTAAGTTTCCTGAATGTCTCACCAGAAGCAGAAACCCATACAGAATTGTGAGCTGACTAAACCTTTTCTCTTTATAAATTACTCAGTGTTAGGTATGTCTTTTTAACAGTGTGAGAATGTACTAATACAACCCTAATCTTGGGAAATCTATGTTACATGCTGATAATCATTTTCTTCAATTGAGTAAGTTCATGCCACTATAGACTATTTATAAGGTAAGCCAGTTTTTATAAAATCAAAATAATCTTGGCTGTTAGGTAGGAAAATTTCATTTAGAATTAGCTAAAAATTAAATAAAATTATATATATATATATATATATATATATATATATGTCTTTTTAACTATTTTGCCAATAAGTAAAAAATTATTTTTGCATTACTTCAAACGTTTTCTAGCAAGGAAATGTTATAGCAGGAAAGATAAAACATTCCGAGTGCAAGAATCAAGTTTACATACCTAGGTACATACATACACACCTGGACACATAGAGACCCACACATGCATGGTTTTGGAATTTAGACAGTAAGCTAATTTGTTAATTGTTATGATTATCTTTATCATAATATCTAAAAAATATATTATTTAAAATTATGGATCA
The DNA here is from genome assembly GCF_009761245.1 of Sapajus apella. Classification (NCBI taxonomy): domain Eukaryota; kingdom Metazoa; phylum Chordata; class Mammalia; order Primates; family Cebidae; genus Sapajus; species Sapajus apella. Next base: position 12,513,660 of record NW_022436996.1, read on the forward strand.
AAAATGAACTATATTTAATACTTTTCTCATAGTAACATATATCTATGGCATTATCACATCTATAAATGTAAATTAGATGTTTGTAATTTTTCTGTCTAAAATCTCTTTCTCATCTAGATGTCAATATTATTGATTATAGGGATCAAATCCACCTCTGTCCATCATTATAAAGTACTGTTTAGGCAATGCCTGAAACATGATATCCACCTAGCAGATATCTATTGAATAATTAAGTGTTCAAAGAACTAAAAGGATGTATTCTTGAATGTGTTAGTCTTTAAAACAGTGATAGAAATAGAAATAATTTTAATTGGTGTGAGATTAATCTCTAGATTAAAACTCCAGATGTTTAATAGATATCTCTATTGGAATATCTCACCACTCAAAACCAATGATGATAATGAAGCCTTAAGATCATATTTATATAAAAAACAATATATTTATGACTCAAGAAAAATGTTAAATTATCTTTCTGCTCTTACAATATAAAATGAAGTATTGTTGTCAAACAAATGTGAGTTTTTATAAATGATCGGTACCATTTATCTTTGAAGAAATTTTAGTAGCTCCTTGCGGATGCTCTAGGAAGTATCTCAATGTTGCATAGTACCTATGAGTTGGGTTTCAAGGCTGATTCTATCAAGTGTGCTCTGGAAAGTTAAAGGCCTACTGCCTATCTGGATCTAAAATATAATTGTTTTGAGAAGTAAGTGACTTATTACTTGGAAACCTTCTATATGAATGACTGGAACATATCAAAGTGGTCAACTTATGCTAGCTTTTATCATTTTAATATAATTTTAATGCAATTTAAAGTTATGTTATGTGTCTTGTATATAGATACAAACAGCGTTTCAAAAAGCAAAATTCATTTTAATGCATAAAGAACAAGAAAACAGAAAAGTTTATCAACACCTAAAGAATCCATTCAATTGCTATTGAACAAATACACATGGTTTCTACCATGTGCTTAGCAAAGTGTCAGGTATCTATGGCCAAACACAAAGATCCTCACAGAATGAAGTTTGAATTCATGCAGGTGAGGCAGACAATGCCAAATAAACATAAGATAAATCTCTTATCTGTATGTCAGAAAGTGACAAGTGTTATAGAAAAGAAAATTAAGGTGGCTGATGATATGAAGATTAAGTACTGGGTGTGGTCTAGGCTGAAATTTTTTAAACTTTTTTAAAAGGTGGTTACTATAGATATTTTCAGAAGGTTTTTTTGAACAAAGAGTTGTAGATGGGGAAGGCATTAGCCATGTGGGTATCAGGCAAATTTGCCATGTACAGGAAGAAGCTAGTGCAAAGGCCCTGTGGTAACAAGCGTAATATAATATGTAAATATCAAGTAGGCCTGTGTGGCTGGACTTGAGTGAGTGAGTAGGAATCACGTAGGGTCCTCTGACATTTTTAAGCTCTTGACATTTTTCCCTTAGTTGTCAGCAATGAAGGCATGGGAGGAGCAAGATGGCTGAATAGAAGACTCCACTGATTCTCCCCCAACCAGAAAACCAGTATAACAACTAACCACACACACACACAACACTATTGTAAGATTAAAAAATCAGATGAGCACTCAAAGTGCCTGATTTTAATTTCATATCCCTTAAAGAAGCATTGGAAGAGGGTAGGAAAGACAGTCTTGAATCACTGACAACTCTCCTCCCCCATTCTGCAACAGCAGCAATTGTGAGACACTACCTTTGACTCACTGCTACTCTATCACAACGGAAAGCAAAATTAGGCTGAACTCAGTTGATGTGCACCCACAGAGGAAGTATTTAAACCAGCCTAGAGAGGAATCGCCCATCCCAGCAATTGGAACTTGAGTTCCAGGAAGCCTCATCTCTGTGGGCTAAATTGTTGTGGGGCACTGCAAAACTTGAAAGGTAGTCTAGACTACAAGGACTGTAACTCCTAGGGAAGCTCAAATGCTTAACTGGGCTCAGAGCCAGTGAATTTGGGGTGCATAAGACCTACTGAGACACTTGCCTGGGTGCTAAGGAAGTGCTGGGGATGCACAGCTCACAGCTCCAAAAGAGACTCCTTCCTTTTGCTTGAAAAGAGGAGAGGGAAGAGTGAAGAGAACTTTGTCTTGCATCTTGGATACTGTCTCAGCCACAACAGGGTAGGACACCAGGCAGGATTGTGAGGCCACTGCTCCAGGCCCTAGTTCCCAAATGAAATTTCTTGATACATCCTGGTCCAGAAGGGAAAGTGGGCTACCTTGAAGGGAAGAGCCCACTTCAGGCAGGAGGCATTACCTGCTGACTAAGGAGCTCTTAGACCTGAATACCCAGCATTAATACCCAGGTAATAAACTGTGGGCCTTGGGAGAGACTCAGCACACTCCCAGCTGTGGTGGCTATGAGGTGAGCTCCTTCTGCTTGAGGAAAGCAGAGGGAAAAGCAACAGGGACTTTTACTTGGACGTTAGGTACCAGCTTGGCCAGAGCTGTAGCACCAAGTGGACTCTTTGGGTCCCTGATTCCAGGCCTTGGTTCTTGGTCAATCAGAGGGAGCCCAATGCTATTAAAGGACAGTCCCAAGTAAAGCAGCATTTACATGCCCCTTGATATGAATTAGATCACAACATCTAAGTCCTTGCAAATACCTGGAAAGCCTTCCCAAGAAGAACAAGTACAAACAAACCCAGACTATGAAAACTACAATAAATACCTAACTCTTCAGTACCCAGACACGGATGAATATCCACAAGCATCAAGACTACCCAGGAAAACATGACTTCAACAAATGAACTAAATAAGGCACCAGTGACCAATCCTGGAGAAAAATAGATATGTGACCTTTTGGACAGAGAATTCAAAATAGCTGTTTTGAGGAAACTCAGAGAAGTTCAAGATAACACAGAGAAGGAATTCAGAATTCTAGCAGATAAATGTAACAAATAGAAACAATTAAAAAGAATGAAATGGAAATTCTGGAACTGAAAAATTCAGCTGACATACCGCAGATAGCATTGGTTTTTAATAGCAGGATTGATCAAATACAAAAAAGCATTCGTGAGCATGAAGATAGGCCATTTGAAAATACACATTCAGAGGAGTCAAAAGAAAAAAGAAGACAAGCATGTCTACAGGATCCAGAAAATAACCTAAAAAGGGTGATTTTAAGAGTTATTAGCCTTAAAAAGAAAGTAGAGAAAGACATAAGGTAGAAAGTTTATCCTAAAAAATAATTACAGAGGACTTTCCAAACCTAGAGAAATATAATATCCAAGTACAAGAAGATCATAGAATACCAACCAGATTTAACCCAAATAAGACTACCTCAAGACATTTAATAATAAAATTCCCAGAAGTCAAGGATAAAGAAAAGATTCTAAAAATAGCAAGGAAACAGAAACAACATACAAGGAACTGGCAGCAAACTTTTCACTGGAAACCTTATAGACCAAGAGAGAGTAGCATGACATAATTAAAGTACTAAAGAAAAAAAATGTTTACCTTAGAGAAATAAATACTCCTTTCACACCTGAAAGAGAAATGAAGACTTTCTTTGACAAATGAAAGCTGAGGTCAACAATAGATCTGTCATAGAAGAAGTGTTAGAAGGAGTAAATCAGAAAGGAATGGATGTTAAGGAGCATTAAAAAATCATCTGAAGGCACGAAACTCACTGGTAAGTACACAGAAAATCACAGAATATTATAATGCTGAACTGTAGTGTATTAACCAGTCTTTTTAAATTTACTTATTATGCTTTAAGTTATGGGGTATATGTGCAAATAATACAGGTTTGTTACATAGGTATACACGTGCCATGGTAGTAGTTTGCTGCATCCATTGCCCTGTCATCTACATTAGGTATTTCTCCTAATATTATCCTTCCCCAGTTCCCCTACCCCCTGCTATTCCATCTCTACCCCACCACCACCCAGGCCCCGGTGTGTGATGCTCCTCTCCCTGTGGCCACATATTCTCATTGTTCAACATCCACTTATGAGTGAGAACATGCAGTGTTTGGTTTTCTGTTCTTGTGTCAGTTTGCTGAGAATGATGATTTCCAGTTACATCCATGTCCCTGAAAGGATATGAACTCATTTTTTATGGCTGCATAGTATTCCATGGTGTATATGTGCCTCATTTTCTTTATCCAGTCTATCATTGATGGACATTTGGTTTGGTTCCATGGTCTTTGCTATTGTGAACAGTGCCGCAATAAATATAAGTGTGCATGTGTCTTTACAATAGAATGATTGATAATCCTTTGAGTATATAATCAGTAATGGGATTGCTGGGTCAAATGGTATTTCTATATCTAGATCCTTGAGGAATAGACAGACTGTCTTCCACAATGGTTGAATTAATTTGCACTCCCACCAACAGTGTAAAAGCATTCCTATTTAACCACATCCTCTCCAGCATTTGTTGTCTCCAGATTTTTTAATGATCACCATTCTAACTGGCGTGAGATGGTATCTCAATGTGATTTGGATTTGCATTTCTCTAATGACCAGTGATGATGAGTTTTTTTTCATATGTTTGTTGGCTGCACAAATTTCTTCTTTTCAAAAGTGTCTGTTCATATCCTTTGCCCACATTTGATGGGGTTGTTTGTTTTTTTCTTGTAAATTTGTTTAAGCGCTTTGTAGATTCTGGATATTAGCCCTTTATCTGATGGGTAGATTGCAAACATTTTTTTCCCATTCTGTTGGTTGCCGATTCACTCTACTGGTAGTTTCTTTTGCTGTGCAGAAGCTCTTAAGTTTAATTAGATCCCATTTGTCTATTTTGGCTTTTGTTGCCACTGCTTTTGGAGATAGATTCAATGCTATCCCCATCAAGCTACAAATTACTTTCTTCACAGAAAGGTGGAAAAAGCCACCGTAAATTTCATATGGAATCAAAAAGGAGTCTGCGTAGCTAAGACAATCCTAAAACAAACAAACAAAAAATCTAGAGGCATCAGGCTACCTGACTTCAAACTATATTACAAGGCTAGTATAATGAAAACAGCATGGTACTGGTACCAAAACAGAGATATAGACCAATGGAACAGAAGAAAGGCCTCAGAAGGAATGCCACAGAACTACAACCATCTGATCTTTGACAAACCTGACCAAACCAAGCAATGGGGAAAGGAGTCTCTATTTAATAAATGGTGCTGGGAAAACTGGCTAGCCATATGCAGAAAACTGAAACTGTATCCCTTCTTTATACTTTTTACAAAAATTAACTCTAGATAGATTAAAAATTTAAACATGAGGTCTAACACCATAAAAACTCTAGAAGAAAACCTAGGCAATACCATCTAGGACATAGGCATGGGCAAGGACTTAACTAGTCTTATCTTAAGTAGAAAGACAAGCAACCAATCAAAAGTAACTATAAAAACTTTTCAAGATATAGATAAAAAATTTTAAATGTGGGGGTACAATGTTATGATTTTGAGCTTTTATTGGTTTTCTTTTTCTTTGTTTCTTTAGTCAAACAATGCTAAATTGTTATCATCTTAAAATAATGGGTTATAAGATAGTATTTACAAGCATGGTAACCTCAAATAAAAAAAAATGCAGTCAATACACAAAAAATAACAAGCAAGAAATTAAACACCAGAGAATATCACCTTCACTAAAAGAAGACAGGAAGGAAGGAAGGGAAAAGAAAAAGACCATAAAACTATCAGGAAACAGATAACAAAATGGCAGGACTATATCCTTATTCATCAGTAATAACATTGAATATAAATGAAGTAAACTCAAGTCGAAAAACACCAAGTGGTGAATGGATAAATAATAAGACCCAGTGATCTACTGCCTACAAGAAACACACTTCACCTGTAAAGATACACATAGACTGAAAATAAATGAATCGAAAAAGATATTACATGCCAATGGAAACCAAAACAAAGAGTAGTAGCAGTTATACTTGTATCAGACAAAATAGGTTTTAAGACAAAACTGTAGGAAGAGACAAGGCCACTATATAATAATAAAGCAGTCAATTCAGCAAGAAAATATAATAATGTAAATATGTATTTAACCAACTTTGGAGCACCGAGATATTATCTAATAATAATATCTAATAATGTTATTAGATGATACTTGGGCAAAATATCTAGTGCAATAGTAATGAGAACTCTGAAATATTACTTTATGTATGATATGAGCCAATAAAGGTAAGAAAAGTCTTGGGGTGGAGAGTTTGGAGGTCAAATGTAGTTAAGGAGCCAAGGTTGATGCATTGCCTCTAAAGATGAAACATATATTAAAACAAATATTGTTAGGGCTAAAGCGAGACATAGATCCCAATACAACAATAGCTGGAGACTTCCACGCCTCTCTTTCAGCAATGAACCAATCTTCCAGACAGAAAATCAACAAAGAAACATTATAGCTAATTTGCACTATAGAGCCAATAATCTTATAGATATTTGCAGAACATTTCATCTGATGGCTGCAGAATATACTTTCTTCACCTCAGCAGATGGATTATTCTCAAGGATAGATCATATGTTAGGTCAAATAACAAGTCTTAAAACATTCAAAAAACTTAAAATAATATCCAGCATCTTCTTTGACCACAATGGAGTAAAACTAGAAATCAGTAACAAGAATAATTTTGGTAACTATACAAACACAAGGAAATTAAACAATATGCTTCTGAATGACCAGTGGGTCAATGAAGATATTAAGAAGGAAATTGAAAATTTTCTTAATTGTCAGCAAGTTGAGGGAAACATATTTTAATAAAAGGAATTAAAAGCTGTATATTTAAAAATATATATTTTAACACTCAGTTTTGTTTGTAAGTCCCTTGGAACTTAGAAACCACCTGCCGTTCTTATTTTCAAAAGTCAAATTTCTGTTTTTGTCCCTAAGCGATTAGGGGTTAATAAGATTTGCTTTCTTACCACCATGTCTGCTAATGCATATGTATTGAAACAAACTTTCTTCTCTCCCAAACCAAATTTTTTTTCAGAATTTCCTGTTTGTAATGTCATCACATTTCTCTCTGGTCCATAGGAATAGAGCAACATACTTGTCTTTTGCTCTTCTGTCTATTTTAGTCCTCTTACCTATTTAATCATTAACACTCACTTGTTTTTTTCCCTTTAAAAACAGCCTTTTCATTCCTATTGCTAATTACTTGGTTCAAGTTCTTATCTCTTAAAACTATATTAAAACGTTCACATGACCTCCTGGCTTCCAGCTCCTAATTTATTTTTTATACCACTCTCACATTAATTGCGGTGAGTGATAAATTTATCCATTAAACTGGCTCAGCAGGATAAATCGATAACTCTGGAGGTTGGGGTTACATCTACTGTAAATCTTTTCCTTCATCATCAACCCGTTCTTGTCTGTCCCATATTAATTGAGTAGTAATTTAGCCCAGGCTTTAAGCAGGGCTAACTGCATGTTAACATGCACCAGCATGGTAGTTTAGTGGGCTATCAATACTGTTAAACCAACATGCTTACTTTTTTGTTTGTTTGTTTGTTTGCTGACAAGCAGCAGCAAAATTAATAAGAACCCTGAAATATGACTTTATGTAAGAAATGAGCCTGTAAGGGTGAGAAAAGTCTTGGAGTGGGGACTTTTCAGGATGAATGTAGCTAAGGAGTGAAAGTTGACACATTGCCTCCAAAGATGATAAGGTCATCTTCCAGTTAAGCAAAACAAACAAAAAAAAATGTGCGAGTGCTTCAGAGTCAAAGGCAACATTATTTTTTTCTAACAAAGGCTAAATTACATTTGTTTGCAGTAGTTATATGAATAAAATGTGTAGGGCAACATCCCATTGCTTTAAATGACAGAGAGATAAAATCATTAATTCTGGAAGATCAAAATCAAGAATAAAAAACACAGTTGTATCATCACCATATTCCACTTAAGCTTATCCAAACATGGATAATGTGGCTAAAGAAAAAGGAGGAAAGAACCAAGAATCAACTTAGATACAGACAAATTTATTTTCCATTTACGTTAGAGGGAAATTAGGTTAAAACAAATTGAGGATTTTCTTAGCATGACACTTTTTTGCCCCAGATATTCATTAATTCAGTACTCTGGAATTTAACAAATGATTTATAACCGTCTAATTTGTGTTATATACATACAGTTATAAATTGAATGACTTAGTGAGCTAGAATAATGTCACAGAAGACAAGGTAAGCCACATGGCCTAGATCTGAGAATCAGCTCAGTGAAATTTTAGGTAAGTCATTTCACCTTGGCAGATTTCATTGACTTTACATTTGAATGATTATGTTAGCTAGTTGATCTCTAGGGCCCAAGTCTATAGAAAGAAAAGTCCTCGAGAACAAAGAAAGAAGCAGGAAAAGAAATGTATGCACACACACACACACACACACACACACACACACACACACACACACGTATATATATATATTTATATGCGTTATATCCATTCCATTGAAATGCCATATAATTCAATGGAAAGTAAATCACATCTCACTCATTTCAATTATTTGTATTAGATCAAGGATTTGTGGATATGTGCTGAGAGAAAATCTCCCAAGGTCACTCTTGCATGCAATGCTCACTTTATATGAAATCAAAACAATAATTTGGGGAGCTCCAGAGGTATACAAGTTCATTATAAAAATTCACTTAGATGCATTTGTTAGAACTACAAACAAGAAGAGCCTAAAGTTTTCTGCAGAAGCTTAATTTCTGAGAATGCTAAATGCACATGTACCTCTGTTCTTTTCCTTTTTCCTATCCTATCAAGGTGCTCATAATTGAGTTACTACCTTAAATTCAGTATGACATGTATATTCATTCAAAGTCATCTCTCTCTCCAACAGAAGTTAAGAATATAGTATATATCTTATATTCTTAACTTCTGTTGGAGAGAGAGATGAGAGAGATGACTCATAGGCGGGTGTCGAACAATGAGAACACATGGACACAGGGAGGGGAGCACTACACACTGGGGTCAGTTGGGGGGAAATAGGGGAGGGACGGTGGGGGTGGGGAGCTGGAGAGATATAGCAAGGGGAGAGATGCCAGATGTAGGTGATGGGGAGGAAGGCAGCAAATCACACTGCCACGTGTGTACCTATGCAACAATCTTGCATGTTCTTCACATGTACCCCAAAACCTAAAATGCAATAAAATAAATAAATGGGAAAAAAAAGAATATAATATATATCTTTGATTTATTTGTTAATTATTAAGTTAAATACACTAATAATACACATGTAAAGATGAAAGTTTTTAAAATTAAGGTAAAAACATGCTCATGTATTGTATTTCTGACTATATCATAAAACCAAAACATTAGTTTTAAAAATATTATTTCAATATATTTTTTAAATGCTTGTAGGAGCATGTAGCCTAAGAATATTTCAATTTCCCTCTCAGCTCACTGTGGAGAAGATTCAAACAGGAAACATAGAGTAAATTTAAAATAATTGGGTCCCAAACTTATCCCATTTATGCAATTGACAGAATCCCAAGATGGCCCCCTTGAACTTCACTCCCTAGTATTATATCCATGATTAGGCTGCATTATGTGACAAATAGATTTTTTCCAGATATAATTAGGGTGACTAGTCAATTGCCCTTAAAAGCAGAGTTTTCTCTAGATGATGATTAAAAAAAAATCAGAGATCAATATGCATGAAGGATATGCTGATGGCGGGGTGGGGGGCAGGGCGTGCAGAGACCTAGAGAGATTTCATTGCTGGCTTAAAATTGAAGTTCACATGGAAAGGACCTGCGTGGTCTCTAAAAGTGGAGGGTGATCCCCAGTTGACACTCAAGAAAAAAATGAGGACCTTGGTTCTACAGCAGAATTTCACTAAATACTACCAGTTATTTGAAAAAGCTGGAAGTATATTCTTCTCTAGTACCTCCAGAAGTGAGCCCACTTTAGTAACACCTGGTTCTAAACTTTGTAAGTTCTTAGATAAAGAGTCAGCAATGGCTACACAGACTTTTGATTTAGAGAACTGTGCAATAATAAATGGATGAATTTGTAACGTGCTAAATTTATGATAATTTGTTATGTAACAATAGAGAATGATTATCATTTCTACCACCTCCGGGTAATGTCACACATGAAAATAAATTTAAAGTGGATTTAAAAACTAAGCGGAGAAACAAAGACCGGAAATTTTTAGAAAAAATGTATAGAAAATATATCTTTCTGAGCTCAGACAAAAAGAAGATAAAGAGATAGCTTAGAAAAAAAAACCATAAATAAAAGCAGTAGTAACTATGGCTACATTAAAAATCTCACAGAAATGACTCCATATACAAAGTGAAAAAATAAATTATACACAGCAAGAAGATACAACCTACATTACTTCAAAGGATCATCAAAGTATTACTACATGGCAAATAGGAAAAAGAGACAAATTCTCAAGAAAATGTCAATCCAATAGAAAAGGAGAAAAATCCTATAAAAAGAGAAACTAAAAGAAAATGAAATGGTGTACACACACACACACACACACACACACACACACACACACATTTAATCTCATGAGCAATTTGTACAATGAAAATAATATATATATATATATATATATATATATGTTCAATCTCATGAGCAATTAGAAAAAGGCAAATATCTTTAAGGAGTAACATACTTCATGCTCTTCATGTTTACCAGCAAAGTTGAAGGTTTTGATGCAAAGCATTAGTCTGGATACCAAATAAAGAGAAATGTTATATATTTATTTTGAGACTAAATTGCTGTAATTATTTTAGTACATAATTTTAGAATAGCTAATAATATTAAAGACAGTGATTCTACACTTGTCAATAATCTTATTTCTAGATTACTCCCAAGAAACACTTTTACACATGCTCATGTGGAAAAATGAGACACACTGCAACTTTATTTCCACTAGTAAAAATTGCACACTGCTTAAATTGTGATCTTCTAGCAGAATGTGTGCCGCAGGTGTGATGTTAAGGTACCGGCACTAGAAATGGTTAATTTTAAGTAACTGAAGTACAAAATGTTTAATTGCTAGCTAAATTATTTCTGGTACAATATAAGCTATCCTTTCTCATTTTCTCTTTAACTTCATTCTACTCGTGTGTGTGTGTGTGTGTGTGTGCATATTATTGTAAGTAGAACTAACACACAACACACACACACACACATTACTCATCTTTAATTTCTCATTTTCCAAGCAAATAAATTACCCCTGTAACACCAAATAAATGAAATTTAAAAGTGTGTTTTTGAAAAGACTTCTATTATTAATAACTAGTTGTCACTACAAATTGATAATATGCTTTCTTATTTCCCTATCTTACACACAAAGGTTAAAGCGTGATATTAGAAGAGGGTTACATTGGGCTTTTTTTGGATGATCCTTAAAATGTTGCAGACTGTGGTTCATGAGAGTCATAGCAATTTTGGTTTAACAACCTCCACTTTTTAACAACTTGAAAACTGTTAGCATAATGCTGTTATTGAGTCAGAGACTTACAGACGAAAAGCAAAGAAAGCAATGAAAAAGAAAAGATTTTAAAATATCATTAAATGCAAATAATTACCTCTATTTAACCTGAGAATGTTTTATTAGCTGAATCAGTTTACCTTAGGTAAAATTCAGAGATGAAATTTTAATATGCTATTTAATTTTTAAAACTATTTTCATTGGGTGTTGTTTGGTGAGGTACTTAACATTTGTTTTGTGAAATTTTCCATTACTGGAAAAGATAGAATAGATGCACTTCTTACTATTTCTCTTACTAAGCACAGCTACAAACCCTAGGCATTATATAAATTTACATACAAAATAAACATAAGATGATTTGAAAAGGTGCTGGGAAAAAATTGTCAGAGACATTAGGATTTCAGCTTCCTGAGTTCAGTAATCAGTTCCCTGAGTTTTCATTATGACACATATAAGCCATACTGTGTACTAGAAAAGTCAGGAACATGAAAATACAAAATGGCACAGCCCTCACATTGTCACTTAAGCTACGTGGGGAGCCTGAACCCTATCCCCATCCAACATTCTTGAAGCAGCAGTCCCCTTCCTACCTTCAGTGGTGTCAGAGGAGACTGAAAAGTTGTAACTCTCATTACCTCTACCAGTAATGATCCCAGCCCAAAAAGTGTCAATGGAGGGAATGGTGGGAGAATTGAAAAAAGGCCCTTTCCTCTTCAGTCAGGGAGGTTTCCAAACAGACCTAGAAGAGAGTCTGAACTGTTACCCCTACTCAGCAGTAATAAAAGCCACCTTTATTCTCCTTTGGGTATAAATGGAGGATAAAGGGAAACCCTGGATTTCTTTTATCTTAAATTATAAGACAGTTTCATGTTTTGAAACAAATTTGTAATAAACAGTCTGTATCATAAGATAAATGCAGTAAAGAAATAGAAGCTATAAAGAAGAATCAAATAGAAGCCTTAGTACAGAAGACATATAATTACAGAATTTCTAAAATCCAATGGACGGATTAAAAAGCAGAATGAATGGGACAGAGGAAAGAATCATTGAACTGGAGGACAGAATAATGGAAATTGCTCAATCTGACCAAGAGTGAGAAAATACACTGGAAAAAAATTAACAGTCTGAGACACATGTGGGACTGTAAGAAAAAAATTTGAAATTCCAGAAGGAAAATAGAAAGAGGTTGGGGCTCAACATATGCTCAACTTCTTCAATTTGATAAAGCACATAACTTACAAGTGAAGAAGCTGAGTGAAATCCTAACAGAATAATCAAAGGCAGACACATAATTATTAAACTTCTGAAAGTTAAAGAAAAAATATGTAACAAGTAACGAGAAAATATACTTTAGTAATAAAGGGGAAATCCAAGTTATGATCAAAGGAAGGAAAACTAGGAGAATTTGTTACCAAGTGATATACACTAAGATAATAGCTAAAGAAGGTATCTATTTAAGCAGAAAGGAAATGATAAAAAAAGAAAAATTGGCAAAAAGAATACCATAAACAAGCATATGGATAAATTAAATATGACTCTATTTCCTCATCAAATTTCTAAATTATACTCACTGGTTAAAGCAAAAAAATGTAAAATACTGCCTAATAGAATTCTAAATGTAAATAGAAGAAATATTGAAGACAATTATAACGAAAGATGTTAAAGACACATAAAGGAAAGTAAGCTGGTTATATTTTACTCCAACAGGTAAAATACTGATACCGATAGACTGTGATATTATTTTATGTGTGTGTGTTTGTGTATAAATGTAACAGGTATATATGCAATACCTAGAGCAATGGCTAAACAGCTATACAAAGAAATATGCTCAAAAACAAAACTGTCCAAGTAACCCATAGGGAAACAAGAATAAGAAAACAATGAGAACAAAAAGAAAACGAACAAACAATTGGCAGATTTAACTCCTAAATTATCAATAAATTATATTAAATGTAAATGGTGGAAATAGGTAAAAGATAGAGAATGTCACAGTGATTAATAACATGATTGAACTAAAGGCTATCTGTATAGAAAACTCACTTTAAATATAATTATACAGCCAGCTTAGAAGTAAAAATATGAGAAAAGACGGATTGTAAAAATATTAACTCAAATGAAATAGCAATGGTTACATTAATGCCAAATAAAGTAGACTTCAAGGCAAGGAAAATTACAAGACAGAAAGGGACATAAAATCGAATAAGATCAATTAAAAAAAAACCAGCAATCTTAAATGTGTATGAATCAAAGTAAAGTAAAAATATGTGAAGCAATAACTTACAAAACAGAAATAAGTAATAGACAAATCCACAATTTTAACCTAAGATTCCATCACCCTTCTCTCAAAAATTATTAGATAAACACTCTGGAAAATAAAAAAAAATCAGTAAGGATAGAGAAGAATTCAACAAATATCATCACCCAACAGTATATAATCAACCTTTCTGAAAATTCCATCCAGGAATATCAGAATATACATTCTCTTTAAGTGCTTATGTAACAAATGCCAATATATACCATATCCTAGTGAATAAAACAAATCTCAACACATCTGAAAGATCTGAAATCACTCTGAGAATATTCTCCAACTACAATGGAATCAGGCTAGTAATGAAAAATAGAGAATAAGAAAATACCCAAATACTTAGAAATTAAACCTCCCACCCATAAATAATCCATTAAAGTAGAAGCCTCAAAAAAAATTTTTTAATGAATTTAGGTGAATTAAATAAAAATAAAACCTATCCAAATTTTGGAGACACAAAACAGTGGCGAGAAGAAAATTGATAGTACTAAATGCTTATATTAAAAAGAAAACCAAAAAAAATCTCAAATTGATAAACTAAACTTGCAATAGAAGAAACAAACAAAAGAAGAGGTAAATAAACTCAAAGCAAGTAGAAAGAATAGAAGAATAAATACAACAGCAGAAATAAATTAAACTGAAAACTAAACACAATATAGAAAATAACAAAAAAACTGGCTTTAAAAAAAAACAATAAATTACCAAACATCTAGCAAAACTGACCAAAAAAATGAGAGAAGACAGAAATTAACAATTTCAAGAATGAAACTAGGGCTATAGAGGTTCTTCAGATAGCAAAATAATAATAAAGTAAAAATACAAACAGCCCTTATATATAGTTAAATGAAATAAATGAATTCCTCATAAACAAAAATTATATCAAGACAGCCAATATGAAACATATGTTTTAAATAGCTCTATAACTTTTAAATAAATTCTTCTAAGGAAAAATAAAACTGTCTCTATTTGAAGACAGTGTAGCTGTGCAGGAAATCTCCAAGAATTTACAAAAGTAAATCCTAAAATGAATAAGTGCGTTACTGGGAGGCTAAGGCAGGCAGGTCATGAGGTCAGGAGTTCGAGATCAGCCTGACCAACATAGTGAAACCCTGTCTCTACTAAAAATACAAAAATTAGTCAGGCGTGGTGGCGTGTGCCTGTAATCCCAGCTACTCAGGAGACTGAGGAAGGAGAATCACTTGAATCCAGGAGGTGGAGATTGCAGTGAGCCGAGATGGTGCCACTGCACTACAGTCTGGGTGAAAAAGCAAGACTCTGCCTCAAGAACATTTTTTCAAAAGTGAATTAAACAAAGTAGAGAACTCAGATATAAATCCATATAAATAAAGTGAAGTGAGTTTTGACAAAAGGACAAAAACAAATCATAGAAGAAAAGATAGTCTTTGCAACAAACGATACTGAAGTAATTGTATTTCCATAAAGGGACATATGAGTCTTTACTTAAATCTCAACTTACACAATAGTCCAAAGTAGATTATGAACTTTATGTTAACTATAATCATTGGGCAATGGTAAGTGTATGGTCATAAAGTTTTTAGAACAAAATGTATAGGAGAAAAAGTTTAGAACACAGAGCTTGGTGAAGAATCATTAGGCATAACACTAAAATCACAATTCATAAAATAAAAATATCCACATGCTAAACTTCATCAAAAATATTCTTTTCCATTAAAGAACTTGTTAAAAGAATTTTAAAAACAAGCTGAAAACAGAGAAGAAAATTGCAAATTATAACTAGTGAAATACTCAAATCTAGGATATATAAAGAACTCTAAAAACTCAAAAGCAAAAAAATCTAATTATAAAAGTCATGAAGGGACATTTTACCAATAATGTTATATAAATGACAAATAAGCACATGAGAAATCCTTTATCATCAATAGCCATTAATGAAATTCAAATTAAAACCGTAATGAGATATTGCTACATGCTTACTCTGACAACTAAAATAAAATATAGGTACAATATGAAATGTTGTGGAAGATGTAAAGGAACTTGATCTCTGACACATTATTTGTGGGAATGCAAAATGATACAACCACTCTGGGAAATTACTGGGCAGTCTTCTTAAAACCACTGAACATACACTTACCATTGCCCGATGATTATAGTTCTAGACATTTATCCCAGATTAAAAACAACAACAACAACAAAAACATAGGTCTCCACAACCGGTGCATGAATAGTCAGACCAGCTCTATGTGTAGTAGCAAATATCTAGACATAGCCAACCTGTCTTGGTTGCTCATCTAACCTATCTTGGGTGTTCAGTGACTGTTTAAACAAACTATGCTCTATACATACAAAAGAGTTTTACTCAGCAGCATAAAAGAACAATTGATTCATGTAGTAACTTAGATGGATCTCAAGGGCATTATAGACGTTTAAAAAAAAAAAAAAAGGCAGGCATGGTGGCTCACGCCAGCACTTTGGGAGGCTGAGGTGGGCAGATCACAAGTCAGGAGTTTGAGACCAGCCTGGCTAACAGGGCGAAACCCCATCTCTACTAAAAAAGTATCCAGGCATGGTGGTGTGCATTGGTAATCCCAACTGCTCAGGAGGCTGAGGCAGGAGAATTGCTTGAACCCAGGAGGCAGAGGTTGCAGTGAGCAGAGATCACACCATTCCACTCCAGCCTGAGTGACAGGGCAAGGCTCAGTGTAGGAAAAAAAAAAAAAAAAACACCTTAAAAGGTCACATACTACATGTTTCCATATATATAACATTCTTGGAATGACAAAATGATAACAGAAAACATATTAGTGGTTGTTGAGTGTTAGGAATGGTGAGGGTAAGTAACAGTGACTATAAACAGGTAGCAGGAAGGAGATATGATGGCAATGGAATGGTAGTAGCTCTGTATCTTGATTTTGGTGGTGGTTATCCAAGTCTACACTTGTGATCAATTGATTTTGAACTATATACACACGTTATACTCAGTCTCAGTTTTCTGGTATCTGTATTGTATTATATTTATGGAAGATGAACCCACAAAGGAGGTTCCATACCCGGAAATTCTATGTACTTCTGTGTAACTTTCTGTGACTATATAATCATTTGAAAATAGTGTCAGCTATATCTCAAGGCCTCCTGTAGGCTCTAGGGTTACAGAAATAAGCAAAACAATGAATCTTGTTCTCAGTAGGCTTACTCACATTGTAATGAGAGAAACAGACAACAA
Organism: Sapajus apella; assembly: GCF_009761245.1. Classification (NCBI taxonomy): domain Eukaryota; kingdom Metazoa; phylum Chordata; class Mammalia; order Primates; family Cebidae; genus Sapajus; species Sapajus apella. The sequence continues at coordinate 12,530,583 of NW_022436996.1, forward strand.
GCAATGTATAAAATACACACCATATTAGTGATCAATATTAAGTAAAACATAGAATGTTAAGATTAAGAATTTCAGGGAGACAGACACTGGGTTAAGCTTATTAAAAGATGATCCTGAAAACTTTGACTGAGAAGAAAAAATTTGCATGAACCCTCAAAGGAGAAAGGTACAAGGATATCTAAACTTTGAAGGGACAGCAAGTGCAAGAAGCACTGAGGATGAAGTGTGTCTGGGTTATTGCAGAAACACCCTGGACTGTCACTGCTTATTCTGCTCCAGCAAGAATCATTTATTGAATACCATTTATTTCTAATATAAGAAATTAAGTGATTCAGGTTAAAATACTGCAAATTAGGGAAGGAAGTGTATGTTAGGCCAATTACTCAGGCAAAATCTGACCACTCCAATCATATTCCATTGGGTTTAAAATGTACCTATATACTCACACTTTATTTTAGTTAAAATACAAATAATTATCTTGCCATTTTTAATACTTTACTTCATTATTACTTTATTAAATATAATATCCTTTGATAGTTTGGGGCACAGTTAAACCAGTTTTGATTAGAGATAGAAGAGATCTTCCACTAAAAGAGTGGGCCTCTTGTTCAGGAGGAAATCAGGGGCTTCATGAAGAAACATGGGCAAATTGTTCAATTTGCATAGAGCTGGTCTTGATTTATAATTATGATTTATTATATTCAGTGGATAGTAGTTTATTTCTCCCGTTTTCATTGCCTATATAGACAAGGTGTTTGATTAAAAAAAAAAAAAAACCTGTCAAATAGCTTTATTTTTTAAGAAACAATTACTTGAAAAAAACCCACTGAAGCAACAGAATTTGACAATACAAGTACAAGCATGGTTTCACAATAGTTATTCTGCTTACGTTATAGGTTGGTGCAAAAGTAATCGCGGTTTTTGTCATTAAAATTAATGGCAAAAACCGCGATTACTTTTGCACCACAGAAAGTTATGATTCCCGCAAAACAAAGGTGGCTTTGTGAAGAGAACAGATAATTTAAAAAGCCCCAGCAGTCTACACTGCATCATGGTAATACAAAGATATCATCAATTCCATATCTTCTAAGTTAAACAAGTCATGCTGGCAGCTACAGACTAAAAAGGCATTTCACCTTGAACTTGGGCTAAGGAAGAATTCTTTAGTGTGTAAACTATGAGACGCTGAGATGCAATCTATCTTCCGAGTCACATCAGCTGGTTAATTCCACCGCAAGTGAAATGACCAAAACTAATCTCACACCAACATTCCAATGGCAATACAACTTTAATCAAGTCAATTCCTCCATCCCTTATTACTTAGTACAAACAGCCAAGTTAGTGATGCATGTCTCCCTACTGTCAGCATCTCCACAAACAATTGCAGCTGCATTCATTTTAGCTGGATACTCAAAAAGTCTACCGTGTCTTTATCCATTGTCATTTTTTCTGTTTTTATGCCTCTGCTAATTTGAAATAGCCTCCAGTTAAATTCATGTAAAACACACCTTAAACACACTGATTGTCTTTTCTGCAAAATCTGCTCTTATTTTAATTGATGCCCAGTTGTAGAGTTGACACTTCACACAAAGCAGCCTGACCCCGACAGTCAGTACTGGAGAGTCTCCCAGGGATCACCTTTCATCTGCTCTGTTCACCTTCCTGTGCTTTGACTGCTCAAAGGTCCAGACTGACTTAGCTTTACAGCTATTCATGCCTTGATCCCTTTATGCTTTGTCCTAAATGATTGCTTTCTGCACGATGGAACTTCCAGCGTGTAGGTCTATGCACTGAGGGGGAGACTAACTGCATCATGGGCGGGGGGTTTTTTAAATGTAAATTCCCAAGAGGCCAACTCTGAACATTAAAAGTTAGAAATCCTAGAGTCTGTGTATCTAAATACGTTCCAGGTAATTTTTAGAATCAGCTTCACTTGAGTTCTGTTGCAGAGGGTGTTCAGGATGTTGACTCTGACTTACCTGCTTTGCCTCCATGATTATACTAACTTCCATGCACTTGTTTTCACTCCCCTCCCTTTCCTAGGCTTTATATTTCAAATGTCATTGTAAATATCAATACCTGTGGGTTTTCTTCTTAAACCCAACTTGACATCCTCTTGCTATGTGCCAGCAGAATCTCTATATTTATTCAATGATAGCATTTATTGCATTTTCATTTATTTTAGAATTCACTTATTTATTTATCTTGTTTAAATGCAGTTAACTATTGTATGCCTCTAAGTAGCACAGCAATGTGCATTGGACAGATGAAAGAATTAATGAATAAACCAATCAGAGCACATATTCTCTCTTCAAATGAAAGCAGAGTTTTCCTCCCTACCTTTGTTGCTCTTTACTTGATCTTTAATCTCTTTGCTATTTTACGGTTTTAGTATATAATCATTGTTCTAGCATCAATTTCTACCCTGCCCAGTCTAGTAATACTTTTCTGAGATTTTTACGATTCCTCAATTTCCTATGTTGTAATACCCTTTTTTAGCACTTAATATCAGCCCTCAGTAAGCTGGGTTTGCTTGGAATTCCCTATTCATTTTGGTTTTTAAAATCTTATGTTTCTCAAAATGCTAGTTATAATTTTTTATTTGTAATTCGATATACTTAGGTTTATTTGATTCTCTGCCTTTCAGTGTAACTGATCTCAGCACCAAGATCCACACCACATTCCCCTTCCAGAGTTGCCATAAAAGCACAAGCAACAAAGGCAAAAACAGGCAAGTGTGGCTACTTCAAAGTAAAAGGCTTCTGTATACCATAGAAAGCAATCAACAAAATGAAGAGGCATCCTGCAGAATGGAAGAAAATATTTGTATAAAAATATTTGGATATTTGTGTTAGTATCCAAAGTACATCAGAAACTTCTGCAACTCAATAACAACAAGATAAATTGATTTAAAAATGGGCAAAAAATTTGAATAGACATTTCTCTGGAGAATACATGCACATGATCGACAGATATGAGAAAAATGCTCGACATCACTAATTCTCAGAAAAATGTAAATCAAAACCACAATGATTTAACACTTTACATGTGTTAGGATGGTTACCATTTTAAAAAGATACAAAGTTTTAGTGAGGGTGAGGAGAAATTGAAATCCTTATATACTGTTAATAGGAATGAAAAAATTGTAAGGCTGCTATGAAAATATTATGCAGTTTCCTAAAAATTTTTTTTAAATAGAATCACTGTAGAATCCAGTAATCCAACTTTTTGGTATATATCAAAAATAATTGAAAAGAAAATCTCAAAGAGATATGTACACTCCTGTTTATTGCAGTATTTTTCACAACAGTTAAGATATGGAAACAGCATGAATACCTAGCAATGGAATAAGTGGATACAGAAGATATTGTATATATCTACAATAAAACATTATTCAGCTTTGAAAATAAAAGAAATCCTGCCATATGCGACAACATGGATAAACCTGGAGGACATCATGTTAAGTAACACAAAACAATCTCCAAACCAGTCTACGAATACTGCATAATTCCTCTTACATCAGATAGGTAAACTAGTCAAACTCAGAGAAACAGAGTCACAGGATAGTTGGCAATGCTGGGGTAAGGGGAAACGGTGGAGAGTTGATTTTCATTGGCTTTAAAGTTTTAGTTGTGTAAGATGAGCAAGTTCTAGAGATTTGCTGTACAATCTTATGCTTGTAATTAACAATATTGTATTGTGAACCAATAAATTTTTTAAGAAGGTAGATCTCAAGTTAAGTGTTCTTACCACCATGACAGCAACAACAAAAAGAAAACAGAAAGCCATCTCCACGCATTCTTGGAAACGTTTTCATATGATTATGCCTACCTAATGGCAGTTCTCATCACCATCCCCAGCTCTTCTTTCCAATCTTGTCAGAACTGGGAAGAGGAAGCTAAATTTAGATAAACGAGGTAAAACTGCTCTCTAAAAATTAAATTCAAGAAATAATAACATGGTTAGTCTTGAAAATAGAAACACATCTTAGAAAATAAAGCCATAAATCTTGTCAGATGCAAGAGAGGGAGAAGACTGTTGACTTAGTAATGGCAGTCAGGATTTGTAACTTAAGTCTGAGGGCATCTTTCGTCGTTATTGTTTGCCTTCATAAAAGCGGTTAAGTTTTCTCTATTGCAGGACTTTCTCCTTAGTTCAGCTAAAAACCAGGTTCTTGTCACTTGACCAGGAAATATTAGGCTTATGGACACATAGAAGGGTGAGAAAAATTGAATTTATTGGGCAGAATAGAAAAAGATAAAACCTTTCAGTAGAGTTTTTCTGCTGAAGGGAAGACTGTTAACTGGCTTCTGGCCCACCACACAGAAACTCACACGGCCAGGCTTCTCCCCTCTGATAATGGTGTGAACTTCCATGGCTCTACCCCGTTCTCTCTTCCATCAGGGAGAAAAGCTTAATAGCTGTGGGATGGAGCTGAATTCCCTGGCCTGGGAAGGGGGAGGCTCCCGAGTTTGCAGTGGGAAATGCCAGCCATGTGGGGCCCTTGTGCCATGTGTCCCAGTCTGGGTAGGGAGGGGAAGGTTGCGGGGAGCCACAGGTCACCAGTCATCATAAAAAAATGAAGAAAAAGGCCATGGAAAGGCTGGGTTGGACTGAGGCCATATTTATGTCCCCCAGGAGCAATGGGGGTGGGGGCACAGTTTACCCTCAGAAGAAGTCCAAGGGAAAAGAGGCTTAGAAGCAAAAGAGAAAAAGATTTTTTGGTTTGCATGTCACTAAACGTTTCTCAAGTCCCATGTTGGGTGCCAAAATGCTTCAGGACTTTCTCCTTAGTTCAGTTAAAGAGCAGATTCTTGTCAGACAACGAGGAAAGATTAAGCTCATGGATGCATAGAAGGGTGAGAAAAATGGAATTTATTGGGCAAAAATGAAGAAAGAGAAAATCTTTGCTAAAAGTGAGAGTGAAGCCTGTTAACCAGCTCTCACCCCACCATGCAGGAACTCAAGAGGCTGGGCTCCTCCCTTCTGCAAATGGTGTGAACTTCCATGGCTCTACCTTAACTTTTCCCAGTGCACAGGCAGGTTGGAGGCTCTCTGAGCAGCCCTTTTTCCTTGGCTGTCTCACCTCTTTTCCACATTTTGTCTCCAATGCCCAGTTATTTTTCTTTACCAGTATTGGTAATGCTAACATAAATTTTTATGGCTATTATCACCTTTTGTTGCCTTTCTCTAGGAATAGTTCTGATTATTTTACCTATGCCTGCAGGACACTCACCAACAATAATTATTTTTATTACTCTTTTGGTTCTGACTGGGTCCTTTAGGAAGATAACAAAATAGATTTAGAAGATCAAGAGATTGATTGGGGGTCAGACCTTTTGATAGTTAAATATTATTGACATTTTTGTGATGGTGTTTTATTCTGGATGAGATGAACATGGTAAATTTCAGTAAAGCAGATTGATTTCCAAAATATGAGAGGGCCTCATCTAATCAGCTGAAGTCCTTAACAGAACACAAACTGACCTCCCCTAAGCAAGAAGGAATTCTGCCAGCAGAGAGCCTTGGGATTTGAACTGAAGCATGGAATCTCAGTCTCCAGACTGCCAGTCCACTCTTCAAATTTTGGGCTTGCTGGCCTCCATAATCATGTGAACCAATTCTGTAAAACACTCCCACAGCCCCCACACATTCTCCTTTTTCCACTGTCCACTCTGAATTCCACTCAACGTATCCTATGACTTCTACTTGTGTCAGTTATTTACCAAATGGCACGACCCAAAGTTTTTATTTCTGAGGCATTTCTAACCCAGGAAAACATGATTTTCTATGACTAGATTTCTTGCACTTGTGGATATACAATCACAACCGTACCAGGGAGTAGCAAGAGCACCGACTGGTTTCCTCCCTGCCCTCCTATGCAGAAGTAGCCTTACTTCTTTCTGCTTTCAGGGCTAATTACACCTTACATGATTTGTTATGTTTCTTTCAGCAGCCAGAGCTTGTAGTGCAATTAAACCCTATTTATATTCCCTGATAACGGTTTACCACCTTCTTGTGGCCAGGACATCTCACCCTGCAGAACCCAGATTGTGAAGATGAAAAGCACAGTCTCCCACTGGCACATGGTTAGTGATGATAACTGGGACCCGCCCTGCTTTCACATGCTGGTTCCAACACCTGTGCATTCTTCCAACTGGAGGCACAATGCCATAGAGACAATGGCACTCCATTCTTGCTCATGCATCAGCTGCACCTTCAGATTATTCCAATTCTCTACCAGACTACAGTTTCTGAATAGTGGACTATGTGATACAAAAGCATCTCATGGTAATGGGCCCACTCCCACATATCCTTCACTATGAACTGAGTTTTTCATCAGAAGTGATGTAGATTCTAGTACCCGTAGTTCAGTCATCCCTTAAGATCCAGATAGTGGTTTTGGCTCAAGCTCTGTGGCAGAAATGTTAAACTCATGTTAAATAAGTGTCCACTTGTATAAAAATAAACCTGTGAACCTATCAGGATAAAAGATATTCAGTATAACAAGCTTGCTACCAAATAACCAGTTGATCTTTGAGTAAGAGCTAAATATTACAGGATCATCTTTAATCTCTGCTACTGTTAGATTAGAAATCCAGAGTTAGAAACTTTTATGTCAAACTTGGCAAATGAGAGTCTGTGTTGTTGAGCCCATCGAAAGCCTCCACATAGCCAATGTGACCAGTTCTGCCACACTGAGAGTTGAAAGGGTAGTCAACAGAACATGACATCACTAGGCAAAATAGATGGACAGCTAATGAGAGTGCTGATGGAAAGAAGGTAAAGAGGTAAACAAGAAGCAGAAAGTTGTCTAAATACCAGACCTTGGTTAGTTTGCAGCCTTAATACCTGTTGAAAGAAAAGGTGGCCAAGACCTCAAGAGGAAGGATTCAGTTATTTCCCCAGAAAACCCAAGGTCATTTTTCAGATCACTATACTCTTAACATTTTGAGATGATTAGGTGAAGGATTGGAATTGGAGATACAGACATGATGTGTTCTCTTAAAGTGGGAACCAGAAGTCTAAATCAGTTTGACTGAGAAAAGTGTTGGTGGGCTGGTTCTTTGAGGAAACTCTAGGAATAGGATCTTTTTTCCTGCCTTTTCCAGTTTCTAGATGCTGCTTGAACTCTTTGGCTCATGTTTCCCTTCTCACCTTAGCCCAATTTCTTGCTTCTGTCATTGTATCTGGTACTGTCATTAAATCTCTCTTTGTGTGGTTCCTGTCAGGACACTGTGATTACATTTAGAGTCTACCCTGATAATTCAATCTCTGGGAGAGATTAGATAATTCAAATGTAATCTCCCAGCCTGAAGATATTTAACTTAATCACAAATGAAAAGTCCTTTTTACCATAGAAGGTAATATTCATAGGTTCTATGGATTAGAGGATGACTATATTTGGGTGCCATTATTCAGCCTACCACAGAATTATTTCTTGCCAGGATCCATAAAACAAATCTGAGATTGCGTAACTAAATGTAAACGGTAATATTAATAAAGCTTTTAAATAAAATGTAGTACATCCCCATGACCTTGGAATTGACGATTTCACAAAGCACAAAATGTGCAACCTTAAAGGAAATTTTGATATATAGCAATATCTTGAAACTATCTGTCCATCTAAGGACATCGACAATAAGTTAAATAAATGAATTGGGATATATTGAAGCAATGTAAAATATACAGCAATTAAGCTAACAAACTGAAACAATGGAAAAGAATAGAATGAATCTCAAAAACATAATATCAAGCAAAAATGCCAAACACAAAATATTAAATTCAAAAGGGGTATGTTTACTTGTTGCTCAAAACTTGTTAAAATAATGTACTGAATTAAAAATAAGCAGTAATTTCTAAAGAGTCCACCAAAAAACTTTCACAAACAGTTGCACCTAATAAACAAATTCAGCAAAGATACAAGATACAAAATCAAAACATAAAATTCAGTTGTATGCTTAAACTATAACAGTAAAACAATTTAAAAACAACATTGAGAAAACAATTCCTTTTTCAATTACATCCAAAAGAGCAAAATTTCTAGGAATAAATTCAACCAAGGAAGTGTAAAACTTTTACACTGAAAATTGCAAAACAATTTTGAAAAGAACTAATGACCTAAATGAATGGAAGGTCAGCATCTGTTTATGGGTTAGAAGACTTATTATTAAGATGTCAATGGTACTTAAAGTGACCTACACATTTGCCGAAATTCCCTCAAGAAACTTTTTCTTTTTGCAGAAATGGAAGTCAGTCCTAAATTCACATGGAATTGTGAGGAGACCCAAATAGCCAAAGCGATACTGAACAAGAAGAACAAAGCTAGAGGGCATGTTCTTTCTGATATTAACATTTCTATTACAAAGCTATAGTAGTCCAAACAGTGTGGTACTAGAATAAGGATGGATATACTGTATAGATCAATGGAATAGAATTAAAAGTTCGGAAATATACGCATTCATCAATGGCCAATAGATTTTAGCAAATCTGCCATGACAATTCAATGGGGAAAAGGATAGTTTCTTCAGAAAATGGTGATGGGACAGACAACTAGATATCCATATGTTAAAAATATGGATATATACACACAATATATACAAAATTAACTCATAAAAGACTGGTAATTTCAATATAAAATCAAATTATAAAACATTTAAAAGAAAACATATGGGTAAACTTTTATAAACTTTGGTACACAAGATTTTCTGATATGACATCAAAAGTACAAGCAAAAAAACACTGAAAAATTGGACTTCATTGAAATAAAAAACTTTGTGGATCAAAGAATATTATAAAGAAAGAGAAAAAACCTACAAAATGGGGAAGATATTTTCATATTATATATCTGATGAGAGATTAGTATCTAGATATATAAAGAACTCTTACTACCATACACAAATACAAACAACTCAAAAACCTAAAATGCAATACAATAAATTTTTAAAAAAATAGACAAAGGACTTAAATAGACATTTCTCTAAAAAACGTATGCAAGGGACAAACAAATGAAATGATACTCCATATCGTTAGTCATTAGGGAAACGCAAATCAAAACTACAATAAACTGACTCTTTATACCCTTTAGGATAGCGATAATAACAAAACCACAGAAAATAAGTGTTGGTAAGGTTGGGGAACTTTAAACACTTGTGCATTGTTGGTAGAAATTAAAATAATGTAGTCACTGTGGAAGACAATTTGGCAGTTTTCCAAAAAGTTAAATATAGATTTACCATATGACCCAGCAGTTCTATTTATGGGTATGTACCCAAAAGAACTCGTTACAGAGCTTCAAAAAATACTTGCACACAAGTGTTCATGGCAGCACCATACCCAATAGTTAAAAGGTGAGAGCAACCTAAACAGACATTAACAAATAAATAGATAAACAAGCTGCAGTGCAAGATGTATACAGTCAACCCTTGAACAACATGTGTTTGAATTCCGAGTCCACTATTGTGCAGATATTTTATTACCTCTGTCACCTATGCAACAAGACCAACCTCTTCTTTTCCTACTCCTACTCAACCTACTCAATGTGAAGAGGATGAGAATAAAGAACTTTATAATAATCCACTTCTATTTAATGAATAGTAAATACATTTCCCTTCCTTATGATTCCCTTAATAGTATTTTCTTCTTTCTAGATTATTTTATTGTAAGAATACAGTTGTATAATACATACAATATACAAAGTTTGTATTAATTTTCTGTTTATGTTAACAGTAAGGTTTTAAGTCAATAGTAATCCATTAGTTGTTGATTTGATGGGGAGTTAAAAGATATATGCAGATTTTTGACTGCACATGGGATCAGTACCCCTAACCCCTATGTTGTTCAAGGGTCAACTCTATATATAACAGAATATTATTCAGATATGGAAAGGGAAGAATACAGACCTAATAAATGCTCCAACATGGATGAGCCTCAAAAACTTCAAACTAAGTGAAAGAAGATAGACGCAAAAGGTCACATAGTGTGTGATTCCATATGAAATATCCAGAATAGATAAATACACAGAGAAAAAACTTAGCAATATTCAGAATAGATAAATCCACAGAGAAAGAAAACAGTCCCAGTAGTTATCAGGGACTGGAGAGAAGAAAGAATGAGAAGTGACTACTTCATGGATATAAGGTTTTCTCTTGGGGTGATGAAAATATTCTAACATATGCTAAAGCCTGTGATAGTACAGCATTGTGAATGTGCTAAATGCCACTAAATTGTGCATTTTAATGTGATTGATTTTATGTGGTGCAATTTGCACCTTAATTATAAAAAGTGAATAAACTTTAGAAGCTAATCTTTGGAGAAGGTAGAGATTGGAAGGGATCATAAAAAAGGCTTCTGGGATGTTAGTAAGTACTCTGCTTCTAAACTAGGTTATTGGTTTTTAGAAAAGTCAATTTGTAAAATTCTTCAAGTTATATGCTAATGACACGTATACTTGTCTATGGAAGTGTTATACTTTAATAAAATGCTCACTTTTACAAAAAGAAAATATTCTGAATTATGTATGGCCATTTTCATTGAGGCAGCATTGTATGGTATAGTACAACTGGTAACTGTGGCATATATGCCCTTGAGCCCTGAAATTGTTATGGCAAATCATAAATTCTTTCCATTGCATCATGCCCTAGAGCTCACAACAGACACCTGAGACAATTTTATCATCAAGAAATTTTATACTGATCTTTTTTCTCATGCTAATACTCAAAAACCAAGACAGTTTTTGTTCTTGCAGTTTGTAAATTACAGATAATTGTTGCTTATAAAAATTATTGCATTAACAAAGTCATGTCCAAGTATTGGCTGACATCAAATATTATGGATATTAAAAAGAAAGAACAGAATATCAACTGATGTTAAGACAATATAAAATAAACTTGAATATTGATTAATGTATTGAATTTGCTAAATTATTTTCTATCCACTGTTTCCACAGAGCTAGAAGATGTTAAATTTTCTCTCCCTAATGGATTATCACCTTGTCTTGTTTCCAAATGCCTTACAATTATTTTTCAAGTAGCTCAATTATTCTATTATTTTTGTTGGACTTAGAAAGCAGAACTAAACAATATAGCTAACTGAAAATGTAAATATAAAATTTATATCTTGAAAAATACACTGCCACTCTCTCAATTGAGCACCTTGCCTTCTCATTAATACAGTTGTTCAAATGAGTGTGCTATCGGATTAGCAGGACCCTCTTGTTTCCCTTTGTGTTGATTTTCACAACTCCATCTTAGTTGGTAATTTCCCATCTTTCCCTGAGGCTGCTCAGCAAAAAAGTAAGAAAAGCTGACAACTTTCTTGAAATATTTTTATAAATCCATCTATTTTTTATTTCATCTGTCACATATCTGCCTGAAGGTGTGGAATCCCAGCTCTCTTAAAATGTTACGCCTTAGGCCAGCATTCTTGTGTGGTGATGAGTGGGGTGCCCCCAAGGGAGATAGTCACCTAGTTTCTAATTTGTGCTGCTATACAATCAGCTTGTCGGACACAAAGACATACACTCACACACAGTTGAGTATATATGTATATAAATATCTATGTTTCTGTGATTGTGGAATCTATCTATCTATCTATCGATCATCTATTTATTTATCCATCCACCATCTCTTTTGAAAATCTTGTACTTTTTATGTGGTATGAATGCCAGTGGAATGCTATGATGTTTTTACATACTTCTCACCTGTTACCCACAAATAGTAGGCATGAAGAAAAAATATCAGCCATTATCAGGTGGATTTTAAGCTGCTAAATGTCATGTCTATGCCATGATTAAAACAATTTGCAATTAGGGCTAACACCACTTTAGTAGTATGGCAATAAGATTGCTCATACAGATCCATTTGACATTTTTATACATTAATAAAAACTACTCGTACTATATGTTAATGTCTGTAACATTTGACTCTCAAGACATCAGCAATCAAACTCTCTAAAGACAGAGAATTTTATTCTCTCTCTTTTATTTACCACTGAATTCTAAAAGTTTGGAACAGGGCTTGGCAGGTAGTAGGGACTCTATAATATTTGTTTAATATGTAAACAAATCCAAACATAAACTGTGAAGAAATTGTTTTATTTGTAAATTACCTGTATATATAAACTACTACATCAAAATAAAAATCAGTGAATTAAACATAATATTGATATGAATTGTAAATAATATTTATACATCATTAGTATTTAACTATAAAATTGAGAGACTATGTAAAAGTACTACTGTTCTTTAGTACCCCGATCTCTTTACTAACTCTTAGAACAGTATCTGAATATTTTCACCATCGAGCAAATAGATTCTGCAAAGACGTGCTACAGCCAAACAAATTACACCCATCTTTATTTCAGTAAGCCCACACAAATGTGCTTGCCTTCTTTAGTCTGAGAGATGAAACCTGGTGTGGCAATGCAGGACATCAGATTTGTTTCACCAATGTAATTTAGGGAGGTAAAGGGGAATCAAGCAAAAGAAGCCAAATTATATCCTAAAGAAAACTATACATTTAAAATGCATTTCCATTATGTATAGCTCCTAATATAGCTATGACTAAATTCCAAAGCTATAAAATAAAATAGATATGTTTTATTTTATTCTTTTATTGAGTCTTCAGATTTTTTGGTAGAGTGAGCCTCCTATCTATATTAAATTTTATTAATGGAAACCAAATACATTTGAAATGCACTATCTCTGAATGGCTTGCCCCATTCATTCAGCCATATTAACTGAAGATAACACCAAGAACAGCATTATCCACAATAGATTTACTCTCAGTTCAATTTAACAAAATAGTTACAAAACTTTAAACATACTCATGGATCATCCCTACTAGAAGTTACAATATTTTGGTGGGGGAAATGGATACAAAATAAATATGTGACATAGTTGATCCCTGTGAAAAAGTGACAATATTTGGGGGAAAAGAACACATTGAATACTTTAAAAATTACAGAAAAAAATAAAAATACAGCAAGAAAATATTAAGTTGAATATACTTAAATGCTAAAGTAAATATTATAAGCAATCATTTCCATGACTAGCTAGGAGAAAGATAAATAAATGCTACCTAGTGTTGCAGGAGGAAGCTTCTTGAAAGCGGTAGAAACTATAATGAGCATTGAAGAAGCTGAAAAATTGAGTTTGAGCTGTAAATCCTAAAGGCCTGCAAAATATTAAATAAGTATATTAGCTGTGAGAAACCATCCCTCTTAAAGTATAAACGATTGAGAGTTGAAAGGGTAGTCAATTGAGACGGAGTTTCGCTCTTGTTACCCAGGCTGGAGTGCAATGGCGCGATCTCGGCTCACCGCGACCTCTGCCTCCCGGGTTCAGGCAATTCTCCTGCCTCAGCCTCCTGAGTAGCTGGGATTACAGGCACGCGCCACCATGCCCAGCTAATTTTTTGTAGTTTTAGTGGAGACGGGGTTTCACCATGTTGACCAGGATGGTCTCGATCTCTTGACCTCGTGACCCGCCTCGGCCTCCCACAGTGCTGGGATTACAGGCTTGAACCACCGAGCCCGGCCAAACTTTTTAGAATCCTGTTGCTGGGGGTCTGGATCTGGACCCCTTCCCTATAGCAACAGGAAACTTTTTAGAATCCTGTTGCTATAGGAAAGGGGTCCAGATCTAGAACCCCAAGAGAGGAATCTCGGATCCCACGTAAGAAAGAATTCAGGGTGACTCCATAAGGTAAAGTGAAAGCAAGTTTACTAAGAAAGTAAAAGAATTGTTACTCTGTAGAGCAGCCCCGGGGCTGCTGGCTGCCCATTTTTATGGTTATTTCTTGATACGCTAAAGAAGATGTGGATTATTCATGCCTCCCCCTTTTTAGACCAAGAAGTGTAACTTTCTGACATTGCCATGGCATTTGTAAACTGTCAAGGTGCTGGTGGGAGCGTAGCAGTGAGGACGATCAGAGGTCACTCTCATCACCATCTTGGTTTGGGTGGGTTTTGGCAGGCTTATTTACTGCAACCTGTTTTATCAGCAAGGTCTTTATAACCTGACCTTTTGCCAACCTCCTATCTCGTCCTGTGGCTTAGACTGCCTTAACTGTCTGAGAGCGCAGCCCAGGAGGTCTTAGCCTCATTTTACACAGCCCCTATTCAAGATGGAGTTGCTCTGGTTCAAACACCTCTGGCATTATTAAAAGCACCAAGTTTTTAGCACTCCCTAGGATGACTTCTCTGTACTGTGCTGTAGAACTCAGAATATAGGTAGGTAGAAGGGGAACGACAGTAACCTCTGGATATAATCAGGGACTCTTAAACTCTGTCAAAACAAACTAATGAAGAGCTTTATGTTAGTAATGTCTTAGTCCACTTTCTGTTGCTATAAAAGAATGCTTATTACTGGGTAATTAACAAAAATGGAGGTGTATTTCTTACAGTTTTGGATTCAGGGAAGTCCAAAGTCCAGGGCACTGCTTCTGGCAAGGGACTTCTTTCAGTGTCACCCATGGCAGAAAGCAGAAGGGCAAGAAAGTACCTTAGAGAGTAGATGCTAACTTATCTATATAATTTCTGAATTTGGTTCCCTGTGATTAAATCAAAGATCATGAAATTTAAACATGCTTTTATAGTTAAATTTAGTTCCATATTTATAGCTATTACTGAGCAAAAATTATGTCAACTCTATAAGCAAATTTTGAAAAGTTTCTTATTTTAATAATAGAGCATTTGTCACGTTTCCTTCCTTCCTTCATCAACCATTCCTGGAACAGACTAATAAAATTGCTTACTGTTCCACTGATATTAGGATATAAACTTGTTTTTATCCTAAAGAATACTTACTCAAAAAAGCAGTCGACAACATTAAAGGTAATGTTTAATAGTGGTCACCTACTATTTCACGGTTGGTGCAATCACTATTTGATATCAAATTGTGTAGTCAGCATGTACGTGTTTTGCTTTGAAAAATTCCCTTTTTTTCTCCCATTTAAAAAAAATCCTGATATAAGCTTATTAAAGATGCACAACAGGATTCATAGTAATCAGTGTGACTATGGTGACTTAGCTAAATATATTTTTGTATATTAAAGTGTAGCATTATTGAATTTTAATTTGTCTTCCTTTCTGATTTGTACTATAATTCTGTATTACATTTTTGAAAATACCTTATCACAAGTTGAGTTTTCTGAGAAGTACATGCTGAAATGAAGCTAAGAGTACAAAATATTTATTGGAAAGTAGTAACACAGAGAAGACACAGGATTTCGCAGAGGTACTAAACCATGGCGAAGACCTGCTAAAGTCTGTTTGTCCAAAGGGGAGTTCTAAAGTAAATATGAGCCATCAAGGGAGCCCCACACTGGATGGAAATGGCCAAGTCCTTTTACAACCACCTTTTCCTTCTGACACTGCCTGAAATTCACCCTGGGAAAGCAAAACTTTAACTGTCCCTGCCTCATTCAGCCTTTGTCAGTGCCCTGAGAAGATTGAGATCTCAGCTCGTAACTGCCGAAGCAAACCTAAAGTGGTTAATAATGGGAGTGTGTTAGCTAATTTCTCCCTTTTCACAGCCATCTTAATACAAATATAAAATATTTGCATGAACTGTAATAATCTTTTATTTATAAATTAAGAACTTATCAATAAAATACACTTTTCAATAACATTAGTAAAAAATCTTTTTTCTTAAGTAATTCAGAATAGATCATCTTTCATTTTAGTTCCTACCCTTGATCCTTAGAAGAAAAAAAACCTTCTATTAATTTTTTAATGCAAACATTCTAGATTAATATAAACAAGGAAAAGGAAAGACTAGATGAGAAAAAAAACCATCTAGCATATTCAAAAGATAATTCATGCATTGAAAATCATTTGAGCAGCACATTGCCTTTAGTTATAAGGAGAAATTTAAAACTATTTTTACAATTAATTACATTTATCAGCAGGAAATAAAACATGATGGAAATTGACCTGTATATGAGTGATGGTTGTAACAGAGTTTTCAATTTTTCCTGTTGGGAATGCCATTCAAAACTGTCATGATCTTTTCAAGTAAACTCAAAATTCGAACACTGTCTTCAAAAGTAGGCACGTCGTTAACAATGATTCCTGCTGTTTTGTATGAATGAGTAGTAATAATCTCTGCAACACTAGCCCTTGGAAATTAAAACGGCTTATATTGAAAACACAGAGGTCTGTCAAAATGCTATGCTTTTTAGTAGGAACATTGCTAATCCTATAAAATGGCCTTTCCCTCACGGAATCACTACAATTATGCCTCTAAACTAACAGAAAGATACCAAATTTAATCTCTGATAAGGTAGCACAGTGACTAAAAAGGGAATTAATTTACTTGCAAGGGAGTAGAGAGAATATACTATATTTTAGACATTGGGTATGCTAAATACTGTCTTAAAGCAATTTAAGAAATAAAATTTATGAAATTCTACTGAGAATAAATATTATATAGTAGACTTCAAAGAGAAATTCCTTGCTGTGAGTCACAGTTATATGCAAAGGACTATTTGAAATGGCCTTAAATGAATCTTGTTTAGGGAAAATTACAGACTAGGAGAAAACACAAGATCGGAATTTGGAGGAAGCTTGGAAAACAAATATTTGTATATAAATAGAGTTTCAATAATTGCAAATCAATTATCTCTAGAGATTGTGAAAATTACTCAGAAGAAAAGAGTGTCAGCTTGGTTACTAAACCCTGTTGTTTTTCCCTGCTCTATTTGTGTTTGTTCCTGCCAAAATCATGCTGTCTAAGCTAGTGAAGCTTTAGAGTAGGTCATCATATCTGGTATCTTTTTCAAGATTGGCAGATTTCCATATACATTTTAGAATTAGCTTTTTAATTTCTAAAAAAAAGACCTGCTGAGATTTTGATCAATACTTTATTGAATTTATAGATAATGTTTGGGAGAGTTGATATCTTTACATGTTGTATATTTCCAAACCACGAACACAGCATAGTTCATATAGATGATATTATTTTCTTTAATTATTACAGCTGTGTGTGTATGTGTTCTAAATTTAATTTCAGATTTATTCCTTAGCATCTGAGTTTTCTTATTATTCTAAGTTGTATCTGCACAAACTGGAAGAAAAATCATTGTAATGGCTGCTACTAAGAAAGGGTATAGTATATGAAATGTATGAAGAACTCCTATAAATGAATAAGAAAAAAGCAGCCATGCCAAAGGGAAAATGGGTGAGGTACTTGAACAAGAAATTATTAAAAGGATATTCACATAGCCAGTAAGTATAGGAAAATGTATTCAACCTCATTAGTCTTAATGTAAATGTAAATTGAGACCATAAATAGATACCACTACATATTTGCCAGGATCAAGAAGACATACAATGACAAGTATTTGTAAGGATGTAAGGAAAATTCAAATACCTGCTAATCAGTGCAAATTTGTATAACAATTTTGCAGAATTATTTGGCCTACCATACTAAAGCTGAACATGTTTATATGGTTTATTATCATCCCACTTTCCATTTGCAAGGAGGCCAGAAAAAAATAAGTATTTTTAAAGTATTAAATTTTAGAGTTTATCAGGGGATAAACTCTAAAAGGTATGTGAACTTTCTCATACATAATCTTGCATCAGTTGAAATCCAGCCAGGACACCTAAACCACACCAGTAACTTGCATATGAAAAATTTTAATATAAAAAATATATTAATTGGGAAGAGAGGAATATCTACTACTGGTGAATTATGAAAGGGCTGAGAGAACCCAGGGAAGAAACAAACCAGGGAAAGAGGCTCCCAGCCCAACGCTGAGAGGCAATTTTTCTTGGAAAGCATACAGTGATAGCCCACTGATGCTGGAGATGTTTACTGAGTTACCAGGGCAAAGCTGTTCTGCAGCTCTGTGGCAAAGGCTGGCAAGTAGAAAACCAAGGAGGTAGTAAACATGGTACCCTGGGTTGTACCTTGCTAGAGGAGGCTCACAGCTAGCAGATAATGCGAGATGAGCAGGAAGCTTTCCATCTGGTTGTTGGCAAGCTAAAGCTGGTCAGAAAGAAACCATGGGGCAGATTGTCAAACAAAGCTTGCTGGAGGGCAAACACACCATTGGGTACAAGCCACTGGAAGCAACACAGCCCAGCATAAAGGGAACAAGCTTCTTGGGCCAGGAGGCAAACACTCTTCCTCCAGCACCCTTGACTGACCAAGCTTAACATTGTGCCAGCTGCCCAAAAAGAAATGTTTGATGATTCCTGCTCCAGAATCACAAAGCAGGCGAATGAAGGTAGGTTTGGAGATAAGGGGCAACAAATCAATACCAGGCTCAATGAGGAATTAGGTTCCTTATCAGAAGTAAGCTACATAATTTCGAGGATCTAAGTCAAGAGGTATGGATATTTATCTTGAGAGTACTGTAGTGAGATAAATATAGGCTTGGATATAACTGGGAAATATTCTCCCAGGACTCAGGATTAAATCCCCTGCTAATAACAGCTGAAATTAGCCTGAAGACACTGTTGCAATGGCTCCCTTGAAGTTCAAAGGCAATGATGGTCTAACATACATGAAGACAAGATGCTGAAACTGCCTAATAAGAATATTGAGCAAAGGACTGGAAGACTGATGAGGAGAGAATGGTAAAATAGACTTAAGACAAGAGCTCAGACAACCTACCTCCTTCTAATATTTCCCAGGTGAAATCAGAGGGAAAAAAAAAAGTGGCAACCAGGATACCTGGATTCCCAGAGATTTGTGATGACAGCTGCTTATAGAAGTGAGATGGAGCTGCCTGGGATGATAGTGGTCACCAAAATGCTGGTATTAGAAAATTTTGAAAAGTATAAGCTTTCATTTGTTATCCAGATATCAGCAATTCTATACATAGTGATATTTGTCCGAGGAAAAATCCTCATCCCAAGCAATAAATACCTTAAAACATCACAGTAAGTATATACTGCAAATATTCTACAGTTTTCCTTAGACGGATCTGTAGAAATTTAAACAACAGCTTTAGTCTGGAGAATGAAAATTATCCAGTTCTGGAATATATTTGAATATGTGCTCAGAGCTTACCTTGAAAACTGGTTACTCCAAGCACAAACATGGTCTGCCAACTATGGAAATTAGGTTAGTTGTAAGCCCATCTAACAGTGTGTACAATGAGTCTGTGTCCACAAGCCATGATTCTTTGCACAGTCTCTGAGTACATATTTTTGCTGGGTGATATCTAGCAGCTGGGAAACATTCATATTGTTTTTCTGTCCTTTAGAGTAAGAAATAATATAAGACATGCCTGAAAGTCAATCCCCTGCTTCCATCTAAGATAGAAAGTCAGCAGTAGCTCTACCGAAATTTGGGATAAAATACAGAGTTTTCCACTGCAATCAAATATTAAAGGATGTAAAAATAATAGCTTTACTTACATCTCTATTGAATTTGCTTATTTAGAACTTTCAAAAAATTACATGGATTTGAGAAGACTTACGGTGAAATATTGGGAACTGAGCTAAGAGGTATTGCAGCTACTCACTGCATCAATAGAGAGTTTCAAAACAAGGTAGTTACTTCCAAGATACAATGTAAGTACAGGTACTGTGTAAATGTTTCCATTCCAAATGGGAGAAATTGGCCAAAGAGGCCACACATCCAATGCAAGTCCAAAACCCAGCAGGGCAGTCAGTCATGAAATCTTAAAGCTCCCAAATAATCTCATTTGACTCCATGTCTCACATCCAGGGAACAGTGATGCAAAAGGTAGGCTCCCAAGGTCTTGGGAAGTTTCACCCCTGTGTCTCCACAGGGTGCAGGCCCCCCAGCTGCTTTTACAGGCTGGCATTAAGTGCCTGTGGCTTTTCCAGATGGACACTGTAAGCTGTAGGTATATTTACCATTTCGGGGTCTGAAGAATGGTGGCCCTCTTCTCACAGGTCCAGTAGGGAGTTTCCCAGGGGGGACTCTGTGGGGATCCTCCAATTCCACATTTCCTCTCTTCATTGCCCTAATAGAGGTTCTCCATTACAGCTTGCCCCTGCAGCAAACCTCTGACTGGACATTCAGGCATTTCATACATCCTCTGAAATCTAAGAGGAGGTTCTCAAACCTCAATTCTTCCCTTCTGCACACCTGCAGGCCCAACACAACATAGAAGCTGCAAAGGCTTGGGGCTTGCACCCTCTGAAACAATGGTGTAAGCTGTAACTTGGCACCTTTTAGCCACAGTTGGGGTTAAAGGAACTAGGACTCAGAGTGCCAAGTCCCAAGAGAAACAGGGCCTTAGTTTTGGCCCACAAAACTGTTTTTCCCTTCTAGGCCTTTGGGCCTGTGATAAGAGGGGCTGTCATGAAGATCTCTGAAATGCCCTGGAAACATTTTTCCTATTGTCTTGGCTATTAACATTCTCTCCTTGTTACTTATGCAAATTTCTGTAGCAGGCTTGAATTTCTCCCCAGAAAATGGGTTTTTCTTTTCTATCACATGGTCGGGCTGCAAATTTTTCAAACTGTATCCTCTGCCTTCAACCCTCTCTTTCTTCACACATATAAACATATACTTTTAGAAATAACCAGGTCACCTCTTGAATGCTTTGTGGCTTAGACATTTCTTCCACCAGATACTCTAAATCATCTTGCTCAAGTTCACAGTTTTACAGATCTCTAGGGCAGGGGCAAAATGCTGCCAGTCTCTTTGCTAAAGCATAGCAAGAGTCACATTTACTCTAGTTCTCATTAATTCCTCAACTCCATCTGAGATCATCTCATCCTGGACTTCATTGTCCATATCACAATGAGTATGTTGGTCAAAACCATTCAACAAATCTCTAGGAAGTTCCAAATTTTCCCACATTTTGCTGTCTTCTTCTATGCCCTCCAAACTGTTTTAACCTCTTCTTGTTACCCAGTTCCAAAGTTGCATCCATATTTTCAGGTATCTTTATAGCAATTCCCCACTCCTCGTATCAATTTCGTGTATTAATCAATTTTCACACTGCTATAAAGAACTACCTGAGACTGGGTAGTTTATAAAGAAAAGATTTTTAATTGACTCACAGTTCCTCTTGGCTGGGAGGCCTCAGGAAACTTACAATCATGGGAGAAGGTGAAGGGGAAGCAAGGCATATCTTACATGGAGGCAAGGGAGAGAGAGAGAGAGAGAGAGAGAGATGGAGAGAGAAGGGGGCTGGGGAACTGCCACTCTTTTAAACCATCAGATCTAGTGAGAACTCACTATCACGAGAACAACATGGAGGAAAACTCTCCCATGATCCAATCATCTCCTACGAGGTTTCTCCTACAACATGCGGGGATTACAATTCAAGATGTTATTTAGGTTAGAACACAGAGCCAAACCATAGCACTAATTTATTATGCAACTTGCAAGGCCTCCAATTTGAGTAGGGCCAAGATCAAGAAAGAGATTTGATGGCATGAGATCCTTGTATTGTTTCTGTACATCTTGGATGATTTTACCTGCAGATCTAATAAATACAAACATATTCATATTAGGTAAGGAATCTATCTGAGGTCTCTGGAAAGCCCAAAGGGGAGAGCTGTAGTTCAGGTGAACACACTGAGTAAGAATTCTAGAGCAAGAATTAGACTTTCATATAAAAGATATATATACATAAATCCCTTTAAAAATAGCTTCTTACAAGCTACTGGACAATGATCGGACAGAGCACCTGACAATGAACTAGCAAGTGAGTATGCAAATAGAGCTGCATGTCATGAATTGGGTCAGATCCAACAATACATAGACTTAGGCATGCAAAGGAACCACCTATGAAATAATAGAATGACCCACTTAAGGTAAGGATGAAGCAAATCTGAAGAATGTTGCAAGTTGAAAAGTAGCTCATCCTCCTCTGTCACCTACCTTGGTTATATCAATGCATTCTCACAACTTCTGTTCACAGCCTAAATAGAAAATTCTCCCCAAGGAGCTATCATAGGTGTTACAAACTCAAACCTGCTTTATGGCAGAATTGGCTTGATATTTTGTAACAGTCAAAAATGTAAGGTTACGTAAGTATAAGAGGAGATTCTTTCAGTTAGCAGAGTCCAGAGTAGCACATTGATTATTCACATTGCATGTACTGAAAAGCAGGATATACTCAGACTTCTATGCAGTATTGAAATGGCTTTTTTTGGTTGGGCCGGGGGGCTAAACACAGAAAAGAAATATTGGATACTGCAGACAAGGTCTAAGGAGAACATGTATGGACAGATCTATGGCCATGGGGACAATGTGTCTGTCTCCCTGCATACCACATTGCAGCGCACATGGGAAATGCTGCTCGTACCCCTTTTAAGGCAGGGCTTGCTGCCCCCTGGATGCCATCAAACGGTTTCTAGCTGCCAGCTCTTCATGGTTTGCCTGTGGCAAAGAGTACCTCACTCAGGGCACTCACACCCTAAGTTTAACCCTCCCTACTATAACTCATACTGTGTCTGCAGCTAAGATATTTCTGATGGGCTGAACAACCATTGAGAGGGATTCAAATAGCTGGCACCAATTAAAGGACTGGCTGGAACAGCTCTTGGATTAAAGGCCTAGCTGACCAGTTTCTATGGTGACCAGTACCAAGAAAAATCACCAAGCAACGATTTATTCCAAGCATAAGATGGCACCCAAAATAGTAGTTTAAAATGTAGTGTAAAATTTTTTGAGATCTGTGTATTAAGTTCCCATTTTACAGTCAAGAAAACTGAATCTGAAAGAAGTAGACAAAATTACAAAGGTTTTGAAGTTCGTATGTAACAGAACCAAGATTTAAACCCAGATTGACTAAATACCCACCAAAGGGGAAAGGAACAGAGGTTTATTTTTTAAAACATACAACTTTAGAGAAGGATGAGAGTAGAAGTGGATGAGGACTCAGATACACAAATGATGTATCCTTGATGAAGTAAAATATGAATTAATATTTACATAAAGAACATATACAAGCTGTGCTCAATGTGAAAAACCCTAATGAAGTACCCTAACAAATATGAATAAAATCATTGCACTTAGAAGGGAAGTTCAATTGTGTACCATAGAATGTAGGGTCCCTGAAGAATTAAGTCCTGATTTTTGCTTCATACTCATCTCTAACTCCTTATTCACTGGGATCCAGACACAATGATCTCCTTCCTATTTCACAACCATGCCAAGAGATTTTGTAGTTGCTATTCCTCTGCTGGAAGATCTTTCTCTCAGAAACTCATATGGCTTCCTTTCTCACTTCCTGTTTATGCAGATGCAAACTTCCCTATGAGACCTTTCCTGACCACTGTATCTAAAATTAAGTGCTCTCTCTACTCCCTTCTCTCTTTTTCCTCTTTTATTTATTCCCATTACTGTCCGATTACTGTCCGATATGTTTTGTGCTTTTCTAATGCATCTTGTTTCCCCACAAAAAGTAAGGGCTAGCTTGTCTCTTCTCATCTCTTGAAAGCTGGCCTACCAGGAAAGCAATGGACTGTTCTTTCCAAGTGCTTAGAGCAATCAAACCTGGTAAATAGTATGCCTTGAATTGCCACTTACCATTGTGTCACACATGGGGTTGTTGGCCATCTCTCTCTTTCAAATCATTGGCACTGATTTAGGAGAGGGTTAAGTGAAAGCTATGGTATGTCTAACTGCTCTCAAATTCTGGCCCTGAGCAATCTATGGAGATGTTCATATGGTTTGAAATCCCTACAGTTACAGTCTGGTGGTCATCTTGGCCAGATCTTTTTCCTACCCTAGTGTAAAAATGGTCAGGAGGGCACCTAAGTAACCACTAATGATTCTTGCCCTGTAGGTCTGGTGTATGTACTGTTTGGCTATTTTTTCTTTCTTTGTGGGATAACTTAGAATGAATTCATGAGTTTTCACAACTTTTTATTCAGTGCTATATCCCCAGAACCTAGGAAAATATCTGTACACAGAAATATTCAATAACAAATTTTTACTGCATTATCATATAGCCTGTGGAGCTCCAGCCTACTGATGGCCATATAGGACATCCTTAATAATATTTGGTGAATGATGGATTAACTGTAATAGTACTACTAAAATGGCTAACCTCATCACTTTATACAAACACTTTCTTAAGCATTTCCTTTTAAATTAGGCCTGCACAAACCACCAAACACAAAAAAACATCAGGTCCTTACCCGTACAAATCAGACTTCACCTTTTTCTATTTTTATTTTGTAAATTACAATATTATATTCTAGCATATAATTTAACTATTTCTTATTATGTTGAATGTCTGTCTCTGACTGCTACAATTAAATCTTTGTGAAGGCAAGAATGTTTGTCTGTTTTTTAAACTGATGTTTCCTAAAAACTAGAAGTGTCTAGCACATGGAATGTGTTTTATCAATATTTGTTAAATAAATGATGAGTGCATAAATAAATGAATATTACATTTCTTTTTTATCTAATGAGATTTCAAACTCACAAAGGGGAGACTCTAGATCTTTAATTATTTGTACCCTTCTTGATGCTTAACACAGCAATGTGAAAATGTCTACATCAAATAACAAAATATTTAAGATGATGTCTATATATTGACCTAAATTGGAAACATTGCAGTAGCATTCTTTTTTGTCTGTAACACTCCTATTTACTTCAAAGTTAGTTTATCAAGGTAGTTCTATAATGGGAAAGTGTGGGCTACCAAGTGTTTTTGGCATATCAAATGGGAAAAGTCAATTTAGAAAGCCATCATAAAATAAGCGAATAAAATTTGAAATTCAAACTCATGAGTTATGAATTCAATTATTTAAGAAAGGAACTCTTTTGATTTATATTTCATATCTGTTATATTATCTAATGTCAACCTTGGTTTTATCATACCACTTAGTCCAGGCATTGCCTTGAATCAAATATATTATTCTCCCTATGAAAAAAACAACCAACCAACCAACTTTAGCTTTGAAAAGAAAAACCACCATCCAGAGGCAAGCCTAAATGAAAATGAAAATATTTATAGCACTTTCTCCTTCCCTCTTTTTCTCTTCTCTCCCTCTGGCATCATTCATACCAAAATGCCCATATGTTGAATTGTGTTACAGTATCTTAATTCTAGTACCCTCCCTAAAACTTAACTATATCCAGTACAGAGACATGTTTGAATTCAGAATTGTGATACAACACAATTCTTCTGTCACTATTCTTTCACCCCATTCATTCATCTTTTTGCATGTGTCAGTATCTACATTCTGGTGATTTTATCTTTACCATGTCCCGGAGTCAAATAACTTCAATACTTTTTATCTATTTCCTTCAAAGATAATACTGATTTACACTTAACTAATTTTTAAATGACATGAAGTTGGGAAGGACAGCAAAACAGAAAGGACTAATAAAAAATGGAAATACCATGAAATTTTAAGGGATATGAATGTAAAATGCAAGATGGCAAAGACTGATACACGGAAAATATAACTTAGGGAATTTAATTCACTGCATATTCAAGTCAAAACTATTATAGAAATGACAGAAATAGAACTTAGACAACTTTAAAGGTGGAAGTGTATGTAAGAGGAGAAATAATTGTCACTTTTCTTTGTAATTCCGAGATTATATTTTAAGTGTTTTGGCTTATAGAAATTGGTGGCAAATATAGAAAATACAGAAAAGAATAAATTAAGTGAAATTATTTGTAGTGATGTAACTGAAAATAGCTGAAGAAATGAGAAAACTCATGAAAAAAGACTTGAAGGAAGCAAACGATCTCTAAAAATACTTAAATCTTTACACTATGATGAAAAGAATAATATATTTTAGGTTGGTCCAGAAAATAAAATTAGATCCAGTTAATGCAAGTTACAGAAAAACAAATATAGTTAGTATAAAGATGAACTAGGTCCTTAACAATTAGGTTTGGAAATCTGTGGAATAAGCATTGCCAGCAGTTGTTTTCACCCTTGGAGGTTTTAATAAAAGTTTAGATGGTCATTTGTTTAGAGATAATTTTCTAACACACTGGTAAATGGACTAGGTAGCCCCTTAAGAGCATTTCAAATTTAATGTAATCTGATGCCATCGTCTCATGTTGAACACTTAACTTTAGCCACAATCCCCTGTCTTCTAAGTTTTATGTTCCTCAAAAGGTAAAATTTATTATTTTCCATTCATTGTAGCTTCATTTGTCTTGGCATCATCACCACTTGTTCCTTCTATTAGCCTTTTTGAAAATTCACTTGCTTCTCTACTTAGCCTAGGCAAGATGCTTAAAATTCAATACTGCTCTCACTAACTATGCTGAAATATTTTCTCTCTTAATTTTCTTTGTTAGTGTTTTCCAATGCCCATTGCCTGCACTCCTACAACAGTGCTGATTTAAAAAAATGGTTGTAAGAATAATTAAGACAGAGTTTGTGGACAGATTATTGGAAGATTTTAAAGACCACATGTTTTCCTTCTTAATTATGTAATGCAAAGCATGCCGAAAAGTTGAATCAGCAAAAATACCTTTCGTAAACAAGAGTGTTTAGTAGGCTTTCACAAAGGCCAACCTCCTCCAACATAACACTTGAGCCCTGTCTTCAGTCGTAGAAGGAAGGAAGAAGAAAATTAGATAAGGCAGCCTGATGCTGCCAGCTGTATCTTTGTGCTCCAAACCGTCTGAGTACTTTTTTCTATATCCCATTAGGCAACACTTTTTCCAGAACCCTACCAAACCCTGCTCTCCTCAATATATTAACTGGATAAGATAAAAACAAGAAACATATAATTCAGATTTTATAAAAGCCCAAAAGCATTCCAATTGTGTTTGTTCTTCGATTCATTAATATGTTTCATTTTTAATTACCTACATTTTTCTTTAACTTACATTTTTTAAAAATGATATTTTGAAGACATTTTATCATTAAATGCTTACTGACAGTAAATGAGAGAAGAAACTATTTTATAGTATCTGGCCCTGCCAAGTTCCTCACTAAGGTTTCTTTGGCTGTAGACTTTAAATTATTAAATGCTTTATATATTTCCTTATCTGCACCAATCTTGCCAGTCCCTAGACAGTGGTAAATCAACTTGCTTCTGTCTCTTGCCTGCTTTGGGCTTTGGCACTTTGTAAAATATAGTTTTATAATGATACCAAATGGCTCTATTCACGCCAACATACTTTTACACAAATCAACCTTCCTCTCTAACTTTCTCTTGGGTTTCAATGAATGTGTTTGCATACCACTCAGTGTTACTGATGTCTTGTTAATCGTGCATTGCTGCCATTGGATGTAAGCTTTGTTTCTTCTCTATCAGTGTCACTCACTCATACCTATTTTAAGAAAATTCGAGTATTCAATAAGACTTCCTTCAACTGCTCTTCATTCCTCAGCAACAGGTTAGCATATCTCTCTTCTTCTAAGGAAAACACTGTGTGTGTGTGTGTGTGTGTGTGTGTGTGTGTGTGTGTGTGTTCTTCAGACGGCAAAAATTTTCTTCTGTAAATTGTTCTATGATTCTATTCTACAGTAAATCCCTGGATTATGTCGTTAGAAATGCAGATAATGAGAAGTTCAACTTTTTTTTTTTTAATCTTAGTTATTTGTGCTTAAGATTTTAAAAACAGCTTAACTCTCGCTTTTATTCAATTCTATATTCTGTGTCTTGGTTCTGCTCATTTTCTCTATTATAGTCTTCTCCAACTGGTTACAAGGTAGGGAAATACATTTTCTGACTTCTCTTTAGTATAGTACAATAAGGAATGCAGGCTATGTTGTAAAATTATCTGCTTTACTTCCAACTCTACCTCATTCTATGTGTTCCCAGACTTTAATTCATGAAGCAACTTTTTCTCACTTGTGAAAAAGAGATAATAGATTTTTAGGAGTAAATCAATACATGTATGAAGCTAAAAAACATCTGGAATGTATTGAGAATGTGCTAGTTTCATTGCTAATTTCACTGCTACTCATAAAAATGAGTATTTATTAAATCTTATAACAAATTTGGCATGGGTATTTGTAATTCTTGATTGCTTATTTCAAAATCTAAGGAGAAATGCAAATAATGAGAAATTTGGCTTTTTTATCCTACTTATTTGCCCTTAAACATTATAATGCCTGGCTATAGAAAATAAATGTATTCATTAGCAAAATTCTTTTGTTAAGTGTCTATAATAATGAATATTATTTAAACTTTGCTAAGGAATTTCTAAATATTAACTAGGAGGTAAAATACCAAAGAGCTGCTCACTTTCTAGAAGTCTATCTGTTCATAATTTTAATGTTTTCTAGGTCCTAATAAATAATTTAAACTATAGCTAGGTATATGCATAGGAAATAAAAAGTAAGATGTATAAAGTTTTAAAAATTAATATAATAAAGTATTTTTCTACAAATTTTAAGGTAAAAATCTAAACATTAAATACACATATGTAGACATGTAAATATACATGTTTATTTTTGTAAATATACATGTTTATATTTATATAACATCTATCAAATACAATAAATAAATAATACTTTTAAAATTATTTTCAAATGGATTATAAACTATGAAATTTATATAATTTCAAATTATTAAGAAATAAAAATTAAATAAACATGCATATTTTCATGTTGTCTATCTTCAATTTTTTAAATTTTCTAAGATAATTTTAATATTTTAAACTAGGTAATTCAGCTATACTTTAAAAGTTTTTTTTCATGAATTTGTGTTTTATTGTTGATATTATCATCTCTAACTTAAGTATTCTAATCAATGTGTATTTTATTGGAAACACTGGTTTGAATGATACTAAGTTTTTGAAATATGTTCATCTTCAGGTTATTAGTTCCCAGTACTTCAATTAGATATTATTATTCTTTTTTACACAATCAATGTTTAGGTTTATCGACCATTGCTTTTTGCCCCATTTCACCTCATATTTTACTTCACATTTACTTTTAATGTCACTTTCCTTCCTGAAGTGCTTCTTTCTGAGAATTTTAATTTGTAAGTCTCTACATGTATAACTCTCTGAAGTTTTGTTGTATGTATTGTTTGAGAATATCGTTATTTTACGCTTACTCTTAAAAATTGATTTTGCTGGCTTGAGAGCTATTTTCTGCCAGTATAATGTGTAGGTATGACTCCACCTCTTTGTTACTTCATTTGCTGCTGTTGCAAAATCAACTTCCTGTCTATAATCGTCAGTTCTGTATAGTGAATCTATCTTTTCTCTGTAGCCACTTTGATCTTTTTTGTTTTTGGAGATCTGAAGTTTTATTACCAACTATCTAGATATATGTCACTTTTCTTCATGTGTTAGGGATATTTAACATACATTTTTCTGAGAATATCTGTTTATATCCTTATTTTTAATAGGTGCTCATTTTACTTCTTGATTTTTTTAAATTTATTTATATTTTAGGGAAGTACATGGTTTGTCTCACGTAAGTTATAACTTTTTGTTTTAGCTTTTGTTTTTTTTTACATTTCACATTTTCTAGAAGGTATGAAAATGTTGAAATTAATAAAAAATAAAAATTTTCACCTTTATTATAATAAGAAAAACGCACATCAAACTACATAGTGTTTTTCATCTACTTCCCTGTAATATAGAATTTGGATAACACATTCTGTTTACAAGACTTGATGGAAATAAAAACACACTTACATTGCTGGTAGGAATGAAAAATACAGTATCCCAAATGGTTGGAAATAGGCAATACGTAGCAGAATCACTCGTGCCCATAACTTGAGCTATACATCAGTCAACTAATATCACAACAATGCTGCTTAACAAGAAGAATGCAAAACTTAGCAATTTAAAGCAATAAGCATTTATTTTTCTCATTTTTTTCTCACAGTATGTGCATTGACAGTGGCTGTTACATCTTTAAGCTGTAGATTTTCTCAGTTTAGCACAGGCTGTGCATTGAGTTTATATCTGCTCCATGGATGCTTCTGTTTTCATCAACTAAAGCCTATCCAAGGCATATTCTCATGGAGAATCACCAATCACAATAGACAAACCAAATTATATAATGCCATTTAAAGCTTCTGCTGGAATAATCTCTGTTCACATTCCATTGATCAAAGCAAATCACAGGAATAGTCCCAAAGTAACAGAGGCAGGGAAGTATACTCTGATCAAGGTAAAAGAGAGAAAGAGGGGACGGGGAGAGAGAGAAAGGAATAAATGTCCCCTGAATAGAATCCAATGTATCAGAATATGCCCTCTTGTTCACACATATTCACCTTCCTCCTGCATGAAAAATTCTAGGTCTGGGAGAGGTCAGCTTGGGACACCTTGTAGTGCTAAGAATCAAATAGCTGCTCTAAGACTAAAGCATTTATGATAAAAGTATGTTGACGTCAGCATGGAAGAGTTCTGCCTGGGCCTCCAGCTGGGATGCAACACCATTTGTAACTATTTTCATATCTAATATGTATTCTGAATACAATTAAGATAGACCGAATTTCCAGTTTCCAGGAAATACAGAGGATAAAATAACAAGTTAAATGACACAAATGAAGAAACCAGCAGACACAAAAATCTGTTGCACATTACAAGAAAATGAGTCTCTACTCTTCAAAAAATCAATGTTATTTGAATTAAGTGTTTCTAGATTTAAAAGTTGGTAGCAACCAAACGCAATGTGGATTCTTGTTGGTGTACGGACAATATAAAGTCATTTGGGTGACAATGTAATAGAATTGAAAATTATCAGTCAATATTGGCAAATTACTAGCAATTTGTAAATATACAGAAATAATATTCTTCTTTTGAAAAATATTTTGCTTTAGGTTCTGGAGTACATGTGCAGATCGTTCAGGATTGTTGCATAGGTACATACAGTACATGGCAATGTGGTTTGCTGTCTCCAACCCCTTATCACCTATATCTGGCATTTCTCCCCATGTTATCGCTCCCCAACCTCCCCACCCCCACTGTCCCTCCTCTAGCCTCCACCAACAGATCCCAGTGTGTCACGCTCCCCTCTCTGCATCCATGTCCATGTGTTCTCACTGTTCAACACCGCCTATGAGTAAGAACATGCAGTGTTTTATTTTCTATTCTTGTATCAATTTGTTGAGAATGATGGTTTCCAGATTCATGCATGTCCCTACAAAGGACACGAACTCATCATTTTCTAGTGGTTAGAAGACAATTACATTATTAGTAAATACAGGCCAAGATATTTAGAGTTGAAATTTCATGATGCCTTCAAATTATTTTTAAATGAATCTGTATATATTTATAGAGAGAAATGGAGATGAAAAATAAAGGTACAGTACATATTAGTTAATACTTTTAAAATCTAGATGGAGGAAACACTAATGTTATTGTAACCAGTCTTTCTCCTCTTTTCTCAATTTTTGAAATATTTCAAGTAAAAATTGAGAGAATAAAAAAATTAAAATATAGCTGGCCTGATAAAAACCACTGTCTCAAGCATTTCTAAGTATCTTTCCTGATTGCATGTAAAGAATCTTCAAGATTTAAGACAACTTGGGCCTGACAGACTGCGTTGCTGATGGAGAGGTGTTCTATTCTACTGGAAATGCATTTAAAAACATATAGAATATTTGCATCATAATAAAAAGTCTTAGTACATTTCCTTGGGGTTTGGCTATATATCAAACTTAGAAAAGATTACTAATAAATTTTGAATTCCTGATTCTTCCATATTTTATGCCTCTAAAATCACGATTATTCATAGGAATATTGATCAACTTAGGTTTCTAAATTGTTTAATTAAACATGTTTTATTTGCTTTTTCAAAAAATTCTTTACCAGGAAAAATAGAGCCTTTCTTCTAATTCTGTAGGGAAATAAGTAATCTCACAGTGTCAGTTCTTTTTGCTATTTTTCAGGGTTTTCTTTGTCTGTATGTTAATTTTTTCTAAATTATTTTTTGATTCAAGAAAATAATTACAAGAATGTCCATAAATAATATCTTTTTCATCTTTCACTTTCTTATTTATTGGTATTTGTTTCTTCCCAAAATATAGTTAAAAACTGAGCATGATCTGGGTCCCTGACACATATATTAACTAATAGATAATTTTTAAATGTGTACTTCAAAATATAGACTAATTTATTTATCATCATTGCCAAATATGCAAAATATCAAAGAATTGTATACATACACAAATCCTAAATACTTTGTATTAAAACTGTTGTACTTACTATGAAATTAACCGGGACAGTTCTATCCAAAATTTGCTCTTAAGTCAATTGTGTCATTAAAAGTATTAAAATACATGGCATATATTTTAATATCATAACTAACGTTTATAACAGAGTAAGCTAACAAAAAGAAAAAAGCAAATACTAGTCTCAAAAACAAAACAAAATATGTACTTTGAATATGTGACTGAATAAAATGCACAATCAAGTTTTGGAATATAAATAACAATTTCAATGCTTTGCAATTTATGTTTACAATTTACCCAGTAAAATTCTAGGAACTCTCTATAGCCTAAACTAATATAAAATAAATGAAAAGTTATATTTGAGGACAAGCAGTACATTTGTACTGAATATCAATATAAACAGATACAGTTACTTCAACTACATACACTTAAAATTATTTTACATATCATTCGAAAACAAATTTTTGAGAAGAAAAAGGAGAAAGAGAAGGAGAAAAAGAAAAAAGAAAATATGCACATAGACCTCCCTGTGGATGTTGTATATATTGCATAGATTGCCAAGGACAAACTTTTCCTTCATGTTACCTCATGCTAGGTAACTATGCAGAAAGAAGCTGATATTGTAAAAAATATGAAATTTTCTGTCTCAATTTCTTAGAAATTTCTGGAGCATAAAGACTGTAATAGATCTGATCAATCTGTTGATATTCCACTGCAAGATTGAAAGATTATAAAGTCACATTTGGAAAGGCATCTGCAATCCATGAAAGATATGGAACGTAATAAATATTGCCAAGTATCCTGTCTTCAATTTCAGTAGCAAGTACAAGCTGTAAATTTCCTTTAAATTCATTTATTAATACAAAAATCATGTATTCTTCTTTAAAATGTGTTTTATTAATAAGGAAGCAAAGCCAAATGCTTGCAAGTGAAACAAATGTGTTAATACTCACCTAAGCCAATGCATCTATTCTTTAATTCCAATTTTAAAAATATGCCTGTATAGGATAAACAAGTATTATCAAGTATTTGTCTGCATATGCTAAACAGAAAGTATTTAGAAAAAAACTAAAAACATTCAGCTATTTTTTATTTGTTGAAAGAATATTAAAATCTAACTAAACCTCCATATTTGATAGTTATAAACACCAGATCCAAACAAATGAAACTGGAACACAGCCGTATGATTAGAAACAGAAATGGAGGCCGGGCACGGTGGCTCAAGCCTGTAATCCCAGCACTTTGGGAGGCCGAGGCGGGTGGATCACGAGGTCAAGAGATCGAGACCATCCTGGTCAACATGGTGAAACCCCGTCTCTACTAAAAATACAAAAAAAATTGGTTGGGCATGGTGGCGCATGCCTGTAATCCCAGCTACTCAGGAGGCTGAGGCAGGAGAATTGCCTGAACCCAGGAGGCGGAGGTTGCGGTGAGCCGAGATCGCGCCATTGCACTCCAGCCTGGGTAACAAGAGTGAAACTCCGTCTCAAAAAAAAAAAAAAAAAACAGAAATGGAACAAGTATTGCTTCAGCCATGCTCTCTTCATTCAGGTGATAGATAACAACAACTACTATGAGCTGTGCACACTGCCAGGGATACAAAAATGATCCTGCGTTCAAAATGCCACAGTATAGAGAGGGAATTTATTTAGAACTAGTTAAGCCAAAGTGCAGTAATTGTTGTAGGTAAGTATCTTTGGTTGAAGCACCACTTAACAGGCATATTAGTTCTCTCTGGAGAATGGAGATGTTAGGTATCTTTTGAGAGACTTTATCAATGTAACTACACATTGAAAAAAGAAAAGTCATTAAGTGATGACGGCAAGACTCTCTAGAGAGAAAAAAGAACACGAGAAAGGTGGTGTCTGTGATAGCACAAGTCGCACTCATGGAATGTGAGTATTAATACTTAAAAGTACATAGGAGGGAGGCTGAGATTGAGCTCAGGTGGGGCCAGATTACAAAGGTTTTTGAATGTGATGATGAAGAGATAGTTTTTGATTTTGTACACAACAGAAAGTCACAAGAATGTACACAACAGAAAGTCACAAAATAAAGAATAAGGGGATCAAGTGTGTTATTTGGAAAGACAGCTTTAGAAACAAGAAAAATAACTGGTTAAAAGACATATTAGAATATCATTACCTATTTATGAAGAGAGATGCCAATATAGATCTTCATTAGAGCAATAAGTTTGAGATTTAAGACATAAGTGTTGAGAAACAAGTTGGAGGAAGAAAAATAATAAATGGTTCATATAAATGAGAGGGGAAAAAGTATCACAGTATTGTTAGGATTGACCAGATGAATAACAGAACTATAGCAAGAGATGAAGTTTGGAAAGAAAAAGTATATATTTAATATTGCATATACTCTGTTTGAAATTTATGAGTCACATTCATTTGGGAAAGTCTGATAGGAAGCTAAATACAGACATTTAGGGCACAGGAGGAAAGTCTGCGCTGCAGGCATACATTGGGAAAAAGTTAGAATATAATTAGAGATGAGGATCCGTTGAAGAAAAGAAGATGGTAAGGAAGGACAAAAGACAAAAAAGACAGACAGAAGAGGTAATAGAGCTATATTTAAACAAAGTTCTACAACTGAAATTATAGAAAAATACAATTAAATTGAAATTCAATTTATTTGAATCTACAACAGTATGTTTTTCAAATTAAAACCTGTGGCTAAGTCTGCCCTCCTATCCTGTCAGAGCTTACAAAGGGATAGTTATGGTATCATGTTACATATCTGGAAAAAAACAGAATGTAAACTAAATGAGTATATTAAAAAACTTTAGACTTAACATATTTTACTTTTTAATTTAGCTTTTTAAAGAATAATGCTCATTTCATTCACATTTCTCTCAAGAAACACCCTTTCTGGACAACAATAAATACTTTTTGTTATAATAGAAAAAAAAATAGAACACCTCTTAGGGAAGATGGTTAATGTTGGAATGACAAGGAGTCTGATTCACCACCCAACAAAAAAATAAATTTTGTTCACATCAAAATACAGCCTTTCATTACTCAATCATTTACTACGAGGTATCTTTTTTTTGCTAGAGCACATGTCAGAAACTCATTAAAATGCATGAACAAATATAACAAGATTGTCA
Organism: Sapajus apella; assembly: GCF_009761245.1. Classification (NCBI taxonomy): domain Eukaryota; kingdom Metazoa; phylum Chordata; class Mammalia; order Primates; family Cebidae; genus Sapajus; species Sapajus apella. The sequence continues at coordinate 12,565,721 of NW_022436996.1, forward strand.
CATCAGATATTCTTTTCTCCATGAGTGCCCAAATGAAAATCTTCAAGAAGGAAGTTGCAGTATATATCTATTAATATTTCCAAGTTAAAAAAAAATCTTTTCTATTCCTAAAACATGCCGTATTTGACATAACAAATAAAGTCCAATGTTTTATCTATTCTGAATGAAAACTTTTGCTTAACTTTCTCTGTAAATTTTGCTTTAATTTCTTAGGTACAAATAATCACTTTCTCCATACTAATCTTCTGAAGGAATTCTTATAAAATTAAACTGAAAATTACAGACAAAACTAATAAAATTAAAGCAATTTCCTGACACTCAGGGTCATTAGTCATTGTCTGAATGATAGGAGGATAATGTAAAGTTTGCCTGCATGAAAAATATTTAAAAGTATATTATGAAGAGGTGGGCTAAGACTCATTGTCACATCCCACAGGATGCAGCTTTGGCCACTTTTCTCTCATTTTTAAGAGCAATTCAAGCAGAGTCTATCATGGGAGCCTACAGATGTAATTGTATTTACCTGGATACCCTATTTTTCACCAGACTTAAGTAAAATGGAAGACTGAAGTATGTTATGTTCCTATCTCCCAGCATACTACCACCGCTGGTAGTATTGAGTCCACACACACTGGCTGAATGAATGCAGTGATTAATGAAACAGCTTTGAGACTTGGGAAATCTCAGTATTCTCTCTGTACTACTATTACTAATTTGTCGAGCAAGGAAGTTGGATTTAAAAAACTGAGAAAGCATCTCCCTGTGCTTCACAGAAATGTAATTATGACTCTGATCATGAATTCTTGGCTAGAGAAAATCTTAATATACAAATTTAAAGAAAATTAGTCTAAATTTCCTTCTTCATAGGAAGTAAAATCTGTGAAGAATGAGAGTTAGGAGAAAAATACCTAATACTTAATGGAATTACCGTTGGTATTGCATTGACTTTATAAATTCTTTTGTTTTATAAGACTAGCCAATGTTAGCTATGCAATAGTAGGCATATTGAATACATATTTGATATGCGTTATCTATTTTTATCTTTGTGTCTCTATGGTTGTTACGGATGAGAAAACTGAGTCACTTGGACATTAAACAACCTGCCTGAGGTTACACAACTGGAAACATTAATATGCAAAATGGCAATGGTGTCCCAGGTTGTATTTTTTTCATTCTTAAAAATATTAAAATAAATTACAGGAAAAAGGTTGTTCTTTACCATATATTACTTTTTATGGGGGAGAAGGGATTTTGATTAAATTTCCTATATATAGATAGAATTGAGTGTTAACATTCTCTGAGTTGGAGAAATTCTAAAATAAACATCACCACTTAGGTGGATTTCGCAGCTAAAATGTTTAATTATCTCGGTTGCCAAGATTTGAATTTTGGCCTTCTGATTTTGGACCCTAAACCTGAATATGTTCCTGGTTTTGTTAAGGAGCAATACAGTTCCTGGTACACTATCTGAACATGCAAGTCAGATATTCTATCTGCTTTGTTGTTAACAATAACATTAGATATATTGAACAAATAATTTGAATTTAATGGCTACAGAGGAGCAACATACTTTTTCATTTCTTTCCTTGAGTCACATTGAATTTTATCATATTATTTTTTCATTTGTTGTCCTCTGATTTCTTTCTACCTTCCCTAATTTTAACTATCGTATTTACTTTCTTTTTTAATTACTTATTTTTCACACCATTTTATATTTTAGCTAAACACAATTTTTGTTTGTTCTACTTGTATTATTTTTCTCTTTTTAAAATTTTATCCTTAGCATTTCTCAAATTTTCTTTTAATTATTTTGTTTCACTTATTTACATGCATATATTCATTTTTATGGAAAAAAAATCCCTACTTGAGACACTTTTAAATATTGCAAAAGTAAAAACTCTAAAGAAAATAAGGTACAATTTGAGTATATAAACATTCATATCTGAAGAGAAACATAACAATTGGGGTATATAAAAATTCCTATCTGAAGAAAAACATAAGGTAACGCATATTACAATAATTTTCTTAATAAAGTGCAGCTCTTTACAAATAGAAATAACTTTAACTCTGCATAATGTGGTAATCAATATATATATAAGGTGTTCACAGAAAAAAAAAAAAAAAAGAAAAAAGAAAAGAAATACTATATCAGGCTTTGACCTGTGCCTGTGAGACAGGCAATGTTTCAGATCTCTGCTTGTGTTAGCTTATCTAGTCCTTTCAGCAGCCAATGTAATGAAGACATATATTTTTTAAATGTGCCATAAAACAAGAAATAGTAACAATCAATGCACTTGAACTTTTAAGGAAAACAGATGAAATCGTATTACACGAAAATCCAAAGCAGATAGGATGAAGGAAAAAAGAAGCAGAATATACAAAGAAGGCGCAAGCCATTTCAGAGCTGGTGGACAACCTGAGCTCTTTAGGATGAAAATGAAGAACAGCTGAGACAGTTGCTTTTTTCTCTTAAAAATAGCTGATAAACATATAAAGCCATATCAGATTTTCGTCCTAATTGGAGAAATCTAAAGTAAAACTAGATGCCATTTATCACCTCCTAAATTGTTGACACTGAAAAAATATGCTTAATAGTGTTAGAGAGAATTCATTCATTAACAGTGCTAATGTAAATTGGCACAATTTTTAGAGAGCTATTTATGATATGAATCTAAAATAAGTGTTGTGTGTTCTTTACCTTGGCCACTATGCTTGGATTTGACTTCATAAACAGAGTTTAAAAAGTTTGCAAAGAACCAGACATGAGTTAATTCCTTATACATTTTAGATAATAGCAAAAATATTTTTAAAAATAGTATTCACCATAGGGGACTATTAAACAAATGATGGAGAATCCATTTAATAAAATGTTTCTTGCATATCATTCAAGCTTAATAATAGAATACTGTCATTTCCAGGTATGCATCTCATTTTATTTTTGAGAAATTGTGACGTTAAAGTTTATAATTTCTAACAAACAAAAATACTAAGCATTGAAAAAGAGGTAGTAATATTGGAACAATTCTGTTTCTCATCCCTTGCTTGGAAATGACAGAAAATGTTGTGATAACAATGATAAAGAGACTAAGAACATATATTGAGTTATGCCATGCTTATGCCATTATTAATTTATATAATATTCTTAATAATACTCTGATGTTGGTACATGCATACTTAACTATCTCATAAAGTAAAAAATGGAGCCATTCAGTATAACATCAATTTTGTGTGAGTTGGATGGTATTTGATTAACCGAGAAATAAAAACAGGTGAAAATACAAAAAGAAAACCCAAAGTCTTCATCATAGATAAGAAAAATCTCTACTCCGTGTTCAGCAAACATAAATGTAAATAGCAAAATACAGCAGAAAGTTCTTCAGCAACCTTTGCGAAATTAAATAAAATAAATAACAAACACCTGAGGCAACTGGAATATACATATATATGTATATATATACACACACATATATACATATATATGTATACATACACACATATATGTATATTTGTACACACACACACACACACACACACACACACACACGTTTTTCTCTTACAGATTAAAATCTTATGACACCCTTACCACACAGATGGAACTCATGGCCCTGGGAAGTTTTCTACCTTTTATAGGAATCAGGATTAAAATAGGTCAAAAGATCTGTGCAAAGGAGTGAGATTGACAATTCATATAAGGGAAGTTGATTTTATGACATTATCCCCTATTCACAGTCAAATTATGCAAAGGGGTTAATTCCAGGCAAAGAATTTGAGTCTTTTTCATCTGTTTAAAGAAAACTAAGTTGTCACAAAAGACTAGGATAAATAACTATGGATGATTGCACCAGAGAGAAGCCCTTCTCATTCTGCTAAGTTATAGACCTCTCATCACTCAGACAAGACAAAGCTTTTTATGTCTCAAAACAAGCCTACATTTAGAGAGATTCTGACCAACTCTAAATTCCCTTGCTATAAAACTAAAGTAATATAAAATGAAGAAATTGAAATCAATAATCACAGTATACTTAACAAAAGCCTGGAATATAAAAGATAATGATTGCAGTTAAAAGATTAGGAGACAAAAAAAAAAGTAAGGAATAATTTGAAGGAAATGAAGATGATTCAGTGCAGAAAAGAAGTTTTAAAACTTTAAAAAAAAATTAACTGGAAACTGTAAGGTTGAGACAGCTTCAGTGTTCCATGCACTTAGGTAAACAAACCAAAAGTCAACTTGAGTAGCTTAACCAATGAGAAACTTCCAATTAACATCTAACTAAAGACTTCGGAGCTACCGTTCCACTTTAACCAATCAAATATTTTCTCTGTCTTTATTTTGAGAACATTTTAGACAATTTTTTCCTTTGTGCACTTTCAGGAGAGGCCTGAGCCACTTGTGCTGTAGTGCTAATGAGTTTATGAATTGACATTATGCTCAAAGAAACTCTTTAAAATTTTAATGTGCCTAAGTTTAAGTTTTAACAAGACAATGAAACAAGAAAACAAAATATTAAGTATGATACTCTATAACAGTAAGAAATTTTGCCTTATTTAAACAACAGATAAATATTTAAAATGAAATACATGTAGCACAAGAAATAATTATTGAAACTAAACTATATCACCAAAGATAATATACAAATAAATAGAATATCAGCTAGCTGATGTCAACAATTTCTCTCAAATATACAAGCAAAATCAAAAGTGATAGAGATTGAGAGGATAATAAAATAATCATATAAGCTTAACCAAAGTCATGGGGGTGACTTTTAGTGAATAACTAAAATAAAAAAAAAAGAGATGAAATAATCAGATATAATAATAGCAGAACTTTCCAAAAACTCAAGATATATACCCATGCTTCAATTCAGAGGGTCAGATTAGAATCAAGAAAGAAAAAAAACCAAAATCCCAAACCAAGTTTTTTTTTGAAATTTTAAATCATCAAAGACAAATGGAATAATTAAAAGCTTCCATAGAAAATGAACATCCAAAATAACCCCAAACAAAATAAAAGAGAATCAAAATGCCACCAAGTTTCTCAACAATGTCATTTAATGCAGGGATTATATATTAAAAAGAATGCTTTAAGATTAAATTAACAAAATATATTTTGAATCAGGAATCTAGTGTCAGATGGGAGGTTCAAGATGAAGCAGCTAGTGTGCACCAATCTCATGGAGAGGAAACAAAGTGGAGAGTAAATAGCAGCACTTCAAGAGAATCATCTAAGGGACTATGTCAGAATTCACCAAGGAGTAGGGGAACCCACAGAGAACAGAGAGGAGTGAAGTTAAGCATCCACCCACCTGAAACTAGTGTGGAGCCAGGAGAAGCTCTCTAACATGGGGAAAGGGTGAGCAAGTGAGAGTCCCAAAAAAATCTAGGCTTCCTACATGCCCCCTCACAATCCTGGGTATGAGCAAACCTTCCAACCACTATCACCCATGCCTCCAGACCAACACAAATGGCCTCCTGGCATTTTTTTTTTTTTTTTGAGACAGAGCTTCACTCTGTTACCCAGGCTGGAGTACAATGACATGGACATGGCTCACTGCAACCTTTACCTCCCAGGTTCAAGCGATTCCTGCCTCAGCCTCCCGTATAGCTGGGACTACAGGCACATGCCACCACACCCAACTAATTTTTGTATTTTTAGTAGAGACAGGGTTTCACTCTGTTGGCCAGGCTGGTCTCGAATTCCTGACCTCATGATCTGCTGCCTCAGCCTCCCAAAGTGCTGAGACTACAGGCATGAGTCACTGCATCCAGCCTCCTGGCATTTTTTACAGAGGCACCACTCAAGCTCATGTAGAGCCCACAACACTTGGATCCCTGAGCAGCCTGACACTAGCTTCCACAGCCCCAGTAGAGCTGTAGTCATAATGAAGAGTACTGGTCAGAATGCCTTGCTCTTCCTCACTCAGACTTCTAGTTCAGTGACCTCACTCCCAAATAAACTCTGCTGGTGGGCATAGCCCAGCATTCCCCTGGAGAAACTTACAGATGACAAACTGTGAGACTTGTTCCACTACTGAGACAGGCAAGGCTCAGCTCAGGTTTCCAGCTCAGCAATCCCACTCCTTTGCGAAAATTGTGGTGGGTGGTGACTCTGCATTCCTCGGGACAAAACTCCCAAATGTAACAGGCAATGCTTTGCAACTTTGAGTGACACCAACAGTGAAGTTCAGCATCATTTGGATGGGAGGGAAGTGTCAGTGTGTCACATGCCCCATAGCTACTACTCTTTACTATCCAGCTGAAAATTTCTGCCCTATCCAGTGAAAGGTCCACAAAACAACTACCTGGCTCAACATTTAAGATGCAATATTTCCTTAAACTCCTAATCCCTAAGGATTCCTCTTGCTACTGCCTGACAGGTTGGTTGATGACCCAGGGCTAGCTCACCCGTCCCCCCAACACATCCAGCTCCTGAACTTGGGCCTAGCCTGACCTCAGTCCAGACTCTTTATGACTCATACATGTGGTCCAGTGAGCCATCTAGGAGCCTGGGAACTGTAGAACTACCTGCCCCATCCTAAGTTTGCTGGCACCTGACCACATATCTTAGGCACTGAGGTTAGGCTAATCCAACAAGCAGACACCACCACAACCAGCACCCATTCACATGGGCCCAAAGGTGGAGCCCCCTCCCCCTACTTTACAAAAAGCAGCCATACTGCCACATTGGAGAACAGGTGAAATTAAAGCTATCTGTCAAGTTGAGTGATAAGATTATGTTCTACAATCACCCCCACAGAGAGTTTGCAAAATAGCTACTTCCTGTGGCTCTCAACTACCTTATGGACCAGAGATAGACTATCTTGTGTGTCTGAACTAGGAGTTACGAGCTTTGAAACAAGGATGTAATAGGAAAACCAATTGTATTCCTGCCTATCTAGAAAAGGAAGTCAGTGAAGCCTCTTACTCCTTTTGCAGAGACCTCAGCTCATTTCACCAGTATCTCCCCATAGGGCAGCTGCCTGCATTCTCCATTGGGATATTCATGAGCAAACCAGGGGCTCCAGCTCCCCCACTACCACCCTCATGGAACAGGAAATTCAGGACACAGGGAACCCCACTTTCCAGCCGTTCACCTGAAACAAGAGAAGCGGCCTCACAAGAAAGATCTGGTCAATACTCACCCTGTTGCACAGCAGCTGACTCTTACCTGCAAATATCATCTACTGGCCTGTAGGTCAAACTGCACAGCCCAATACAAAACTGGATGATAGAAGTGCATAGGACTACAAAAGCAAAGCCTTTGGCTTCTTCCCCTTCTGCCTCCCACCATGTGCAAACACGTGAAGTATTCAGTGTTCAAAAAGCCATCTTGGAAACAGAGGTCAGACCGTCATGAGACAATGAACCTGCTGGTGTCTTCATCTTGGACTTCCTATCTTCCAGAACTGTGAAGAATATATTATTGTTCTTTACAAATTACCCAGTTGGTGGTATTGTGTTATAGCAGCACAAAATAGACCAAGACAAGTGGATTTCGAGTACTTTACTAGAAGTATGTTTTACATATGAAACAAACTGAGTTTGTGGCATAATTTTGAGTACCCAGTGAAGCATAAGATAAAATAAGCTACTTTAGACTAATAGCAGAAATACATTCTAACCATGTGACATAGAGGCTGTGAAACTTTAATAATAGTGTCATCATAATGAATATTTCTTTGCAGGTTTCCAACTATTACTATCAACTATCAACATAAAAGCTAAAGACAGAGAATACTTAACGACAAAAATGTAAATGTGATCAATTTTATGTAAATGCACCACTGACAAATCATGGAAGCTAAAATGTAGTGAGGAGAAGTAAAAGCAAAGATAGAGACACTGAAAACCTCATTTTGAGCCGAGATTGCCCCCTGCACTACAACCGGGTGACAGAGCAAGACTGTGTCTTGAAATAAAATAAAAGGTAAAGAGTGAAAATATTCAGTGTAAAGCTCAAGTTATAAGAAAATGGTTTAAATAAATCATAAAATAAAGTAAAAGAAGGTGCTATAATTATATCATTAATTAAGGACTGGTGTCTATGAGGTGAATATTGTAAATCATAACAGAAATAAAATTTTGAACATTTAAAAATCATACAAGAATATTGTTAAAAATACAGAAACTTTTCTTTTTGGTTCTAATATATAGGATTAGTGCTAGGAAAGGTTAGGTTTGTTGCTTCTTATTTATTTACCCTATGCTTTTTGATGTTTTACCATATGTATATGTGACTTTAATAGATGTTTTAAATACATTGAGGTGATGAAGTGGTATTCTGGTACATAACCTTTTATTACACAAAGATTGTAAATATAGGCTATGGGCAGTAAGTACCATATAAGGAAGAAAAAAGGGAACATGGGCAAATAAAAGGGGAAGGAAACAAACCCTGTTGGGAACTCAGTAACAAGGGAAGGTGAGTAGAAAGATGACCAGGAGGGTCAAACTAAATTCCTGAGAAGGCGTAAAAGAAAAGAGCCTAACTACCAAGGCAAGATCCAATCTCTGATAAAAGAAGAAACTTTATTAAAAATGAGAGAAGAATAAAACACAAGGGCATTAAAAATAGGTTATTAAATAGGCTGCATGATGATGAAAAAATCATTCTGACAACTTCTAATGTAACTTTCAGGAAGCCAGTCCATATGTACACTGTGAAGACATAGTGTCCAGTGGATGAATGTTAAATAATTGTTGTTCTTTAAATTAAAACAACAAGCCTATTAGATATCTGTAGTATAAAGTTTGCCACACAATTCTAGGCTCAGTGTTTCACATGCTTAAAAAAAACTAGAATTATGGAAAACTGCTGACATAAAGCTTGGTTACCAAGAACAATCTTATGTGACTTCTAAACCAAAAGTACTGATGTTACTCTTTTCATTTTTCTTTTCTGTTTCCTCTTGAATGCACTATATAGTTTTATTCATTTCTGACTGGCAGAAAGAAATTTCAATAAATTATGATTGCCACTTTATGAATTTTCAGAACATCTGAGTAATGTAAAATGATGTATTTCAACAGAGAAAATGTTTCAGGTACTGTGGAGACATTTTCAATAGTTTTAGAGGGTTGATAAAAAATGATATTTCAAAGACATTTCAGTATGAAATATCCTTCAGAAAATGACTGCCCAAGTGAAAATTTCTCTCTATATAACTAAGATAACTTTCTCTGGGGGTCATCTAGAGAAAAAGATAATCTGCAGAAGACTTACATGCGATGTAAATGTTAACTATGCTTTTTTAAAAAAGTAGTTCTTAATCCCAATAGAAGTCACAGAAAAGAAAAACGGTTGTACTTTGCTTTTTATGGTAATGTGAGCTAGCTACTATTATTTATTTCCATTATTATTCAAAAGGGAAATAGAAGAGAGAGTGAACCTGAATATTTCTGTCCTATGTTATTGTGTCAATCTTGCCAGCACAAATGAGAACTGAGTATACTGTGTGATCGCGTTAAAGGAAAAAGTTAAGATCAGACCCAGTATTTCATTGTTTATTCTGGTGCATCCTGGGCAGTTGCCATACACACTTTCCTGACCTGAGTTGCATGTTGTAACTGAAACAGAGCATAGAAAAGTAGAGTGGAAGGTTGTGACTAGCTGGCTGACTATGATGAATCAGTTTTTGAACATATTAGGAGTCAATTGTAATTACAGTATTTACTAAAAACATTTCAAAGTTTAGTTTGTATATATAAAAAACATGTATATTGTATTGATGACACAGAGCCAATCTTTGACTTAACATGACAACAGAAATGTGCATTTTAGCTTCCGGAATAATTTCTCATTGAAGAAGTCGTTCTCAGAACAAAAATGTAATACTTCTAGCCTCTTCAAAACCCCATTAGAAATTACTGCATTATGTTTACTTGTGTTTTAATTGCCAACTTATATGAAGTTATGAGACTAGAATTTTTACCTCTTTTAATAAGTTTTTAAATAAGATCACTTAAAATCAACAAAAAGTAAGTAAAGAAGCATAGTTACTATCATTTAGCCATTTGTCTATTGAATATTCCATAGTTTAATAAATCAACTGACAAACAAGCAATATACATGTCAAATAAATTGCCTTTGATATGCAAACACCAAATAATACATATGTATAGTAGCATTAAGTTTGCTGGCCCCCTGCTGTAAGCCCTTATGCTGCCTGGGGATAATTGTTTTTTTCCAACATAAGTTGCAAGAAATCTGCTTGAATGTGCTCTGCTGGGCTTCTAGAATACTATGTTTGCTCATAATGTAGACAATTCTCGGGAAACAGATGAATTTATTGTGTTACAGTTACCAAGTTTTCACCTTATAAATTTGCTAGGAGCAAAGAGTTGTCTATCTCTCTAAGGGTAGAAAGTTGTAAATAAAACAAGAAAATATGTGCTGTCACTTTGATGTTTTTCAAATCATCAACACAAAATCTATCATACTGATTGTTTTCTTAGTTCTAAAGCAATACCATTGTTTAATAAAAGAGAATGGCTCATTAGATCTCATTTGCTCTATCCTCAAAAGATTAAATAATTTCAGTCAAATAATAATAGAAAGTCTCAACATTTTCTCAGATTAAAAACTAAGCAATGAGATTTCCAAAGTCTTAAAGTATATCTGACAAATGGTTCATTAAGGGTTAGAGAAGATTTAAACAGAAGCAGTATTAAAAATTTGGGGGATGGGTCAGGCATGGTGGCTCACACCTGTAATCCCAGCACTTTGGAAGGCTGGTAGATCACCTGAAGTCAGGAGTTCGAGACCAGCCTGGCAAACATACAGTGAAACCTGTCTCTACTAAAAACGCAAAATAATTAGCTGGGCGTGGTAGGTGCAGGTAATCCCAGCTTCTCAGGAGACTGAAGTAGGAGAATCGCTTGAACCTGGGAGGCAGAGGTTGCAGTGAGCCAAGATAGGGACATTGCACTCCAATCTGGGTGAAAGAGCAAGACTCCATCTCAAAAAAAAAAAAAATAGGGGGATGTAGAAAAATATTTGATGTACTTCCATGACAAACTGAATGAAATAAGTATATCACGAGATATGAAAATAGGTAGAAATGTAAAAACATGTCAAATTGTCATTTTGAGAGATTATTTCATTTTATTTATGTGTATAAATTAAATATACTAAGGAAGTTAAATTAAAAATAATTCTAGACCAGAATTTAAAAAATAATTCTAACATTTTGGCATACAGAATATAAATCATAGGGCTTCCTCTTCAACTTTTATGTAGTTGAAAAATATCTCATAAGAGCAAGAAAACCATCCAACTACTTAGAAATGAAAACACTGAATCAAGGAATATTATCTTAAACAAAAGAAACTGAGTTGCTTAGTAAAAATAATAAAGAGACTATGTGTGTTATCTTTTACAGGCAATTGAGAGACAGTCAGAGAGAGAGAACATCTACAGAATGTCACATTCTAAGAAAGAAAAATCTCAACACCCTTATAGTCCTTCTTCCCTTCTATCTCTGAAGGAACCTAAGAGTTTAAACTAATGCAGTCTACTAATTGAATAGATATTGGTGCAGGAGGAGGTCAAAGGTGATTATCAGTGCCAAAACAGAGGAACTGCTTATTCTGGAGCTCTTTGACCAGAGCTTTTAATACTTAGCTGCATATTAGAATCAATTAGAGAGCTATAAGAAGTACTGATGTCTAGGTTCCATGTCTAGAAATTTTGATTTCATCGGTCTTGGATATGACCCAAACATTGGGTATTTTGAAGGATACCTGGGTTATTTTAACATGCAGACAAATTAGAGAACCACTGCTCCAGGCAGAATGTTTACTTTCTTAACTCCTGAAGAGTCCAATAAATCTCAAGATTTGCTTAGAGCAGACACATGGAATCCTATTCTTATCAAGAGAACACAAATATTTTCTTACAAATAAATGTTGATAAACACTAAACGAATGAGAATCTTTCATTGTGCCTCTCGTATGTCCTGATCTAGAAGAGTTTTCCTTCATAACTGCTCTGTAACATGACTTTAGCCCCCATTATTTGTTCTATAAAATACCCAAATACTGGCTACTGATCCACACATACAATTTATCTCTCTTTTGAGAACCATGCTTGACCAACTATTTCTAAACAAGCAGAATTTTGCCTGATTCTCTACCTCTACAGCCCTATAAAAATGTTCTACCCATTATTCCAAGTTAGAATACTCCTTCAGAGCCTTCTCATGTCTGGAATTCTTAAAAAAAAAAAAAAAAAAAAAAAAACTTTAGATGGCTTATGCTATCCTTTCTCTGGTGATAGGAATTTCCACAGATGTTCCTGAAGTAATGTTAGTCCCAAACATCTCAGACACAGTCTTTAGATTGATTTATTGTCTTGTAAAGAGTTTTTTTGGGGTCACAAATGCCCAGTTCCTGGTATCAAAAGCCTAAGCATCCTTTATTGCTCTTAAATCCCCATACCTGTAACCCAGGCTAGGGCAGAATGGCAAAGGAAGAATCAGAAGAAGCTGGGATTGAATAATATTAACTTTTATAAATCCCTGTAGCTTAATTGTACCTATTATGTACCATATTAATCAAGGTTCTCCAGAGGGACAGAACTAATAAGATATATGTATATATGAAAGGGAGTTTATTAGGGGAGAATTTGCTCACGTGATCACAAGGCAAAGTCCCATGACTGCTCTGCCAGCTGAGAAAGAGAGAAGCCAGTAATGGCTCTGTCCTAGTCCGAAAGCCTCAAAACCAGCAGAAGCTGACAGCGTAGCCTTCAGTCTGTTGCTGAAGGCTCCAAAGCCCCCCTGCAAGCCACTGGTGTAAGTACCACAGTCCAAAGGCTGAAGAACCTAGAGTCTGATGTCCAAGAGCAGGAGGAGCAGGAGAAGTATCCAGCATGGGAGAAAGAAGGCAGTCAGGAGACCAAGCAAGCAAAGTGATCCCACCTTCTTCTGCCTACTTTATTTTTGCCGTGCTGGCATCTGATTGGATGGTGCCCACCCACATTGAGGGTGAGCCTTTCTCTCCCAATCCACTGATGCAAATGTCAGTCTCCTCTGGCAACACCTTCACAGACATACTCAGAAACAATACTTTCCCAGCCATTTAGGCATTCTTCAATCCAGTCAAGTTGACACCTAATATTAACCATTGCACATACCTGGTCTAATGCATTTCTTCAACAAAAATCAGCCTGTACTGTACCTGGCCCTCAATAAATATTTATTAAATGAATACACTGTAAGCACAGTTTCATGTTTTAAATGATGTAAGGTCTGTAATCCAGGAATGATCACTTTGCATCTTGAAATAACTCAAGCACAGTTGCTGTTGGAAATAGAAATTCTTAGCACAGAGAGCATTACTGTCAGCCTTTCTCTTAGAGGAATACATACATACATATGTATGTATGTATTCCTCTAAGAGAAAGGAAACTTATTTTCTACTATGGGTTCACACACACACACACACACACACACACATATATACACACATAACCACCAACCTACTGCCCTCTAGAACAGAAGCCTGCAAGTTCTGTGTGGGTATATATACATATATACACAAACACACCATACACACACACACACACACACACACACACACACACACACACACACACA
>NW_022436996.1:12579325-12582388 GCF_009761245.1 Sapajus apella
ACACACACACACACACACACACACACACACACACACACACACACACACAGTTCTGGAAAGCAGAGCCTGTATTGTTGTGGGTATCAGTGTGAAGCAGAAGCCGGGTACAGGAAAATTGTCAAAGAGAGAGAGAAAGAGATAGTCTGATACCTCTCTACAGAGAGAGAGAGAAAGAGACAGTCAGATACCTCTCTACAAATGTTTATAAATCAATGCTCTCATTATTACTAACAATGCTGCAATGAATAACCCCTGTATATATTTCACATTATTGAAAGGTAGGCAGACATATTTTCCAATTCCTTGCTTCTTCCCTTTAATAGGATTAGACACTCAAAAACTTCCCCCTGTAACTGTGCATTGCTTCCCAGTGGGTAGAATATCGATCACTGCCCTGATATCTTTGGTCTTAGCCCTATTTCTTCTTTGTATGATGGAACATGGGCAGAAGTAACAGCGTCCTAATGCCAAGCAGAGACTTGCAGAAGCTCTTGGTGTTCCCCTTTAGCTTCTGACTCCTGCCATAAAAGCAGCATGTCCCAGACAGCAAGCACTACTTCAGCCCTAGTCTAGGAATAAGAAGGCATCAGACAGATCAAAAGCTGACCTGCAGCCCTCATGTAATAGGAGCAATAAATAAATGCATTTGTTGTAAACCACTGAGATTTCCAGCTTGTTGATTGCTGCAACAAAACTGAGTCTCAGTGTTAGGCTAGATTCCCAGAGCTGGGATTGTTGGGTGAAAGAGTAAATGCAATTTTATTGTGATAGATATTGCCAAACGTTTTTCCGTAGATATAGTACCACTTTGCCCTACAACAACATATTAGAGTGTCTGCTTCCCCAGAGCCTCTGTAACAGAACATGTTACACTCTTGGATTTTTGCCATTTTGACAAGTGAGAAATTATATCTTAGTGTTGTGTTCGTTTGCATTTTTGCAATTAAGACTGAGATTAATCATCTCCATATTTTCATAGTTTAAGGGTTATATATATATACACATACACACACATCTATATGAAAAACTCTGTTAATAAATTTGCTCATTTTTCTGTTGGATTGGTAGTATTTTCTTCTCAGTTCCTAGATGCTCTCTCTGAAGTAAGATTAGCTCTTTACAGTATGATTGGCATGCATTTTTCCTATTCTTCCCTTGTCATATGATGTAGCTTACAATTTTTTACATTAAATTCAATAATGCTTTGCTTTGCTTCAAATGCCTAAATCTGTGTATCCTCCTGTGGTTGAAATTGGGCAGAAATCAGCGGGATCTCTCTAAGATATCACCAAGTGATGGAGGATAGCAAATGCCATAAGTTTATTCGACAGAACTGTTTGCTTGGTGTATTGTACCAAGTTTAGTCCAGCTAGTAAATGTGCTATACATTTCACTATGTAGAGATATTTAGGTTTGATAATTTATGCCTATTAAAAATCAAGATTATTTGTTTCATGAATTTAAAAAGATTCCCCATAGAATATGTGCTAAGAAAACATGATCTTGTCTGATTCTAAAAATAAGTAAATGAGACATGAATTATTTTATGTGAATAAATAGGGACTAACACAAAGTAATCAAAAACTCAAAAAATGCTCCAAGTAGCATATTGCAACATAATAACCTGATTAGTAAAATAACTATGTCTTATTTTCTGCTGTGGGTTCACCATAAAAGAATGAGAACTGCTTTTTTTTTTTTTTTGAGACGGAGTTTCACTCTTGTTACCCAGGCTGGAGTGCAATGGCGGGATCTCGGCTCACCGCAACCTCCGCCTCCCGGGTTCAGGCAATTCTCCTGCCTCAGCCTCCTGAGTCGCTGGGATTACAGGCACGTGCCACCATGCCCAGCTCACTTTTTGTATTTTTAGTAGAGACGGGGTTTCACCATGTTGACCAGGATGGTCTCGATCTCTTGACCTCGTGATCCACCCGCCTCGGCCTCCCAAAGTGCTGGGATTACAGGCTTGAACCACCGCGCCCGGCCTGAGAACTGCTTTTGACAATTTTCTTGTACCCCTCTCCTGTTTCACACTGATACCCACAACAATCCAGGCTCTGCTTTCCAGAACAGTGTTATTTCAACTATTTCCGCTAGTTTGTACTAAAAAAGAAAAATTGCACTGTGTTTAAGTTGGAATTGGAAATTATTCATCATCAGTTTAAATAGATGCAATTAATTATTAGTTTTTAATAAAAGATAAACATTTTAAATAACCTTCTCTAGACAGTTGCATGGACAAATTTAAATTATATTAGACATGATCTGTGCATACATTTCCCAACATGCAACTGAATTCATACTCTGTAATTAGAGTCATTCACTTGTCAATTTTGAAAGAATATTTTTTAAAAACCCATAACAAAAAACTTTGCTGAGACGCAGCAAATATACCTCTTAATTATAATGTTAATTTTTCACCTTGGCATCCATAGAATAAATCAATATACTCAGGAAGATTTGCAAAGACTGAAATATTGTTCATTTTAATATGTCTCTGCCAATAAATGTTTTGGATAAAATGTTTTAATCTCGTTACACTCTGTATTATATATGTTTGTCAAAACCTGGACCTACAGATTTACCTCATTCAATTTGGAAGTGCCAGTCATATAACCTAATTGGCAAGGCAGTCAATATTTTCAAACTAATCAGCAGATCAGATTTCCTTCTGTCACAGAAAGTCTGACTTCATTTCTCAACTCAAATAAACATATTAATATGAATTCCTGTGACAACCGTCTCATTTCTGAATTCCAGTTATAAGATAGATAAGACAGACACTTCCCATAATATGTTCAACAGATGAAATAGTGTGATGCCATCTTCAATATTTCTTACTGAAACTACTTTGTTTCACTTTCATGGGATTCTCTCAGAAGTGACTAATTTTGTGAAAATAGCTGATGAGTGGAAGAACAAGGTTTCCAAATGAACATTGCCAGTTTCTCTGCTGTCCTCCTCTAATATTTATTCAAATCCCAATAAATATGTTATTTATAAAGTCATTTTAGAAGCAGAAATGCATATTATGCAGAGAAAAACAATGCTGCCTTAATTAAA
>NW_022436996.1:12582488-12616636 GCF_009761245.1 Sapajus apella
AAAGCAACTACAACAAAAAAATTTGTTTCTTTGTTTTGCACTAGAGCCTTTTTTTGTTTTATTTTATTTTTCTTTATTTTATTTTTTGTAAAGTGAGAAAAAGGGAAAGAGAACAAGCATCATACCTCTTCGGATGGCACAATCTAGAGCTGACACATTTTATGAAAGCGTAGGATAGTATTTGAAGTTCTAGAATCTGATTTACTTTAAATGCTCTTCTATGTAGCCTGAGGAATATATTTCTGCACTGCAAAAATTATCTGTGCCCCAAATTATCTGGGAAGAGAAAGAAATTCCTATCTTGTCCAGATACAGGGTTTTTCAGTCGGGAAAATGGGTACTGAATCAAATAATTTGTTCTAGAAAATAAATAAGGAGATAGTTGTTACATGTTAGTGTTGAGGAGGAAATCTGTACTGTTCCTATTAAGAGAGAGAGAGTGATCATAGATTGTGGGCTATCCTTGAAGATAAGTGTCTGCCACACTGACTAACTGTAACTCCTAGGACTTGAGCCATTGAGATTTTTTTGAGACAGATTTCAGATCAATAAAAAATGGGATGGCAGAAATATATAGAGATTCTTTAAATCTGATGATTTGGAGAACATAGTGGACCCAATTGAAAATGAGTTTGAAAACGTACCAAAGAAGGCTTCAAAAATCTGGAGACATACAAATAGTCAACAGGTGTATGAAAAAATGCTCAACGTCACTGATCATCAGAGAAATGTAAATCAAAACCACAAGGAGATATCATCTCATCCCAGTTAAAATGGCTATTTTCAAAAGGCCAAAAAATAACAAATGCTGGTGAGGATGTGGAGAAAATGGAACTTATGTACATTAGTAGTGGGAATGTAAATTAGTATAGCAATTATGGGAAAGAGTATGGAGATTTCTTTAAAAACTAAAAATAGAAATACCATTTGATCCCGCAATCTCTCTGCTGTATGTATATCTAAAAGTAAGTGCATCAGTATATCAAAGAGCTGTCTGCACTCCCATGTTTATTAAGGCACTATTCACGACAGTCAGGATATGGGATCAACCTAAATGTCTATGAGCAGGTGAAGAAAGAAAATATGGTACATATACACAATGGGATATTACATGGCCATAACAAAGAATGAAATTCTGTCACTTGCAGCAACATAACTAGAACTGGAGGTAATGATATTAAGTGAAATAAGCCAGGCACAGAAAGAAAAATGTCATGTTTTCACTCATATGTGGGAGCTAAAAAATATTAATCTCATGGAGATAGAGAGTAGGATGGTGGTTACCAGAGACTGGGAAGAATGGAGGTGAAGGAAAGATGAAGAGAGGATGGTTAATGGGTGATGGCTATCCTAATTATCCTGATTTGATATTACATATTGTATGCATATATGAAAATATCACATGTAACCCATAACATGTAACCCATGTACAGTTATTATGTATCAATCAATTTAAAGAAGGAAGTTCTGGAAACTTGCTTATAGAGTTCGTTGCTTAGCAAACAATTTATTTCAATGTAATAAAGCAGCTCACAATGGATGTCTCAAGAAACACGCTCAGATTTAGCTTTTAAATGTGTGTATGTAAATTCTTCAAATTTTTTTTTTAATGAGAAATTTTAGGGTAATTTACAAACATTGCCAAACACCAATGCAGTCTTAGTGAAATTTGCAACACAATTTATCAGGTATTTCCAGAACATTAAGAAAGGATTGGAGTAAAAAGTGGTTTTGAAGTCTTCTACCTCAGTCTCTGTTTTTCTAAAATACACTTAACCTCTCCTTGCAGAGAAAAGGCATTGTGGCTAATGTAATTCAATGCAACTCAATCTGACTATATGTCACAAGACATAGCCCATAACATTGAGTCAGGCTGTGGGAAGGTTTTGTGCCTTCCCAAAACTGAAACAATTAATGATCAGAAACAAATGATGCTTTCCAGAAATTTGATATCCAGACTCACAGGCATTTGAGTGTCAGTGAAGACACAATACCAAGATGCTTCAATAATCATATTGCTTTGATGTTGAGATTAAAACCTCAAGAAATGGCTGATTGGCACTTTTGACATCTTACATTCATGCTAGATGAATGACACCTCACTGTGACTACATATCTGAGACATTTATAAAAGCCCTTGGGGATTTTTTTAATCATAAAGGTTTACAAGTCAGTCTTGTAAATCTCTTTCAGGAATTGAATTTATACTCAGCCTGGAAAAGTTGGTAAAGAGTGTGCAGGTTAGGAGATATTTGAATCTAAGAAGCATGTAGATGGGCATTAAAGCAGATATATGCAGAGGCAAGGCTGAATGACACTCCACTACAAGATCATTCTGATAGAATTGGACTTGGTTTTCACTTTTTCCAATTATTGAAAATGATGAAGGCAGTAGAGTGGGAAGAAGTAAGGTAGGGCTTCCATTAATCACAGAAATCAGAAACAAAAATAGTCCACCCCTGAAGAAAAACAAATCAGAAACTATCCTAGTAGTCAAGATTCCTAACTGGGTCATTGTAGGATTTCAGCAGTATTAGTACAGTTGTCATCAGAACATGTAGAAAACACTATGTAGGCAAATGGACCCTCTTATTAACAATAATACAAGAGAAATGATAGGACATATGTATATGGATCTTACAATATGCCAGGTACTTTCTAAGCATTTTTACATAATCCTTGCAACACCACCACGCAGTAAGTACAAACATGGGCATGCTTCTGACTCTGCTGATGGTGTGATGACCTCATGCATATTGGAGAAACTGACACAAAGTAGGTGACTTGGACCTGTATCAAAGTGTGAAATACCCTTGTTAAGTTACTGAGAATAAATATTTCAGAAATTATCGCTATTTAGGGAAGTACAAGTGCCCCCTTCTTTGCTTATGAGGAAGGTGTGTATTGTACGGTTGCCAATGTCCCCAAAAAAGCATCTACTGGTGGTCAAACAAAAGGAAGGCCTGTTTTGGAGGCTTTTGATAAAATGGAGAGAAATGGAGGCTCTTCTGTTTCCATAACAGAATAAGCATATGAGGAATTTTTAAGCCTTTTCTTGAGCATATGGCCTGGATCTTGGAGGCGAAAGAGAGTGAGTTCAAAGTTCACTCAGTGAGTGAGTGGAAGGGTTGAGGTTGGCCAGGCTCTTGGCATGTTCTTGCTGTACACCTAACACAGCTGAGCAGATTTTGTTGTATCCCACCTCTGTAAGGAAGACCACAAACACAACCAGAGAAATGTACCTGCCCAAATGAAAGAGCCCAAAAAATTATGAACAGGTGATGACTATAAGCTGAAAAATTGGCTTACAGTAATGCCGAAATTAAATACGTGTTTTTCTGTATTGAAGCAAGTATAGCTACTCTCCTTCAGAGGTTATTGATGCCCTGTTTCTAACGATGCCCTATAAAGTGGCACCATTTCTGATAAGCTTAATTAGTAAATTTGGGTAAACTTTTAGTGTCACAGATTTTGGAGCTTTGACAAAGACTCTGTTACTGAGTAGACCTCAAATAGACAACGTTAGCTCGAGCAATCAGCATTTCACTGACAGCAGATTGGGCTATGAATCAAATCTTCATCTGCCAACTTTTTAAAACAATTCAGCCTCTGAGGAGCTTTTAAAAAATACCAACACCCGGCAGTATGCAGTGGCTCATGCCTGTAATCCCAGAAATTTGGGAGGCTGAGGCAGGTGAATCACTTGAGGTCAGGAGTTTGAGACCAGCCTGGCCAACATGGTGAAACCTTGTCTCTACTAAAAATACAAAAATTAACTGGGTGTGGTGGCACGTGCCTGTAATCCCAGCTACTGGGGTGTCTGAAACAGGAGAATCACTTAAACCTGGGAAATGGAGGTTGTAGTGAGCTGAGATTATGCCACTGCTCTCCAGCCTGGGCAACAGAGCGAGACTCTGTCAAAATAATAATAATAATAATAATAATAATAATAATATCGATACCTTGAATTTGCTCTGAATTAATGAAAATAATTTTTGTGGAAAAACAGGCGTTCCTAGCATGTTAGAGTTTCCCACATGAATCCAACACATAGCTACGGTTGGGAAATACTGGTCTATTGGATATATTTGAAGAACACCAGAGTTCTGTTAGCATAAGATAAATCAAGATGTGTACTAGATGGGCAGTCAAATATGTTTACCAAAAAACCCTTTCAATTACCTCCACCATGAAAATGACTGAAAGACAGCCACATCTTTGCCCATGATAGATCTTACTCTTAATATTAAAATATAGTAACTGGTCTATAGTTGTTTTTATTTTTCGCTCTGGGTATTTATTCAAATTTTTAACATTTTCAAAGATAATTTCTTCAACAAGTTTAACCACTAGTGGTAAAAAAGAAAAAGAAAAGAAAAGTAAGTGAAATTGATCATAAAACTGTTATTAAATATAATTTACTTAGAGGGCTACAGCTGATGCCAGTTACGCATAGAAGAAGACTTAAGCCATCACTAAAAGACTATCTATACTTGTTTTGCATTTAGTTCTTTAAAGGGAAATGTGGTTAGCTTGTTGTCGTTTTTTATGTCTTTTTACTACATTAGGAAATAACCAACAACTTTGAAGGCAGAGTAGAATTCTGATAGAATCAGGGACAGTCACAACAAATAGAAGCTATGGCTGACACACTGATAAAGAGGAAAAAGACATAAAAACCCTTAATACGGCTAAAATGATTAATAACACAGTAAATGTTCCAAGTTTATTGAATTAAAATGTTCTATAGGTTTCAATATTCTTGCAGTTTGATTGTATTATATTGTAAAGTACTTTCCATCATCAAAAAAGCATAAATTATGTTTGATATTTTTCTGTATCAGGAGAGACTCTATGTAGCTTATTTGAAAAAAAAATCCAAAATAGGCAAATTTTGATATTTTCCAGAAAAAAAAATCTTTTGTAAACTTTCCTTTATATCCCTTCTAAGTGCTAATTAATGTTAAATCAGAAAATCCTTATTATATATTTGTTTCTCCCGTTTATTTATTTTATTGCATTTTAGGTTTTGGGGTACATGTGAAGAACATGCAAGACTGTTGCATAGGTACACACGTGGCAGTGTGATTTGCTGCCTTCCTCCCCATCACCTATATCTGGCATCTCTCCCATGCTATCTCTCCCCAGCTCCCCACCCCCCACCGTCCCTCCCCTATTTCCCCCCAACTGACCCCAGTGTGTAGTGCTCCCCTCCCCGTGTCCATGTGTTCTCATTGTTCAACACCCGCCTATGAGTGAGACCACGCAGTGTTTGATCTTCTGCTCTTCTGTCAGTTTGCTGAGAATGATGGTTTCCATCAAAAACGACGAGTTTGTGTCCTTTGTAGGGACATGGATGAACCTTATTATATTTTTTTAGAAATATTACAAATAATTGTAAACTAAAATATAACACTGCAATAGAGATTTTATGTATGTTTGATCAATTTTCTATAGAATGTTTAAAATGTGTTGCGTACATGTTTATTTTAATAAAATTCTAGCAAAACATTTATGCAGTAAAATATTTATAAAACACAAAATAAGTTAAATGACAGGCTTTTATAAATATATTAAAATTAATTTTAGTTTGTTGATTACTGGCTTGCTTTTACATATGTACAACTTTTTCCATTTTAAATTAATTTCAAAAGGAAATTTTATTTGGAAAAAAATAAAAACTTTAAAATACCTAAAATGCTTTTTATATTTACATACAATCTTTCAAACAATTATAATATTAAGTTGTTAACTAAACTCTAATCAAAATTCTTAAATGAATTATATATAGATTTTATTTGCCTAAAGATTTATCAAAATACAAATAGGTTTCAAATATTTTAAGGTTTGTGTTTTTGTTTTTTTTTGGAAATTAAAATAAGATCAGAAAAGAAAATGAATTCTTCTGGGAAGAGGGCTGATTACAAAGGTTGGAAAACTGCTGTGTGAATGATACAAAGATTTAGGTGGTGTAATTTTTGAGATGATATTTAAAAATGAGGGCTTTTTTGCCTTTAAAACAATGTGGAATTGTTCAAATGTCAAATATTATCAAAAGATTTCAAACTAAACTTTTATTTATGTTCTCCCAATATAAATATATAAATTTATGGATAAGTCATTGATAAATATTTACATAATTTTGACTAAATATGGTTTGCTGTAGTACAAAGCAGTTTACTATGTTTACACATATTTTCTTAAATAACTTAGAAGTTAAACTCAGGAGTTAATTATTTAATTACATTTCAATATACAAATTTCTATGAACTTAATGCTTAAACTAGCCAAAGTGTTTTTTTTTTATTATTTTTTTATTTTTTGGTTTAGTATT
Source organism: Sapajus apella (assembly GCF_009761245.1). Classification (NCBI taxonomy): domain Eukaryota; kingdom Metazoa; phylum Chordata; class Mammalia; order Primates; family Cebidae; genus Sapajus; species Sapajus apella. Next base: position 12,588,823 of record NW_022436996.1, read on the forward strand.
CTGTAAATGTATATTCCAAATGTTCAAATGCATAGCATTATTTGCTACTTTACTTCCTACAGCTCTCTCTAATAGAGCCTTTTTGTCAGACTATACTCAGACTGACCAGTATTAATACTTTCCTAAAGTGGATCCCATTTTTCATGTATTTTCCTAAGATTTCTTCCTTGTTTTAGTGATAGATATCCTCCATTAATATCCTAAGATATATGAGAAATAAATTTCCTGGGTTTTGTGTGTCTAAAACTATCTTTTTATTTGACCATTATATTTTACTCAGATTTGACAGTCTAGAAATCTAGATTATAAGTAACCTCAGTAAAAATTTCAAAGCCATTTTTCCATTGCCTTCTGGTACTCAAAATATTTTTATTATTAATTATTAATTTGCAACTTGGCTTGCTTTTCTGCAAATTTTTTAACAAATATATCTTTATCACTCCTAATTCTTAATGATGTTTTGTTTAATTCTGAATTAGTTTTTATTTCTTGTTCGATCTTTTCTCATCCATAAACTCACTGAAGACAGACATACATAGAATGAAAATTCAGGAAAGATGAGAAATTTGAAGGCAAAGAGAACTAGGTGTTATATAAAACAAAAATGTAATTTGAGCATGAAAATATTTGCTGCTTAGAAACGATAGATCCCAAGATGTCACAAAGAAACAATCTAATATTCCTGAGGAGTGATTTAAAATCAGTGCAAAAGTCACAAATATGAAGTCATTACAGCTGAATTATAAGCTAACTTGACAGCAGGTAAAGTTCACAGAATTACATACTTGTCAGTCGAGAGAATCTCTAAGCTGAACATCAGTTGTTAGAATAGAATGTTCTGTTATTATTTTAAAAGATAGTGACATTAAAATCTCTCAATTAACTATTCTATTCTTTTTACTTTCCCTTGACAATTGCAAAATATTTCAACCTAAGAACGTTTTACTTGGGTTGATTTAAACTTGAATTTTTTTTTTCTTTTAGAAAAAATAAGTTAGTAAAGTATAAACTTTTCAAATATCTATGTCATCAGCATATTTGTGTCTTTTAAAACACATATTTATTGTCTGTTTTCTAGTAGGTATATATGTACACGGCTATAAGTCTATACCAAATAATAGACAATCTAAAAGTGTGTTTCATTCAAACACCTAGCATTGAGTCGGGCATAGTATATACCATGTTTGGGGTTGAAGAAGGGTTACACATTAATCACTGAGACAATGCTTTTCCAAATAAGATGTAACTGGAATTTTACTGTGATACAGCTTTTTAAGAAATAAATTGAATATTCTTCAAATATTAAAATATTTGAGTAGTATGATGGCATTTCTAAGAATACCATTTATACATAATAAAATTATATTCAGTATACAATTTCTCTTATAGCACATGTTAAATCACTATTAAAGATAACACTATTGAAAGAATTTTAACTGCAAACTATCCAAGAACAAAATGAAACAAAATTTTTCTCTAATATTTAAATATTTTGTCCTCTCAAATAGAACTGATGGAATTTTAAAGTAAATTAGTTTAACAGGTTCATATTAATATATAATGAATTCATACTACAAATCTAGGGGATATAATCCAGTGGTAGAGGCAATGGACACAATTTAAAACTTACCAAAACAGCATTTTATAATAATACAGGAAAATACAAGAGTACTCATATAGTGCTGCACTAAAAAAGAAAGAAAGAAAACTCCTGTCCTATTACACACCCTTAATACAGACATCAATATTTCAATAAGTATGAATTTCATTCTCACTATTTTATAGTCAATTTGAGATAGGGGGAGTCTCACATAAATCATAGGAGGGAATAGTAATAGTCCTAGGGCTGGAATGCTATTTCTACTCTGCTGATTAAATGCTGTATTTGCCAATTCCCTAACTGGACAGTGTCATTTTTAACAAGATTAAATAATATCAATAAAGTAAATAAGGGCAACATTATTAGATATGAAATAGACAAAAAAAATACAGTAAGAGAAAATTAAGTTGATGACAAAGGAATATAGGGCGTGTCATTTTACTAGTTTAATGAATACTTTTTGTTTTCATGGTAGTCTTGAAAATAGCCCCAGAATCCTCTAAAGCATATTAACTTCCTTATAAAAACTCAAGATCTGTGTTTTCTCAGTTACAGACTAAAAGTGCAAAATAAAAACAGCAGCACTGGAAAGACATTTACTACCATATAGATGACTAAATATTACAATGATTTCATAAAAAGTAAACATGATCATTCCCCAGAAAATATTTTAGTGTGTTGTTTTGTATACGCTGGTGATGGAATTCTTTTAATCGAGACTTGTTTTTTAATAGTTAATTTGTTTTCTAATAGTTAATTTAATTCTCATTTGAAAACACCTTCCTTAAGTCTATAACTAAATCTATGAAAAGCAATCTGTACAGTATTTATTTTTTGACTCAAAATAAATAGTAAAATTATAATCTAGCTAATAAGATTCAATCCATTTTAAAGCATAGGGAAGTCTTCCTTTTTACAACTATGTACTTTAGTACGCTGATCATTACAATATCTGTTATTAAACTATGTAAATTATGTAATCTATAAAACTATGTAAACTATGTAAATACTTTTTTACTGGAATAATCTGGGATCATGTGGGACAAGGCTGTTGTGTTATTCGTGCTCTACAACATAAACTATTTCATCCGTATTTCATATTGATTATTTAAAACTTTAAACGATGCCAACACTGGTCCATTTGGTCACTTAATAAGATTATGTCTATTATTACAATTATGAAACATTATCAGTGCCATTATCCACTCTTGACTTCTCTTTTCTACTCAATATCATACATTTTAAAATGCTTTCACACTGCACAATTAACAATATTCCAATTTCAGTTTCTTCCCATTCATTAGGATTTGGCTTTTCCTATAAAACAGAAAAGGCTGATCTTCACACATACTGGCATATAAGAATGCTTTAGAAATTAGTGCGAGATTGATATTCTCTGACTCTTCTGTGTTGTATCTCTATCCTCCAAATATTCATCCCTAATTGACACCTATGATAAGCAAAGCCTTCATTTTAAAGTAGCGGTCATCTGAAGTTGTTCTGAAAGTGCCTTATTGTCACATACTTCATTATTAATGGATTTTATTGGAAAATCAACCTTTGAATAATTCATCCTAAAATTTGATTTTTAATCTATTATGGGGAACAAATGAGTAAAAATATTGTTCTTTTGGAATAAAGGGAGTGTATGCTTCTAATGTTGAATTTTAAGCATTAAAATATCAGTTTTTTCTTCTTTTTTTTGAAAAGTCTAGCTATATTGCCCAGGCTGGCATGCAGTGGCATGAGCTCGGCTCACTGCAACCTCCGCCTCCCAGGTTCAAGCTGTTCTCCTGCCTCAGCCTCCTGAGTAGCTGGAATTACAGGGGCGCGCCACAATACCCAGCTAATTTTTGTAAATATTAGTCTTTAGTATGCTAATGTTTACCATGAGTCTCCAAGAAGGAGCTAAAATGTGAAGCATTGTCCAAAAATTTAGGACACAGAATCTTTTTGTGTTGGTGTTTTTATTCTCATATAGATGTACATACATTTTTAAAGAGAGAACTACGCTTTGGAAAGCCTAATCTGAAAAACATTACAGCAGGGATTTTGACCTTTATTCCACAAGTGGGTTTTAAGGGATCCAAAATGTTTCATGTTGTGATATTTCCATGCAATTTTTGTTCTTTGATTTTTCTTTGATGTCCAACATGATAACAAACTGTGGCTGTTGAACCACATGTAACAAGTAGAAGGTAAAATGTACACATTGCAGCAAATGAAGAGAAGAAACAAGGTACACAAATGTCTTTGTGTCTGCCTCAATGTCTTAGCTGTTAATTGGAAGGCTTTCATATCTGTCTCTATCTCCCTAACGACCTAGGATTCTGGTCACAGAAGATTTTTAATAGAGTACTGGAAGAATTCCAAGTAATATATGAACATTGCTCAGTAAGGATAATTAAGCTCTAAAAATAATTGATTTTTTTTCTACTGGTGTCTTGAAATTTCAATTAAATTGCAATTAAAAGATATACAATATAGAAGCAACTCCACATTTGCAAATTCTAAGCTCTAACATTGTACATATAATTGTGTTAGGGTATTTTTTTTCTGACAAAAAGAAAATGACATTCCACAAATAATCAGAGTCTTCAGTACTTAGGAAAGGCATTGAGATAGTCTCAAGTATGAAAATATTATAGTGCTAAGAAATATAATAGGTGGCCAAGCTAATTAGTTGATTTACACATTGAGCAATGCTCAGGTACACCCAAAAGTACCATAAGTATATTAATTGGCTCAGCTTATCTTAAAAAATAGGCTAAATCATTACTAAAATTCAGATCTATGTTAATCTCTTATGTATACATTTTTTAGTTTAAATTCCTTTCAATTTTTGTCTATATGTTGCAACAAATAGAAAATTACTTGGAGGTAACTACATGTTTAATTGTTCTTATGTTTACATTTAAACCACTAAAAAAGTGTTGTTCATAATATTTTTTATGTAATCCCAAACTGATCACTATCTAGCATGCTAATATAAATTCTATTAAGTGTTTTTAATGCGTACTTTATTTGATTAATGCCTTAGTGTTCTGTTCACATTGACTTACAATATTATTAATCAATTCCTTTATGAAAGAAAAAATAAAAATAGTTTAATATTTTTAATTTATAACAATTACATCTTCCAGGTTTTGAAGGGTAATTATTACAGCCACAAATTGCAATAATTTTAAATCTATCATCTTATATTCAAAAACATCTTTTCGGGTTAGCCACTTATATTGTTGTTTATGGCATTTCCTTAATGAAAATATGATACTTATATATAAGCAATTGTATAGCCAGTACATAAAACAGCAATTCATTATAAATCAGTTTTATTGTAAAATCAACAATTATCTATTAGTATTTTTCATGCTCTCAGAAACCTGCTACAAGAAAAATACAAGACTCATTAAGCACATGTGTACTTTCAGAGAGACATCCTAATTGCAGGGAAAATGTGGGCATGCATGTATTTCAGAAAAAAAAAAAATCTTCCCAGTCATTTCTATTATGTTTTTCTGTATAGCTCAGTTTACTCTCTCCAAATCAATTATCTCAAGCCTCTGACCACAATACAGTCTTCTCATTTTCCCAGAAAGAACCTGCTTCCTATCTTAGTTTGGTTCTCCCCAAATCAAAGTTTAAGAAAAGGATATGTATGGGCATAGTTCATTTGAGTGGGAGCAAAAAAGAAACAGAAATATGAGAACCAAACAATATAGGAGTACATTATGGAGTTCACCGCTGTGGAAAACTGGGACTTGACCCTATGTACAACCTTCTCGGAATTGTCCATTTTAGGATTGACTATCTACTCTGTTTCCCAATCTCTATCAACTAAGGGTTTCCCTGGGAATTGTTAACTCTCCTACATTTCAAGAGTTACTCAATGTTCTTGTCCACTGGGATCCAGGAGATACCTGTAGCTGTCAGAAAAGTCCAAGCAGAAAGTGAAGAGTGCACATTTGAGAAACTGTCAATGTGAATTAAGCCCAAGCTCACACATAATTCTGCTGAAGCTATGTCTCAGCTGGAGGTAATTACTACATGATGAGCATCGGTGGCAACAGAGGCATAGGATACATTTTCTATTCAAGAGATAAAAGCTACACATATTTTACACGACACTCATATTTAAATAAAGTGGTTGACGAAAAAAATGAAATAAACAAAAAGCTAAGCCTTTAGATGTGAACTTCCTTTATTCAGTTACAGCAAGATTTCATCTTTTGACACCCACGTTTTCCTGCCTCTTTCCTGATGAAATACAGACACTGTCCTCCCTGCTGTTGAACGTTTGCATGCAGCCTCACCTTGGTTATTATTCCCATCCACCATCACTTAGGCAACTAAATAAACTTACTTGCGAGGTTTTCACTAAATCTAAAGATAACATTTATCCTATATTTCAGCATTACCATTGTGCTTTAAGAATCCTTCTGTTCATCTTGACAGCCTCTAATCATTCCCTAAACCACAGTTCTAGTAAACTTTCAGAATATAAATTAAACCAAATTATTTATCTACTTAAATCATCTAACATATTCCCATTGCTTTTGGAAAGAAGAACAAAGTCCTCAACACAGTCTAAATGACCCTATTGGGTCCATCGTTATCTCCCACCGCAGCCTCCACTCAGAGGATTATGCTGCTCTCAGTGTCTTCAAGTCTCATTGATCATCTCAACTTTCTTCATTCTTTTCCTTTGATTACACAGATTTTCACATTGTTCTCTGTATTATTGAATATCTCTTTTCCTCTTCACTTAGTTACCTTTTAACTGCAACTAAATCTTCATATATCAGCTTTACCAACACTTCCTCCTGGAACCAACCCTAACTCAAAGATAGTCAGTTCCACATTTATCTGTGTTTATGTAGCACATAAATTGCACACTCTTTTTTAGTAGCAATTATCTAGTTGTGCTTACATATGTATTAATGTTATTATGTTATTAATATATTCCCACTCCACGAAACTATTAGATACAAAAAGACTTTGTCAATTTTGGGGGCTTTCTGCCCACCTTTGTATCCCAGATACATGTCTTAGTGCCTGTTGTATCAAAGTAACTCAATAAATATTTGGGGAATTAAAAAAAGACCACGAAACTGTAAAGGAATAGATATTAACCTGTATGCTTGTAAATATAAATAAACCAAGACTTTAAGATAGATAGATATCTATTTTAGTACAAGTAGTTATGGAAATCTGAGAGAAGCAGACTCTAATTAAATTGGGCACTGACACTATATTCATATATGCAAATATATGAAAGATTAATTTTATGTTTAGTATTAAAGAAAAACAAATATAAAAATATAAAGAGTCAAAAATGAACATTCTATATATAAACATATGAGGTAACAAAATGGGGAAATAAATATATAATAATAGTAAAATTGGATAAATAAGGTGTATTAGTCTGTTCTCATGCTGCTAGTAAGGACATACTCAAGGCTGGGTAATTTGTAAAGTAAAGAGGTTTAATTGATTCACAGGTCCACATTACTGGGGAAGCCTCACAATCATGGCAGAAGGCATGGCGGAGCAAAGCCACATCTTACATGACAGCAGGCAAGACAAAATGAGACCCAAGTGAAAGAGGAAACCCCTTATAAAATGATCAGATCTCATGAGACTTATTCACTACCATGAGAACAACATGGGGCAACCACCCCCATGACCCAATTATCTCCCACTAGGCCCCTCCCACAACACATGGGAATTATGGGAGCTATAATTCAAGATGAGATTTGAGTTGGGACACTGCCAAACCATATTAGCATCATATCATTAAAAAACTCTCAAAATTCTGGAAGTACTTAGAATGTCTAGCTGTATGAAGAAGAACTGCTCTAGGATTTTGATCAAGAGAGGGGAAAATTAAAGTAGTGGTGGATTGGGATGTTTAGTACAATAATGTGGGTGAGATGGAGAGAAGATAGAGAAAAGCCTAGAAACAGTGGAAAAATTGTGGTAATTACCTATGGCTGTGATGTTCAGGAAAGCGAATTAAGGTACCAGAGAGAATCAAAAGTTATTTCAAATAGATTTTACCATGTTAAATATAGAAAATGGATCTAGAACTAGAAATATCACTTGACCAGCAATCCCATTACTACATATAGAGCCAAAATATTATAAATAATTGTACTATAAAGACACATGCACACCACATGTTTACTGCAGCATTATTTACAATAGCAAAAATTTGGAAACAACCCAAATGCCCATCAATGATAGACTGGATAAAGAAAATGTGGCACATACACCCCATGTAATATTATGAATTCATAAAAAAGAATGAGTTCATGTCCTTTTCAGGGACATGGATGAAGCTGAAAGCCATCATTCTCAGCAAACTAACACAGGAACAGAAAACCAAATACCACATGTTCTTACTCATAAGTGGGAGTTAAACAATGAGAACCCATGGATGCAGGAAGGTGAACATCACACACCAGGGCCTGTTGAGGGATGGGGGCAAGGGCGGGGAGAGCATTAGGGCAAATATCTAATACATGGGGGGCTTAAAACCTAGATGACAGGTTGATAGGTGCAGCAAACTACCATGGCACATGTATGCATGCCTATGTAACAAATCTGCACATTCTGCACATGTATCCCAGAACTTAACCTTTTTAAAGCAAGAAAATGAAAGGCAAACATGAATTAATTATTTTATGATCATTGACTCTGGGAGAGTAAAGAAAAACTATGCAAAATAATTGTAGATTTTTAAAATCGATTTTTAGAAACTGGGGGTTGTGTGGTCTTTCTATGTTGGCCAGGCAAAACTCAAGCTTTTGGACTCAAGTGCTTCTCTGTGTGGGCTTCTCAAGTAGCTGAGACATGCATGTGGCACTGCACCTGGATTTGATAGGAAATTTTGAGCAGAAAAGCATTAGTAAAGACAAAAATAAGTTATTATAAAACAGGCTGAGAGCTTTTGAGAGAAAATTAATAGTGAACATATCCAGATTTTGAACCATACCATTTGGGTACAGGAAGCTGAGGTTGGAGAATAAAATCAGCTAATGTACATGGGACATAGGCAGATTAAAAATGGTCATACATTTTCTACTGCTTCTCCTTTCAAGAAGGGGCACTGATTTCTCCATGACTTGAATCTGGACTGCCCTTGTGACTGGTTTTTGACAAATTGAAAGCTATAAAATTATGCAATTCCAAAGTTCAGACATTAAGAGGCTCAAAGTTACACCATTACCACGACTGGATATTGCCATGATTTGGCCAACCTCACAGTCAACACTCACTATCATACATGTGAATGAGGCTACCACAGACTCCCCCGTTCCAATGAGAAGCTAGATGATGAAACCTTCTGACTGAAGGAAGGTGAGATCAGCAAAAGGACAGTCCACCGTGGGTAAAATATAAAATAGCTTTGATCTAAGGCACTAAGTGTTTAATGTGGTTATTACATAGCAATAGAAAATGGGTTATGGAGTCCCCAAACTGTAGTGACACATTTTAAAAGCCCCAAACATGTGGCATGACATTTGGGTGCAGGCAGTCAGAGGTGGTGAAAGTGGCAATCAAACTTCTGGCAGGGCAGAAACACAGGGAGGAAATTAAATGCTGAACCTTGAGAAAATGTGAAAACGATTGGCAAGGCTATTAACAACTGGAGGTTAATTGAAAGATAAAACCTATATTTAATTAACTTTGGATATAGCTAAAAGGATTTCTAAACAGAAAGCTAGAAATGTCAATTGGCTCCTTTTGACTGTGGATGATAAAGTATGGGAAGTGAGAAGTAAGCCAAAAAGAGAATTTTTCCATTTGTAAGAAGAATTTAGAGAAAATATAAAGAAACCAGGACTTGCCAAGTTGGAAAATAAAGATTCTCATGTTGTTTGTATTTTCAAGATGGCAAAAGATTACCAAATAAGAAATGGCCTTAGCATAAATATTTTATTAAGGATGTGACTATAAAACTCTTGACAATAAGACTGTTAAAACCTATGTGTAGGTGTGTGTGTGTACTTAAAGTGAAGTCTAGTGAACATCTTCAGCTACTTGACAATGTGTGTAAATACTTTAAGTTTAGTCTCATTCTCAAGTAGCACTGATAAGTGTAGAGAAAAGTAGTCTTAAAATGTGTGTGACATTTGTTTTATTGAGTAGACTATAAACTGATGATTACAAGACCCACTCATTATTTTACTTTTTAATGTTTGGAGACAGGGTCTCACTCTGTTACCCAGCCTGGAGTACAGTGGCACAATCATGGCTATAGCTTACTGTAACCTCAAACTCCTGACCTCAAGTTATCCTCCCACCTCAGCCTCCCTAGTAGCTAGCAACACAGGCATGCATCATGATGTCTGGCTAATTAAAAAAAAATAAATTGTAGATACAGGGTATGCCATATTGCCCAGGCTGGTCTTGAACTCCAGGGCTCAAGTGATCCTTCTGCCTCAGCCTCTCAAAGTGTTGGGATCATAGACATAACTCACTGTGCACAGCCTCTGCTCATTATTAAGGGAGTTGTATCAATATGGATTAAAATGGACAGGGACAATTCACAATAAATTTTTTTTTGGAGCACCAAATTATTTGTGGGCAGAAAGTTAGTTGAGAAAACTATCCAATTGCAAACATGGACATTTTTCATTTTTCTTTCTTTCTTTTTTTTTTTTTTTTTTTTTTTTTTTTTTTTTTTTTTTTGAGACAGAGTCTCGCTTTGTTGCCCAGGCCAGAGTGCAGTGGTAAGATCTTGGCTCACTGCAGCCTCCACCTCCTGGGTTCAAGCCATTCTTCTGCCTCAGCCTCCTGAATAGCTGGAATTATAGTCACGTGCCACCACACCTGGCTAATTTTTGTATTTTTAGTAGAGGCAGGGTTTCACCATATTGGTTAGGCTGCTTTCGAACTCCTCACCTCGTGATCCGCCCGCCTTGGCCTCCCAACGTACTGGGATTACAGGCATGAGCCACCGCACCCAGCCAACATGGGCCATTTTTAATAGAAGAGGAAAAATGTCTCAGCGGGTATAGCCAGGAATCTACAGGGTAGATCTTGCGTTATGGAGAGCAATGGATTATGGAACCACTCCAAAGAAGCAAAATTGGTTTCTAAAGAATAAACATTTTCTGCGCCTCAAGTGGGTTTCTGACAACACATACCCAGCTGGATTTTAGAATTATTGAAGATGAGTGAATGCATGGACTTATGCTGTCTCTTTTGAATGCCATGCAGTACCCAAAAGTTTTTTTGCTGTTGTTGTTGGCTCCATAGGGAACAAGTTATTTTTTTAATTTACATGTCTATAGACCAAGAGAAGCTTATACTTGAGAAGATGACCCAAGGAGGCAACATCGGTATCTGAACCAGAAGCAGCTAAAAGATAATTGACTTTGAACCTGATGCCTTGATTGACTAAGACTTTTGAGTATCTTAGGACAGGATGAGTATCTTTTGTATTTAGGAGGAATGTATATGATTTTCCCTGATGAAAGCACCTGAGAAGCCACTTTTTAATTTTTTAAATTTATTTATTTTTTTGAGATGGGAGTCTAACTAGTAATTGATATATTAAAAATGACCACAAACAATTTGTAGCAATTCTCATCAAAAGGTGGAGCCTCTTTGCTCATACCTTAATCTAGACTGGCTTTGTTAGTTGCCTTAACCAACAGAATATGGCAGTAGAGATACTGTATAAATTTCAATTCTAGTCCTTTTTAGAAATGTCATGTGAGGAGGACTGGGAAAGCATATTAGACTGTTAACTAATCTTGTAACCAGCAGCCAGCACTAATCAACAGACATGAGATAATCATCTTACACCGTCTAGCCACAGATACTGTAGCTCTGTGAAAGACTAGGAAAAGGCAGCAAAAGAATTATCCAACTGATTCCAGGACAAACTGCTAAGAGTTATTGCTCTAAGCTACTACACTTTGGAGTGACTTGTTACACAGCAGTCGATGACAAGGTATACTAGTCTCCTATGATCTGTTATAACGACATTATGGTTGTATCTAGGTCTACAGCTCCATTATGGTTGAAGCTAAAATTCTCTTCATTTGCCAAAGGTATAGGATTATTTGTCTGTATGTAACTGCAATGTGACCCATTGTGACAATAGGAGTCTGTAATCTATTCCTATTTAAAAGTACTTATATATTACATATATCTATGTAATAGTATTTAAAAGTATAAATACTTTTAAAAGTATTTATATATTACATATATTTATATATAATTTATTTATACATATATATCTATAAATATATATATATTCTTATATATATATAAGAATTATTTATATATTATATATTATGTATTTATTTCTTATTATATTTTAAGTTCTGGGGTACATGTGCAGATCATGCAGGATGCAGCAGCAAACCACCATGACATGTGTATTCCTATTTTTATTAGTTATATTTTTCCATAGTTTGAGAATTCTGTACTAGGATTTTAAGAGCTTATATCTTCATGTAGTTGATTGGTTTCTCCATTTTGCTTATTTTTCAGAGGCATCACAAAATTGTTACTTTAGCAATCAGAGAAAGTGGCATTTGGCTATATGTTTTTAAGGATGATTGAACTTTATTTTCCAACTAGCATTGTTCCCTATGTCCTCTAGGGAAATAGAAAATGGAGGGAAGTCTAGGTGATGTGGGAGTATAAATGCCTTACACCTGAGAACTAGTGAATTTTCATCATAATCTGACCTTGTTTTGAAGCTTGATTATTTCTGAGGATGGAGTTGTTCTCAATATTTAATTATGAGATTTGCCATAATTGATAAATAGAATTTTAAAATGTCAACATGTATGAAGAAAGATGTTAATTGACTTATGGATCTTTGATACTTTACTCCATATCTCTCTGGACAGAAAGTTCTTCAAATGCTAGCTCACAGGAGAACTGAAGCAAGGAAATAATTGGTCACAATGGAAAAGCTGGTGGCTGCTCCTGTGAAGTTAATTAAGTAAATATTTCCACTTAAAAATCATGTTTGTACAAAGAGGACTGTTTATATTCTGAGGTGTGTGGTTTACAATCGATGTTATTTTATGTTTATGGTGGGATTAATATAGGTAATAAGGGTAAAGGGTGATTCTAAAAACAAATTTATGAGGGAATAATCTTTTATTGACAGCTATAGCAACCAGGAAGTAGCTAAAACTAAAAGTAAGTACACCATTGATGATGGCAGATTATGATAAATCAGACCAAAATCCCTATTCTCACTCCTCAAAAGTAGAGGGAAAATAGAAAAGCTGAACAAAATATAAAATAGATTTATTTAAAGAGCATCAGAGAGATAAACTGATAATAAAGATTTACAGATTACCATTAGGAAAGGAAAATGACTTCATCAAGTGGAACACATTTTATGGGAGCATTTATGATTTTTATAAATAACAGGTAAATATCTGAGGGCAAGTTTTGACATCATTGGTGTGATAGGTAATCCCAGTGGAAAACTGGAGAACCAGAGCCAGCTAAATAAGGGAGATCATAAGTGTAAACCCTTCATTTTGGATTTCAACCACATAGAGTTACATCACAGTAGCAAGGATGAAAGCAAATCAGAGCTTTTTGTGAGCAATATAGCTCAGCCTCAAACATCTTAGCTTTTCTGAAAAAAAATTAAAGTTATCCAGAATTGTTTGTGCCAGGAACCATCCTCCAGAAGTAAATATACACAAAGAAGAAGCAAATTATTCTCTACAAAGTTATTCTACAATTTCACAAAGAGAAGTGTTTAACATAATAGAAAGTAACAAGAATATGAAAAAGGGAATGTGAATAAAAACCAGTAGAAACAACAGACAATGGAATCTGATGTGCAGAGAAACCAGACATGTGAGATATCAGGAAGAAATACCCAAAGAACTGTATTTTCCTGTTCAAGTTTATAAGAGGAAAGATTGAGAATTTCAGCAGATAAATGAAATGAATTAAAAATAATTGAAAATTTTAGAATTGCAAAAGCAACTAATTAAGAAATTGGTTGATGATTGAATAGAGAATTATGCTACTACTGACAATAGCTGAGTACATGATTCAGATCAATCCTCTTTCTCAAACAGGACAATCTCAAAAATTAGAGTATAACTTTATGTAATAAAACATTCAAAACCCAAGAATGCATAACAATTCTAAATTTGCATTCCCAAATAATATACATGTACATACATATACAAAAACATATACACACACATATATGTAACAAATATTAACATAAATTTAAAAATAGACAAGTGGTCTGAATAATTGATAGAACAGGAGAAAAGAGTAAGACTATAAAGTATCTGAACCACATGACAAAGAAATTTAATTTCATGGAAGCACATAGAAAGCTGAATCCAACAAGAGCAAGTAGGTAGTTGTTTAAGCAAAATAGAAAAATAACAAAAAATGGCCATATGCTTATCCATGAGCCAAGCATCAACAAGTTTTAACTGCAGGCATTCCATCTCTTACTAAGCTGTATTGTGCAAGAAATCAGTAATAAATTGCTAACTGGAAATCTCAATATATTTTAAAACTAGTAAAAACAAAATTGAATTCCGTCTGTTCAAAAAGTTAGGACTTTTATACTCTTTTCTATATTTTATCATCCTGAAAAATCTCAATAGTTCCACGCAAAGTAACTCAACTAAGACTATTGATTACCGGAAAATTCTATGGGTACTTGGAGACCAACCAAAGTCAGGTTACTACAAAATCCTGAAAATATCCTCTTAGGAAATTATATCACTACCAAGAAGTACCAGTAAAAGCCTGACAAAAAAAAATATTGGTGTAAATTGTTATAACTAATGGTCAAAGGGGAAGGGGAGACATTAATCATTTTAATCCTGATGCATGTAAGGTGAAATTTAGGTCAAAACTAGTAGCCCCGTGGCTTCACACCTTTGTAAGCTGACTCTTCTTTGGGATAGTACAACTACCCTGCTGCAGTGGGTAAAACTGTGGGTTTAACACTGTGTCCTGAGAGGTATAATCACCTTTCCCCTCCCTGACTCACAAATAGAATATCCCTTTCAAGGTAGTGGAGGTGTAATGCAAGCGAGTGACCTACACTGGCTTTATGGAGGTCAGAAAGACACATCTTAATTTAACACCTCTGACATGACTGTGGTAGATACTGTCATCAGAGGACTTCACTAACTTAGGTGCTTTATGTAACTTGCTTCTTTGAGAGTCAAAGGTAAATTCAAGAGGCAGTAACTGACCTCGTTGCTGAATTATTGAACACGGGGCTGCATAAAATTAAGCATGAATAGGCAAAATAGAGAGTCAGGAGGAGCATATAAAAACCAGCTCAATTGTAATAGGTATATGTAGATTGTGTGAACTTTTAAAGCCCGTTCCCTGCAGTTTATGTTCTGACCTAGTATGTTTTCCATTGAAGCCATAACAAATGACCACAAATTGAGTGGCTTAACACACATAAATTTATCTCACAGTTCTGCAGATCAGAAGCCTTACCTGGGTGTCCCCAGCTAAAATCGAGGTGTCAGCAGGATTCGTTCATATCCTTGACTTTTCCAGTTCTAGAGAATGACTACTACATATGTAGGCTTTTGGCCTCCTTCCACCATCTTCAAAGCCATCAGCAGCTGAGAGAGTCTTTCTCAAATTGCTGCGGCCACCTTTTGGGTTCTCTTTTCCAAAGCACAGCTCTCTCCCTCACTACAACTGAGAAAGATCCCCTGCTTTTAAGAGCCCATGTGGCTCTCTGTTTGTCTGTTGTTGGTGTATAGGAATGCTTGTGATTTCTGCACATTGATTTTGTATCCTGAGACTCTGCAGAAGTTGCTTATCAGCTTAAGGAAGTTTTGGGCTGTTGGTGGGAGTGTAAATTAGTTCAACCGTTATGGAAGACAGTGTGGCGATTCCTCAAGGATCTAGAAGTAGAAATTCCATTTGACCCAGCAATCCCATTACTGGGTATATACCCAAAGGATTATAAATGATTCTATTATAAAGACACATGCACACATATGTACATTGCAGTGCTGTTTATGATCACAAAGACCTGGAACCAACCCAAATGCCCATGAATGATAGACTGGACAAAGAAAATGTGGCACATCTAGACCATGGAATAGTATGCAGCCATAAAAAATGAGTTTGTGTCCTTTGTAGAGACATGGATGAATCTAGAAACCATCATTCTCAGCAAACTTACACAAGAACAGAAAACCAAACACTGCATGTTTTTATTCATAGGTGGGTGATGAACAATGGGAACAACTGGGCACAGGGAAGGGAACAACATTCACAGGGCTAGGTGGGTGGTGGAGGGGAGGGGAGGGGGCACAGTGTGGGGGTGGGAGGATAGGATGGGGAGGGATAACATTGGGAGTAATGCCTGATGTAGGCCACGCGTAGTGGGGGATGGAGACAGCAAACCACCATGGCAGGTATGTAGCTATGCAACAATCCTGCAGGATGCAGGATGTGCACATGTACCCCAGAGCTCAAAGTACAATTTTAAAAAAGAAAAGAAAGAAAAGAAAAAAAAAAAGCATTCATGTGATAAGGCAAGGCCCACCCAAATAATACAGGATAATCTTCTCGATATATCTGCAAAGTCATTTTGCTAAGAACAATTAGACATATTCCTGGGTTCTCAGCATGAGATTTTATTACAGCCATTTTTAAGACTTTGGTTTAAATCCCAGAGTTGTAGACTCCATACTACATTGTATAAGTCTCCAAGGCCAGGTTTTTATCTTTTTCACATAATATAGTGGTTTTAAATATGGAAAAATAAGTATTTTTAGCTAATTATTTATGTGCATTTAGTTGTTCTTGGAATAAACAGCAAAACGTCTCTAGCTAAGGCTGGTTTACATTTGTGTCAGTGTTGATGGCATTTTTAAAAAGACTTTATCAAATGACTTCTCTGTAGTAGAGCTGAAACTAGCAACAAAATCTAGTTTAGCCTTTACAACAAACTGACAGGTTATGTTTTTTTAATTTTTTCTTTTAAATTTTTTGTCCTAAAGATCATTCCCAGAGGCACTCTTTTGGTTCTGGCTTTTCATCAGAAGATGCTGTTTGTCATATAACAAAAATGAAAAGTTTTCTCCCCAGGAAATAGAGAATTTATTGAAGAGTCAAGTTGGGATAAGGGCTGGGTATCTCTTTCCTTTTCAGGTCACTTCTCTTTACCCGCCTGTTTTTGGGTACTTTGATCTCCATTAACAATCAGAACAATATTTTTGTTCTCAGTGATATTAGGTAACCATGACAGTAATTTTTGTTGCAGTGCAATCTTCAGTCTCACACTTATCTACCAGGTCTGAAAGTGTCTGGAGAAATGAGCAAATACGAGCTACTAAAACCAGAAAAAGGGAATTGCTGCTGTTTCTTTTCATTGCTCTCTGGCTGCTCCTGGGCTGAATTTTATTTCATTTTGAAAACCACATATTTGCAATAAATGGAAATGAAATATCACTCCTCAAGAATGGGCTAGTTTATCAAAAATTCTTTTCTTAGATTTCTACCTCTACAGAAGACTAGAAAATGATGTTGAAATTCTTACCATAAATCCTTCAATCATTACCACTTACAAACAGATAAATGTTGATATTCAGCCGGGGGCAAAATCAGGAAAGGTGATGTTATGCGGCGTTTACATCACTCCATTTCACTCTCAGCAGATGTTGCTGGTGTGTAAGGCAGGACTCCAGCTGCTGCCACATAGCGGAGGCAACCTGGACCTCCAGGGAATATGCTGCATATGCTTTTAATTTAGATAATATCTCTTTCTTGATTTGATCAGATGCTTCAGAGTGCAATGGAAGGGAAAGTTGTCAGAGTGCTGTACTACCAGGACTATGTACCTCTTACTTCTATGTTCAGTGACCTTTCTGTGGAGTAGCCTGACTTTCCTGAGGTGAGTGACTCACTTCTTGTTCAATATCTCTGAAGATGACCAAATAGTCTATCTTAAAATCACTTTCCTGCTATTCAATCTTTGGGTTTTCTTTCCAATAAACTTACTAATGGGGAAGTAGGGTAAATGGTAAGAAGTTTTTAGAGCAGCATGCTGGATCCCATTTCCTCCCTGTCAAGTCTCACCAGCAACATTTAATACAGCTAGCATTCCAGCAGCACAATACATGCTTAATATGTTTTAGGAACAGTGTAGCCACTTTATTGTGCAACATAAGCTGTGCTGTGGGCTGGGAAATTACAGGTTTAGAGAAAAATAATGGTAAGAAAAATTTTCATGAAAGAGGTAGGATTTGAACTCGATTTTTTACAATATTTAAGATGTTCATAGACTATTCATGCTATTGAACACAGGGATAACAAGCAAGTTTTGAATGAAAGAATATAATTTGAGATTTTAACCTGTTATTATAGTGGGGTATGGGTAAGATTTTTTAAATACCCAGTAAAGTTTTTGAAAATAAGGAATAATAATGTGAGATCTCACAATTCTTTACCATAATAGTTCAATGAAACAAGCTGATAAACTATAAAACACGCAGGAGGCTGAGGCAGGAGAATTGCCTGAACCCAGGGGGCGGAGGTTGCGGTGAGCCGAGATCGCGCCATTGCACTCCAGCCTGGGTAACAAGAGCGAGACTTCGTCTCCAAAAAAAAAAAAAAAAACACCTATAAAACACGGAAATATCAAGATACAGTCAAATAAAATGTCACAGTATATTGAATATCGGATTTAGACAAAAATGACTAAAATGTGTAATGTAAGAACTTGTAACCAATACCCTTATCTGGGTATAAACCTCTCCAGAAAACTGTGGATTCAGCTTTTTCTCCCCATGACTTTAGAATCGCATGTAATTTCTTCTTGTTGGCAAACTCCAACATGAAGGATAAGATATTCTGAAAAATATAATTCTCATCTTCCTTCTGACATTGTGCCTCATGTGTCCCTAGTAAGAACATTTCTTCTTAGGGAGCTAAGACTTCTAAACCATTAGGAGGCCACAGTTGTAGTTCATTAGGTATAGCAATGGGAGAAAAGTTTCTACTTCCATTCCTTAAATCCTGAACCCATGAAGTGTAGCTATGGGAGAAATAGAAGCACTTTTGGTGTATAAGATCTGGAACTTAACTTCTGCACATAGGATATAACCTGATACCTGAAAGGTATTCTCTCTTCTGAAGCCCTTCCACCATTTTATCAGGCCAGTAGTGCATTCCACTATTCAATTAGGCAGGGGCCGGAGTATATGGAGCTATGAATTCCACTGGCAAAGACCTATTGCTAAACTTCATTTGCTTTAAAATAATTCCCTTTTTCAGAAGAAATACAGTGGAAAATTTCCTGATAGTGAGTAATGCAATCTCCAAAATCACGAATGGTGTTTTGGCAGGATCATTGCTGGCAATGAAGACAAATCCATTTCCAGAATAACTATTTATTCCAAGAAGAGCAAATTGCTTCCTCTTCTGTGATGGGTGGCCCAATGGAATAAAATTGTCACCAGGTGCTGGCTTGTTCACTTGGGAAGCATTATTATATTGGTGGCTCAGTGTCATGTTAAGTTGTTGACAGGTTGGGAACTCA
Organism: Sapajus apella; assembly: GCF_009761245.1. Taxonomy (NCBI): domain Eukaryota; kingdom Metazoa; phylum Chordata; class Mammalia; order Primates; family Cebidae; genus Sapajus; species Sapajus apella. The sequence continues at coordinate 12,607,974 of NW_022436996.1, forward strand.
CCAATAGCTATAGCACATAATACATGCTGTTGAGTTCAAGCCTGCTTCCGTAGCCACTCGGTTCAGCAGCCCTTTCAGCAATTACTAGCATGGCTGGGCAGGAAGGTCCACTGATGTCTGTATAATGGGCCATCATTTCCATGTGATTACCAAGAGCCTGATCTGCAGTAGTTGCCATTTGGTGGGCATTTACAAAAGATGAAAATATCCTTGTGTTTTGCGCCCATTTTGTGAGATCTGTGACATCCTCCCAGGCTTCTTGGTAACCTATGTTCCAATAGTTTTCCTTCTAAGGCCACCACCATCCAACCAAATCATTAGTCATTCCTCATAAAACAGCATGAATCTGACATTTATTCACCTCTTTTCCAAGCAAACTGAACTACCAGGTATACTCTTTTGAGTTCTTCCCATTGGTAGCTTTTCTTTCACCATTGTTCTGCATCATGCCTGAGCAAGAACATAATACTACAGTCATTTACTTTTAGGTGTTCCTAGCTATGATGGGGAAGTTTATCTGTCACCTATACTGGGCCAAGGAATTCCCAGATACCTGGTTATATCACATTATTTCTGGGTGTGTCTGTGAGGGTCTTTCCCGAAGACAGCGGCACTTGAACTGGTGAATGAGTAAAGCAGATTGCACTGGGTAAGTAACAATGCACTGAGGACGTGATTAGAACATCATAAGAATATATACTGTAGTATTCCTAAATATAATGCTTTACCATATAACACTAACCGCCACACACCCTTGACGTACCACTAAATCTTCTGGCTCATATGGCCCAGTGGCAGTACAACTTGCTCCAGAATTCTTGGGCCTTGTATTGTTCTGGTCCAGTCAAAACAGTGAGCTTCAGAGTTTCTTGGTAAATATGTTGGAGTAGCATACCTAACATTGCTGTATGTTGCCTCAAAACTTCAAAGAGCCCCACAAGGCACAGTGTTATTTTCTTGGTTGTAGATTTCAGATATAGCCTCTGACCATTTACCTTGGAGCAGATATGTTTTCATGGCTCAGACTGAAGAAAACCTTGAAACTTAAACAAAAGTTCAGAAATTGAATTTTTAAAGGGCTCTATTTCTCATTTTCAGGCATCCAAGTATCTTACCAAGGCTTCTGAGATATTCAATACATCCTGCTTACAGGGTCTAATAGAATGCTACCATTAATAGCAAGGACTAGCGTGATGTCTTCTGGAAGAATACAATTATACCGCTACCTATACGTTATATTTTGAGAGAGAGCTGGAGGATTCAGGTACCTTCCAGGAAAGTAAATGACACCTTTTTTTTTTTTTTTTTTTTTCTGTCTAAGTGAAATCAAATGGGTCTGTTTTGGTCTATATTAACAGGTATAGAGTTAAAAGCATTCACTGGATGCTTAATTAACCACAAGGTACAAGGCACTGTATTTATATCCTCTAGATTAAAAACAAAAGAACAAACAAACAAAACCATCAGAAAGGCAGATGATTGGTGTGTCCAGCTGAATAAGTTTTTAATAATGTACTGATTGATATCCCTAAAATCCATCCCAGCCTCCTTTTGCTTACTCTGGGTTAGTTGTTTAGTTGTTATCTTTTAGTCTGTGATGGCATTTTGTTTTATGTACTTTCCTTGTCACTTACTCCACCCTACTCTTTATCTTAAGAGACTATAAATTCTTTGATACAAGAGAATATTTCTTACCTATATTTTTCCATGTTACTGAAACATAGTAAGCACTTAAAATCTTTGTGAATTTTGACTAAAAACCTGTTGGACATGTTTTACTAGTAAAAATGTCTGTTTTAACATGTTTCTTTTGGTTCTATGATAGGAAATGGTTAAATAAAATATTTTCTGATATATCTCTAATATATGTGAGAATCTTAACTGCATTATGGCCTTTAATATTTCTATAATTTTATAGTACAGGTATATATGATATCCAAACAAAATAATGATTTCTCAATTATGTTTGCTTTGGGTTTTCCAAATAACCGATCAAATACAGAAAATTATAAACTGTTAATATATAGGTCTATAGGACAGATTCTATAAAGTAATGCATTTTTTTAACAAGGTAGAGAACTGAGGAAGGAAATTTTTAGAAGTATTTAGAAATGTCTCATGTTTCTGAGAATAAAGTTATGCACTATTATTTCTGTAATTTTAAATCCATTTTGCATATTTAAATCCATTTTGGATATTTGTAGCGACAGTGCCCTTTACAAAGGATCTAATATATACCCTGGTAGTATTTTTTTGTTAGTAGGCTCTAGCCCACTAATTTTTATGACTTCAGCAACATATACAATCCCTTAAATCAATAGCATAAAAAAAAACTGAATCTCAGCATATTCAAACTTTGATAGTCACAAAAATATACACAGGATTTTTATGACATTTTGATATATATGTACCAATGATAGTGATTATGCTTCTTCTCTAAAAAATATCTTACTTAGACTTAGAAAATGATAGATGTGGTCTTGGTTCATAGAAATTTGCCTTGCAAGCATTAACACAAAATCTACTTTTAACAGCAAGAAGATTGAAACTTAGTAAGAATATTGACATATACATGTTTTGTTAATTTATATCATGTTCTTAAAATAGATTCTAATTATCTATCTATAGATAGATAATAGATATAATTATAATAGAATTTAATTCTATTATAGAGATTTTATTAAATTGAAAACAGTAGTAAGCAGTTCTCAGTAAGCCTAAGGCAGAACCTTCCTTGTCAGGTGAAATGGTGCTAAGCATGGAGTGACCTTCACAGAAGTCATAAATTTAGTAGCAACTTTCTAAAGTATACCATGTACACTTAATCCTTTATTAAATATTGTTAACAACTTTCACACCCTGTATTTAAAGCAACATTTACAATCTCAGGCACTATCATTATTAACCAGTATGCCTTTAATATTACGCAAAGAGACAGTTGTATATACAAGCTTCAAATTCTTTGCATAACATTTCAAAAAGCTTGCAACATTTTAAAAATCTAATAGACTCAGGTTCATTAAAATGTCCAAATTCATATGGTGACAAAAAAACTGAGATTATGACACAAATCCTTCTATTTTTTTATTTATTGGCCCTATTGTTTTATTGGTAGACTCTACAATTATTTTGAAATAGAATTTTAATATTTTCCTGCAAATTGGTGATATGGTGGCATCATATGAATAACAGTTTGAGGTTATCTAAAATAAGTGGCTTGCACATACGGATTTTCCCCCATAGTTTTGGAAAGCCCATTTTTCACTATGTGGTAAACAGTTTACTGCATGATCTAGTGTCAAGCACAAAAAATTTGAAATTTAGATTTTGGCAAATCTTAGTTTACAGCCTGGCTTCATTTAAAAGTTGTGCAACTCTGGGATATTCAATTTCTGTGGCCTTCACATTTTTATTATTTGAATAAGGATGATGTAATGCTACCCAAATTTGGATTCAGCAATATTATACATGTATAAATCACTTAGCACAATATTTGGCACATAATAAATGCTAAAGGATTTGGCTGTTATTATATTTTTGGTATGCATTATTTTAGGCATATTCACATACTTATAAAATTCTAACAATTAGTAACATCAAGGCAAATAATAAAATCCATGAGAATATTTTATCTTTCAAGCATATTATCCCCAGTTTATAGAGTAGATATGTGAGGCTTAAAACCATATGAATATTTTAGAAAAAATAAGGGATTGATCTAGACATAGAGGCTGGAACAAAATGTCTTTCATGTAATCTATTTTGAATAGGATTGCTTTCAGAGACTCCAGCTAAACTCAGCTTTTAGTACAACATGGCTAGCAAGTCTTGTATAGAGTTGCTGGATGTGTAAATGCTATCTTCTAAGGTAAGAGTGTACTGAAAATGTGAATTTTTGCCATACTCTGACAAGTGAAAATTTCGAAAATCTGTTCACTGAGCAAGAGCATAAGGAAAAACTAAACATGTACCCCAACTTAATAAAATGATACATCTATAGGCTACATCGATCCTGAATCACTTTATAAGGCCAAATTAATTATTTGAAAGTTTCTCTTAATAAATGATTAAAAATGTAAAAATATTTAACCTCAAGGAACACTGAATTTAGACTGCGAAACAGTGTTGTAAATTTTATTATAATCATCATTCTTTTCTTAATGCTGAAGACTGCATCAGTTCCATGAATAACATCACTCATGTTTTATAATAAATATATTTGTACAGGTATGTTTAACAGTATCTGTATGTATCTCCAGAAATTGTTGCTCATTTTAGAGCACATATTTTTATTCTGATGAAGATTTAATGTTTTACTTAATACATCAGTAGAAAACATGAATAAACTGTATGCCCAATATCAATATTTTCTAAAAACACAAGTAACATTCTTATAAATGTTCATTTAAAAAATATTAGAGGCAACAGTTATTGTTTTATCATGATCAAATTGGTATCAAATTCATATGCATATGTAAAAAAGTAATCACTTACTAGTCATAAAAATAAAATGCAATAATTATGCACTTTGTATTACTAAGAAAGTGCTCACTTATATAAGTAGCAGATGATGAAAACAGTATCATAACAATTCTGGATATATCTTTAGGTGAATTCTTAAAAATCACCTTATTTTATATGATTTCCATTTTAATTTAAATGCCACATATTTTCAGCTAACACTGAAATTAGTTTTTTATACTAAAACTTCAGCTGTTATAAATCACGACACACCTTTAGAAACTTGCTTAAAGGTAGGAATAATTCTTTCTAGTAAATAATTATGTTACATTACATATTTGTTACATGTTATGTTTGAGAAATATATTCTGAACGTGAAAATATTCAAATTAAAGATTAATATTATAATAGAATAAAGATTTTACAAGGAAAATATTACAACCAGTAAAAGCGAGAAAGACCACGTAATAGTAACGAAGACATCTGTTTGGAATATTGCAGAATAATAGATACCACATTTTATCAAAGGACAGTAATGCTTGATCTTCTATTTCCCACAGAACTCTGGATCTAATTAAGAGCAAGAGGGAGAAAGAGGCAGCAATATTTAAAATGCCTGTACTCTAATTTGCAAAAGACACTGAGGAAGATAGAAGAAAATTGCATTTTACTTCAGGTAGTCTTTGAAATGAAAGCTCTGTTATTTTTCAAAATTGGAAGGATATCACAGTGGTGATTTTATATACAAAGTAGGACCTGTTCCAGAAAACTCCAGTGATAACTCACATATGAAGAAAGTTAATTTTGACCTCATAACAAAATCTCCCATATTTTGAGTAGATTAGCCTGTCACCTTCTTCACAAATCACCAACAGCATTGGGTGTATGGTTCTTGGTGGAAGCCACTTGCAATGTGTCATACAAAGTTAAGAAGAACAAACACCAAATGCTGCAAACATGCACACATAGGAATTCAGATGTACTTCAAGCCTTCTATAACCATCACAAAAGAACCCAATAAAATAGTGTGAATTACATGAGAAATTATTTCTGGCCTCTCTCCAATTCATCTATCATCAAGAGTAACAGTTTCTTTCAGTAACCTACCATTAATCCTCCTAAAAATAACTTGCAGTATAGAAAGAAAACAAATAATTAACACAGGATATAGAAAGATAATAAAGAAGACTGTGCTAATTGCAAAAAAAAAAAAAATCTTGAGATGGTGCTTGCAGGGATTCTTGTCAGTGATTTGCAACCAAATCACTGTAAAATTCTGAGTCATATTCAGTCCAAATTTTACTTCAAGGAATTTCAGCATGTGCTTATTTTCTTTGTGCTGGACAAACATCTTCATTATAATATTCAATGCCACTGTCAGAGTACACACCAAGTAAAAATTACTTTCATTATATTAGCCACATTTATTTCTTCACATTCAAGTTGAAGGCACTTAGCAACCATTAAGGTTGATACTAAACTTAACAAAGGAAATACCAATAAAGCTGAATTCTCAAACTGCAGTAAATATCCCAGAAAGAGATAAAATACATAGACTGTATAATCCTTATAAACCTTGTCACTTGCTCCAGCGGAAAGCTATCTAGCAAGAATAGAAACACTGCATGAAGAAACAGGAGATGGTGGCCATACCCCACATCATCATAAAGTGTAAGTTGAAGCACTCATCAGCAAGTAGCAAAACCTCTCTCCGTAAGCATTTAAGTTGCTTTTAAATATCCTGTAGGGGCAGCAACTTGGTATGCAAAATATGGTAGTGCCCAGTTTTTTCTTAAAGTAATGGAGTATCCATTCTTCTTGTATCTACCCCATTAATAATGAGACATGCAACAGTAAGCATTCCCACTAGCCATGTTACACTCATAAGCCAACTTGTAACAAGTAAGGCAGTAACATACATTCTTTGCTATCCAAAAACAATGCCAACATAGGAATACACTGGCTCTATAATCACATTGCTAGCAGTGGTTTGACATAAAATGCTGGCAGTAAGTTCTGGATAAATACAAATTTGCTGCACTGCATTTATAGTCTTCAGAGATACACGTTTGTTATCGTGTGCCAGTCTTCCAAATGAAGGTGCCTTTAACATATCTTTATGACAGGACTAATATATGGTACTGTCAGCCTGAAATGCGATTTTCCATTCAAGCTCGTTTGGAGCTCTTTCAGGAATTGGAATGTCGTTGTTTTTTCTCTAGCAGATTCCTTGTTTTCTGAAGACTTTGGCTTTTTTCTTTGGCACAGTTGTACTTTGGGTCATTCTTCCTCCGCCGCTGTCTCCACGGAGGCCAGGGCACCCCTTGGCTCGCGTGTGGCAGAAGTCTCCCTCCCTCTGAGTCTCTGAAACACTCTGCCTCTCCAGGCCCACTCCTGGCCACCAAGGCAAATATATGTTTTAATCAGTGTTTTTCTAGTAATAAAAATCTTACAGAAAAGCTAAGTGAAATCTTAGGCAATTCCCTGGTTAATGCTTCTTGATGACATAAATTGTTCCATATATACTTTCTTGAGTGCAGCTAACCTTGTTACACTAGAAATGAATCTTGACCAACAGCCAACATATATTAACTTATGATCCTCTTGTGGGAAATGGCACTTTGCTGCTTTGATGTTTTCACCAGACCGGGGTCAGGCTTTATGCCCTGAACCGTTCTGGTAAATTTATTCAGCTGATAATCATGGTTCTTTAATTCTGGTGATTGTCCTGTGCTAATTAGATAATAAAGCAGATAACGCAAAGTAGCTTTTTCCAAAGGGTTTCAGAAAAAAAGATATTTTCCCAATGTATTAATGTGTTGAACACACACACACACACACACACACACAGAGTTTGTAAATAACTTTGAGAAACATTATGTTAAAAATGCCTCAAGAAATTTTGCCTAACACAGGATAATGAGATTAACTTACTAGTTTTTTAAATACAAAATACATAGAAATGCATTGTTGGGAAAATTTTGATTGAATTTATATTTAAGAAGTTTAAGGAGAATTGCTATGTTTAAATTGCTGTCTTCAAATCTGTGATTTAACATATTTTGTCTATTTATTTCGTTCTTTAAATTATCAATTTGTTTCATAATTTTTTATGAAGAGGTATTATATAAATTTAGGACCATTTCTAGATATTCAATATAACTGTGACTGTGATTATTATAAATTTCTACAAATTTTATTTCTCGATGGTATGTAGAAATTCAATTTGTTGTTTTACATTGTCCTTATGTAGCAACTTTATGAAAATTAATGATGATTCTTTCATTAGATATTCTTTTGGTATTTTTTATATACAGCTTTACAAGTTTGTTTCTCTTGGATTTACTTTATCTGGGTCCCATTTCTTTCTTTCTTGGCTAATATTTTATCTTGCTAGTATATGTAATCATTCCAATAAAAATTGGATGGAAAATATCACATTATATGTAATCATACATAATATATATGATATATACTATGTAATAAATAATAGTATCTTGTTATGGACTGAATGTTTGTGTCCTCTACAAATTTATATGTTGAAATATCATTTCCAGTGTGGTAGTATTTGAAAGTGGAGCCTTTGGGAGCACATTAGGTCACAAATGGGATTGCAATTGGTGCCCTTAAAATAAGAGGCCAGAGAACTAGCTTGCTCTCATTCTGCCACATGAGGATACAAGAAAAAGTTGACAGTTTACAAACTGCAAGTAGGATCTCACCAATACCTGACCATGCTGGAACCCTGATCACAGACTTCCAGCCTCTAAAACTGTTAGAAATGTCTGCTGTTTATAAGCCACCTAGCATGTAATACATTGTTATAATAGCCCTAACACAGAAATCATATATTATATAATAAATAATATTGCTACAATCAGTGAATATGTGTAAACATAATTTTTATTTCTTCCTTTTTTTCATATTCTGACTGAATTAAAGTCTACATGGAATTCACCTCAAAATCCTGAAATGGCAACAAATTGTTAGTTTTCCTCCTACTGAGCTCTGGAGAAGTACTGAATCAAGTTTCAAGAGACTTAGTCTTCCACTTCTCATTTGTGACATACTAAGCTAAAGAAAGTAGAGAAGACTAGAGTCCTTTTAATTTAAAGCCAAGAAAAGAAGAAAGAAAGAAGAAAGAAAGAAAGAAAGAAAGAAAGAAAGAAAGAAAGAAAGAAAGAAAAGAAAAGAAAAGAAAA
>NW_022436996.1:12616736-12718136 GCF_009761245.1 Sapajus apella
AAAAGAAAAGAAAAGAAAAGAAAAGAAAAAAAAGAAAAGAAAAGAAAGAGGGAAAGAGAAAGAGGTAGGTAGGTAAAGGAAGGAAGGAAGGAAGAAAAGAAAAGAAATAAAGACAGACACTTAAGTAAATCAAATGAAAACCTATCCACAGAGAATGGAGATATCTAGGCTTGTGATTCTGGATTTAGAAACTGGGTTTACAAAACCATGAGAGAATTCAGGGTCTGGCAGAGCAGGTTCTCCAAAAACAAAATATATATAAGGCATCACTGTAGTGTACTGAAGACATTCCTTTAATGAACTGTAAACTATTGCCCAAAATAGGGCCAATATAAGAGCTCTTTAGAAGAACAGCATTTTTTTGTTTGTTTCTTTTTTGTTTGCTCTTTTTGCTTTTTAGTGCATTACTTTTAAAGCAATTATTCTAAGACTTCTGTCACGTCAGATTAGATTATATATATAATAGTACACTCTTGAATATTAATGACATGATGAATTCCTGCTTAAGTTTAATTTCATGCAAAAGGTTATCCATTTTTGTCTAACCTTCTATTTCTTTTTGAACCAAACTTTGATCATCATTGTATAAATCAGTGTATGTCACATTTCTGCTAGTATCTATCCTCTCTGCCTCTGTAAGATGAACTTTGCATATTTAAATTTGTTATAGCCAGCCATACTTGTATTTTATTTGTTCTGTTACACTCTCTTAAATTCTTATGTTAATAACTACAATTTAAATCTAAACCAAATGAATAAGAAATGTAAATGTAATCAAAGTTATAAAAATAATATTTATGATAAAGTAGAAAGAACTGAAAATTACTGCATGGATATTGATTACAACTATAAAAATAAGTTCTATAGCTTAAAATTATATGTGCCAAATTTTAATGACATAGTCTCTCTTTGTTAAATCTTTTTTACTGATTTAACTTTTATAATAACCCTCCATTGAACATCTATGTAACTATATATATGTATAAAACTTTAATCTTCAGTATAAATTGCTAAAATAAAATAGCAACTTCCACATTTACAGTTTTAATTATTTTGATAAACAGCTTCCAAGTTCTTATTCATACTAATTCATAATTAGGAATAACATATACTTTATACTTACACACAAATATGGGAGGCTAAGCAAATGTATTAGTCTAGATTTTATCTTCAAGACACTATAGAAATAATAAATGATTAAAATATGGATAAACCCATAAATGCCAAAAAAATGGTTGAAGGGCACACATATTGGGGGAATTCTATAATTTTTATAAAAGTAAAAGATGAAATAATATTGATAAAATTAAAAAGAATATATTTCTCAAATTCTGATATAGCCGATGACAGATGCAAAAATAAGGTAACCTGAAATGTAGAGCTTAAACTCAGAAAATTTTTCTATTTGGAATGAGCAGAGATAATAATAGGACTGAAAGTGTGACACGATACAAAGAAACATCATTTTCCACAACCATAAAGAAAGAGTTAGTTGCGGGGGGGGGGGGGGCTTGATTGAATTATAAGTCCATTTCAAAATAATTATAAAGAGCATCATAGATAGAACTAACTTTGCTCAAATGTGTGTTATTATTCCAAAGTAAATTGCTTTTAATTCAGAAACTGTGGGGCCTTCCATTTTAAAGACAGTTCTACACCATTTCAATATGAAAGAAAGTTAGCCAATCAACAAGCTCTCCTTCTGTACTACCCTACTGAACATCCTTATTCAAGAAAAAATATTAATGGAAAAGTCTAGCCTTAATACCCAAAAATGTAAGAGATATGCAACAAACAGCTCAACTAATCTAGTCCTTTCTTTCTTCATTTGAATGGAAAACCACAGATTACTAGACATATAAAGCAAATTAGCAGCATGAAAGGAGAAATAAAGTCGATTACACAAAAATCTGGCCCCAAGAAGAAATAGAGATCATTCACAGACAGAATAGAACCTTAAAAAATATAATCTCTTTAGAAGACATCTAAATGATGCCTCTTATAAAACAAGAGTCCTGAACAGTACTGAATAAAAAAATAGCTCAAAAAAAAATAAAACTTTAGAAATTATAAATATGTTAAAAAATTAAAAATGAAAATCTATAAGGAGATTGAAAGGAAATTTGAGGGGTTCTTCTGGAACATATACCTGAAAACATAAAAAAGAGAAAATCTATAAAAGAAAATGAATTGGTGAATAGTAGGTCCAGATTGCTCAATATCCAATCAACAGGAATTTCAAAAGAGAAACATTAAGAAAAAAAAAGTGATAATACCAAATAAATAATCTGAAACAACCTTCCAGGGCTGAAGAGTGGTGACCTAGCTGTAGATATAACAGGGCCAACTGATATACAAATTGAGCTGAGCTCAATATACAAATAATAATTCAAAGACACATCACTGACATCATTGAGAAATTTCAGAACACCATGAATAAAGCAACCAGAGAACACTAAGAAAAAATATTAATCAATCAATGTCATAATGGCAGCAGATCTTTTTAAATGTGCAACTTTAGCACTAAGAAAATGTTAACAGTTACTTCAAAATTATGAGGCAATAATATTTTAAACTTAGAATTATATGTCCAGCCAAGCTATCAATCAATAAAAATGGCAAAATAAAGCAATTTTGAGTAACTCAATAAATTAGAAAATGTACCTCTACCTACCATTTTGGAGAAGGTTATATGAGAATCTATTTACACAACACAAAATTAACAATCACAAGATATAGGTGTGGCATTTTTTTTAATGGTGGATTTGATGCAAACAAGAGGCAGAGAAATAATGAGTGGAAAAGGGCAAGATCCCTGGTGAGGGCTCCACTCTCAAGCCTGGGCTCATGGCCCAAAATGAGAACAGGCATTCCTGTTTTCCTGCTCAAATGTTGCCTTTTCCAAAGCCATCCTTGTCTGTCCAGCCCCCAATCCTATACCCATTAAGAAAAACCCAGTCTGCACTAGCAGCTGAGTGGCAGAGGAGAGAAGAGAAGCAACACCTTGATTTCAGAAGGGTGGCTTGACTGCGGGACCTCAGAAAAGAGTTCAGCTGGGAATGGCCAAGCTCCAGGGTAAGACCACCTTCCCACTCCATCCCCTTTCCAGTTCCCCATACCACTGAGAGCCACTTTCATTAGTAAAAAAAATTCCTCCACATTTACCACCTTCAATTCATTCGTGCAACCTGATTCCTCCTGAAAACCAGACAAGGACTCAAGTGCAGGTTAAAGAGGCTGTCACACTGACCCTCCACTGGGCTAAGACTTCCACCATCCATGGAAGGCAAAACTAAAAAAGCAGACTGTAACATACCCTCTGGGGCTTTTGGGGTTGCTGACAACTCCTAGACACTCACTTGCTTACTCCCACACTGATGAGGGGTTGAGAGCTATGGGCTGAATAAATGAACCAACCCCTTCTCAGGACTTGTGAAGGTGTCAAGGAACTATCCTGTTTCAGATTTAAGTACAGACTCCAAAGCAAATAAATTTTAAAATATCTTTCTAGATAGCCTAGTAATAATCAGGACAAAGGTGAACAAGAAATTCCTGAGCTGTAACAAAAATGTCAATAGAAAGAATGGAGTAGATACAATTAAAAAGATGAGGTCTTTCATGTACCAGAATATTGAAGGAATCTATTAAAAAGGGCATATATTTCTTCTTTCAACAATGAAAATAATAGAATTAGAAATACTAAGAAAAACAAAACCAACCAACGTCTTTAAGAAACTAATTTATGAATGTAAGAAAAATAGAAATGTGCCATGTTATGAAACTACTGATGATGGGCTATGAAAGAGGATCTTTTTGACATTGACAATATGTTCTTCCCCAAGTGTCACAGGGGTTGTGACACTAGACCCACATGGGAAAAGCTGTAATGCCAGCCCACTGCTTGGCTTTTCAAAGAAAAATATCTGCATCATTATCATAATGCAGACAGTAGTTTTCAACTTTTAGAAACAATTGGAAGATAAACACAGAATATTGTGGTTTTCAGATATAAGTAAATAGTAAATGAATTTTATTATTTAATTTCCTAAAAATATTTAGAATGTTAAATAACAAATAGGTTAAGCAGAAGGGATCAAGGGTAAGACCTGGATTTTTGCTTGTTCATTTAGATAATCAAGATTGAACAGATTCAGAAGGGAGCAAGAAATCAAAATTGTATTATATTATTGAGAGTTTTAAATAGGTATTTTAAATGTGTAAATAAATATAAACATCAAATGTAAGAGGAAAGAAAATGGAGATGAAAGACTAGTGAAAGTAGATGTAGTATTAAATAATGCCAAATGAAAGGCGTGGGATGGTGAAGAACAATATTTTAAGTAATAGTGAATAAATTAATATTGATATCAATATGCAAATAATTGTTTGAGATGCAGTAAGAGAACTATAATGAGACCTTATAGGCATTAAATGTCTTTTAATTTCAGACTCATGTTTTTATCTAACAAAGGAGAGTCTTCTATTTCCTCAGTAGCATGCTTCCTACAAAAAAAAAAGAACAAATTGGAATTCAATACTTGTATTAACCCTCCATTTTTAAAAATAACTGTTAAGCAGGTAATGAGTTTCCTCTTAAGAAAATGCAAGCCCATTTTATAGAGAACAAGCTTAATGAATGTAAAATGGAAGGACATCAATCAAGAAGGAAGAACACATAAAATATGTTAGGTCTAAACAGTGAGCAGATTTCAGAAATTCTGTGGACAAGTGAAGTACTTGAAAAAGCATTGCTCACTGATATCTTTAAAATGACAGAGTATAGAGGAAGACTAAGGCAGATTTTATCATTAGCCATCAAAACAAATTTACCATTTGGATGTAAGCATTAACTCAAGGTCAGAGGCAATGTTCCCACCCATCAGTTCAACTGTCTTCAATCATTTTGAATACCTTGTATGATGCAGGAAGGACAATTGTAAAGGTTTGTACCCACAATTAAATATTAAGATGGAATATTTCAACCAAACAGAAAGAATTCTTAAAATAAAAGTTTGACCAACTTCTATGTAAAACATAATGCTCATTTATTTTAATTAGTGACTAATTCATTTTCAATAAGATTGATTATTTGATAATAAATAGTAAATGGCTAGGATAACATTGCTGGAATAAATGTAAATTTTTCAATCTCCTTATCTTTATATGCCTGACATTGCAATCTTAATATAGCTATCATATACGTTTATACCATTACAAGTAAAATGATTTTAATAACTAAATTGTCTCAATCAAATATTGATTATCCCATTCATGTTGATGTGTTTAATGGCAGATATTGAAAGTATTTTCTGCCCTGTTTGTGTATGTAACACTGGAAAGATAAGAATGTCTTATTTTTTATATGACTTATAAAAAAGTGTTACATTAAAAAACATAGAAGTTGTATTAAATTTTAGAATAAATATTGAGTTCCATAGAATTATAAAATTTCAAAATTGAATCTTAACAGAGCATAAGTCTCAGTCTTTTGTTTCCCCAGAAAAAGAGTGAAGAAACTTAAGTAACTCTTTTACTTTTATCATTGGATAAAAGAACAGTTGAGCACCTCAGTTGGGTGTGCTGCATAGTTATATTATACCTTTTATTCACAGACTAGAAGAAAATGTTTGCAGATCATACATCTAATAGAGACATTGAACTTAGAATATATATTCTCAAAACTCAATAGTAAAAGAACAATCCAATTAAAAATGAGCAAAAATCTTAATTGGTAATTAACCATGGAAGTTGTACAGATAACTAAGGACATGAAAGAATACTCATTATTAGTCATAAACAGAAATCAGTGGTGCCATGACACACCTATTGGAATGACCAACATTAAAAACACAAGCATTGGAAATAATATGTATACATGGAATTTTCTTGCATTGCAATTTCTACAAATAATTTAGAAAACAATTTGACAGTTCCTTGAAAATTTAAATACACATCACCACCAGGTAACATAATTATTGCATTACTACGTATTCACCCAAAAGAAAGAAAGCATATATCCATACAAAGACTAGTGCAAAAACTACTCAGAGCACCTTTATGTGCAATAGCCAACAACTGGAAAGCACCCAAACACCCATGAACATAAGTATGGGTAAGTAAACTGTAGTGTAGCTATATAATGAAATATTACCCAGCAATAAAAAAATAGTGAACTATTTAGACATACTGCAATATAAACTAATCTTAAAAAATTACACTCAATGACAAAAGCCAGACAGAAAGAAGACATATTGTATAAATCATAAAATAAAATGTTTGGAAATATAAACTAACACTTTGGAAATGGCAGTGTAAGAAAGATTATTGTTTGCTCAGTGAAGGAGGGTTGAGGGGTGTGTGCAGAGAGAGGAATACCTTTTTTTGATTATTACATTCATGATCTTGATTTTGATGAATCTAGCCAAAACTTATTAAATTCTACATTTAAAATACTTAGTTCATTGCATGTCTATCATACCTTAACAAGACTGTTAATTATGAATAGTGACACTTTTCTTTTGAGACGGAGTCTCACTCTGTCGCCAGGCTGGAGTGCAGGGGCGTGATCTCAGCTCACTGCAACCTCCACTTCCTGGGTCAAGCCATTCTCCTGCTTCCGCCTCCCTAGTAGCTGGGACTACAGGCACATGCCACCATACTCAGCTAATTTGTTTTGTATTTTTAGTAGAGACAGAGTTTCACCATGTTGGTCAGGCTGGTCTCAATCTCTTGACCTGCCCCTACCTTCCAAACTACTGGGAATACAGGCATAAGCCACTGCACCTGGCCATTAATAGTGATACTTTTTAATTAAACCAAATCTAAGATTAAGTTTGCAAATCACCCAAAGAAAATAGATGTTGCAATATGTATGCCTGTGTGTCTGTATGTGTGTGTGTGCGTGTGCGTGTGATAAAGCAGATATAGCATAATATGTGGTAGTAATACAAGTATTCATTGATTCACACTTTTTCAACTTTGCCATGAATTTGAATTGTTTATAATAATATATTGGGAAACATTAAGAAAACACGTATCTAACAGCTACTCAGAAAAACAGCTATCTTACAAGGGAGTGATAATTAAGCTATTGATATACTCAGCAGCAAAAATATAGGCATGAAGATGATGCTATGCCTCAAAAGTACTGGGGGAAAATATTGTCATTCTGGATTGATATAGCCAAATATAATAATTTTCTGTTTTTTTATTGCACTTTAGGTTCTGGGGTACACATGCAGATCATGCAGGATTGTTGCACAGGTACACACATAACAATGTGGTTTGCTTCCTGTCCCCCGTCACCCACATCTGGCATTTCTCCCCATGTTGTCCCTCCCTGACCTCCCCACCACACCGCTGTCCATCCCTTGGATCTCCCACAACAGACCCCAGTATGTGATGCTCCCCTCCCTGTGTCCATGTGTTATTGTTCAACACCTGCCTGTGAGTCAGAACATGCAGTGTTTGATTTTCTGTTCTTGTGTCAGTTTCCTAAGAATTGTAGCTTAACAGTGGAATAAAACAACATTATTACTTAAATGTGCTAAAACATTTCACCACCTAAAAACTTCCTGTGAAAGAACTTTGGCAAAAAGCATACTTTACTGAGAAAGAATTAAACCCAGGAGAGTTAGCAAAACATATTGTTGAATCTAATTAACTATAGGCTATTAAAAATAATACTTTTTTTGATTAAAAATTAAGGGTTAAATTTTAGCATAAATAATATAGGTGACGTAAGTGAGGGAACACAAGAGGCAGCAAAACACATTAATTGCAAGTTCTACCAAAGAATAAAAGAGAAAAAGTTAAAAACATCAAACTTTGCTAAAATTAAAAAAAAATCATATGCATATGTTAATGAGAGAAACTTTAAATTCAAATTATTCTTCTAATGTAAGAGGAGAGAATGAAGGAAGAAAGACATTAATAACAAAAAAAAATGACCCATTGAAAAATTGCTGCAGAAAGAGGTAAAAAGCCAAAATAAATGTTAATTGAAATATTTTAATAAGTAGTAATAATTGCTAATAATCTACTAAAACCTTAAGATTTCAATTGCATTAGAAATCTACCTCTATGTCCCATAAAAAAAGTAAAAGAAAATAAAACAGAAAGTATATATATGGAGATATAGAGAAAAAGCAGGCATCAAACAGCATAAGGGGTAAGAATGAATAAGTGCTAGGATGATCACTACATGATGATTAAATAAACTAGTAGAAGATATTATGATTGTGAATGTATATATACCCCAAAATAGCCTCCTAACATTAAAAGAAGTGTTGACAGAAACAAAAATGTACTAAGAAATCATAATGGGTGATTTTAACATCTTTCTCAAAAGTGATAGTCTAAGCAGATAGAAAACATGTAGCCAACTGGAAAAACACAATTATCAAGCTATACTAACACATACAGCTCATGCAAAGAGAGCCAGAGAGGGAGGCTTGCATGCAACAGAGTGGACTGTTCTATTTCTAAAAATCAACAATTTCATAGGTCATGACATAAGCCACAACTAATTAAAAAATTAGTTGCCTGTAGAACTTATTCTTTTTTTCACAGATAAATTGATTAGAAGCCAATCATTAGACTGGTAGGAAAAATATGTTTGAAATCTAAAAATACAATCCATAAATTAAGTAGAAAATGTTACAAAGTTTTAAAAATTAAGAAATGCTACTTAAGTGGTACTTTGAAGGAAATACATTAATTCAAACAACAGAACCAGACAAAATCCCAGGTTATAAAAGAGAAATAAAGATAGAATAAAGAACTTCAAGAATAGAACTAAAATCTTTTTAAAAATTAACAAATTTTAAATGCTGCATCAAATATTGAAAATAAATCTTAATTCCTCAAAATCTCTGAAGGATGCAAAAGAAGTATTAGTTCAAAATCCATGAGAAAGTGAGGACCCAGAAAAATAAGACGAGCATTGAAGCCAATTTGACCTTCAACTATGCACAAGTAACATTTAGTTTTGATGGATTTATGAGACAAGCAGGACAGAAATAAAAACCAAAGAAGTCCTTTGTAGGAAATCAGTCAGAATGGTGGGAAAAACTATAAGGAAAGGAGGAGACCCTCTAAAATGTCAGAAGGCTCTGCATAGCTTCAGTGGAGAATAAGCTGAAGGCAACTCCTCTCTTATCTTGAGGCAGAGGGCAAGGAATAGGTACAAGAAAGTGTAGAGGAGTTTATCTTTAAAAAGTTTGTTTACTTATGTTGTCCAGAAACTGACCTTTGATCATTTGTACACATGACTGCTCCCTGAAAGGGTGAGCAACCAAGTTAATTACCCACAAATTGTGTTTGCCCTAGACTTTCGGCATTATGTCTGCCCTGAATAAAAGGAAGCAGCTCCAGCTGTTTGAGGATGCTCTCTTCTTTGGCCTCTAGTGCCAGGCAGCTGCTCTTACACTACATACCTGTGTCTGAGTACTCCTTTCATCCATTGCTTGGCCAGGGTCTGCGGGACAGACCCAGCAGTCCTTCATTGTAATGCTCAATCTGAAGGAGACTCTCTTTAGATAATTATAACGAAAGTTGAGTTGCTACTTAGCTAGAAAAATAGCTTTCCTGAGACAATATATTCATAAAACAATATATTCAAATCCTGCATGGATTTGAAGCCTAAATTCTCAATAACTGGGTGGCCCAAACAACCTCAATATATACACCAAAATGTTAAAAGAACCACAATCATAATCAAATATGTTAACATACTGATATGGTTTGGATCTTTCTCTACCAAATCATGTGTCCGATTGTAATCCGTAGTATTGGAGGTGTGGCTTGGTGGGAGGTAATTGGATTACGGGGGTAGAGTTCTCATGAATGAGTTAGCACCATCTCCTAGGTGCTGTACTTGTGGTTGTGAGCGACTGAACTGTTGTGATATCTGGTTGTTTAAAAGGATAGGTCCTCTCCACTCTCGGTTCTGCTCCTGCCACATATGACGCTTGTGCCATCTTTGTCTTCTGCCAGGATTGTAAGTCACCTGAGGTCTCTCCAGAAGCTACGCAGATGGCAGCATCATGCTTCATGTACAACCTATGGAACCACGAAATTAAACCTCTTTTCTTTATAAATTACTCAGTGAAAGGTATTTGTATATAGCAATGAGATAACTAATACACATACTCATTGAGAAAATTACAGAATAAAAAGACAAAAGTTGGAATAAGACTTAGTACAGGAAACAAACTTAATTAGTTAAATTCTTTCTCTGGAGGATGTCATCATCATCTTATGCCTCAAGAGGCCTGTTGTGTAATTAACAAAGATAAATGGGCAGCCTAAAGTAAAATTAAAATCAAATAATATAATAACCAAATACAGAAGATACAGCAAATAGTTACCAGCTGAAACATGTCGCAGACAGCATCCACAAAGGCATCTGATAGATATTGTAAATCACTAGTGCTTATTTTTAAAGAAATGGAAGTCAAACTTGAAAATATCTTTAGGGAACATAAAACTATAAAAAGCATCCTACGGGTTAGAAAAGAACCAAATAGAATATCTAGAAACAGAAAAACACATTAATAAAATCAAATATTTATTGCAGTAGTATCTAACAGAAAAGTTGACACAGTTTAAAAGAGAATAAGAAAATTAGAAAGTAGATGAGAGGAAAAACTTGAAATGTTGTACATAGTTACACAAAGGAAGAAAATATAGACACTAATAAACTTGGAATACAGAGCGTGATCTATTGTTATTTTCTTTCCCTGTAAAGCTGCTAGGAACTCAGACTTTCCCCACTAATTTTAGTTTGCTCTTTAGCCACTCAGCTAATGTTTGTAAATAGTAAATTATTTAGAAGTAAAAATTGCTACCAAATGGGAGGTACATCTCTCTGGAGTTCTCTTTTATCCAGCATCTTGGCCTTGATACTCCTCTGATATCTTCAAATAGATCCTTTTTATTTTATACTTTCTCCAGCTCTTCTAATTACTCATGGTGAGAGTGTTTGCCCTAAACCCGCTGGTCTGCCACTGCCAGAGCATAATCCTTCAAGAGGCTCCCTTTAGGTAACGGACACAAAAGTTACACATATATACACATTTCACTTATAATTTCTGGATAAGAATTAAGGCACATGAACCACTTTGGTAACACCAAAGCTGGAAGATCTAGACTATAACTGACAGCTATGTTCCCAAAACTTGGAGGGAGGTCTTCGTTACTATGCAAAAGAAGGATGGAGTGAAAACGGAGGACCAATTACCAGATTTTGATATAGATGTACTATAGGATTTTCTTATTCATTCTGTTCATTTTCTTTTGTCCTATTAAAAGGTCAGCTTGGAGAGGAAGTATTTTTTCTTTTGGTTGTTCTGTTTTTCTTTTTGCCTGGGTTGTGTTGTTAGCTCACACTGTATTCCATGGCCCTTGAACATCCTGGTAGAATGTAGGTACTTGGTGAATATTTGTGACATGTGGAGGGTCTTCCTAAGCATATCACTAAATGCCACAATCATACTTCCTCAGTTTTTTGATGAATGAGCTTCCATCATTTTAATAATATAATAATAAAATCAATATATTATTAAGATATAATAAAGTAATAGTAGTTACGCTAACATTCTCTAAAAAAGCCACTGGAATATAAAAAAATAAACACTAGATGTCAGTTAATGTTTTTTTTTTCCCCAGGTAAAACATCTCTAATTTCATCAAACATTAAAAAACATTGTCATATCTATTTATTTTATCATTCACTCCCCTTGGACATATT
The DNA here is from genome assembly GCF_009761245.1 of Sapajus apella. Classification (NCBI taxonomy): domain Eukaryota; kingdom Metazoa; phylum Chordata; class Mammalia; order Primates; family Cebidae; genus Sapajus; species Sapajus apella. The sequence goes on from NW_022436996.1 coordinate 12,628,489, forward strand.
CGAGTGTATTAGTCTTTCTTCAGTTTGATGCCCAAAATAAAAATACAGGTTGAGCATTCCTATTCCAAAAGTACAAAATCCAGACTGCTTCAAATTCTGAAATTTTTAGGAAGCTGACACAACACCACAGTGGAAAACTCTATACCTGACCTCATGTGAAAAGTCACAGTCAAAACACAGTCAAAACATTGCTCTCTTTCAAAAAAAATATAGAAATATTGTATAAAATTGTCTTCAGGCTATGTGTATAAGGTATATCTGAAATATAAATGAATTTCATATTTACACTTGGGTTCCATCCTCAAGATATCTCATTATGTATATGCAAATATTCCAAAATCCAAAAAATTCAAAATTTAAAAGTCTGAACACTTCTGGTCACTAGTGTTTTGGACAAGGGAGCTCATTTATTTACCACGTTATTGATCCATGTTGTCATGGAAATTTTGGAGCACTGAGATAGCAGAAATTTCTTACTGTTGGTGGAAAGATATAATCAATAAAAATTTCTACAAATTAATTTTAAGGATGAAAAACTGAGCTAGCCAATGATAGAATTGAAATCAATCCTGTATCTCCTGACATGAATTAAGATAGTACAGAGTATAAGTAACTTTGGGAGTTTATTTATTGTTATTACTTTTTTGGGTAGTTATGCCAAATCTGTTCATGTTTACCTAAGAAATAATCTTTACAATCTATATTTATACCATGACTAAAATTTTTATTCTGCAGTACATAAAAGGCAGCTTAAGCCCTCTGTGATGTTAGCAGCTGTCACAGTTTTATTATTTTATTATTATTAATATCATTATTGTAGAGACAGGGTCTTGCCATGTTACCAGGAAAGTGTCATACTCCTGGGCTCAAGTGACCCTTCCACTTTGACCTCCCAAAGTTCCAGGGTTATAGGCATGAGCTACCAAATCTGGATTCATAGCTTTATAAATTACCACTATAAATATCATTTTCCCTTAAAATTTAAAAATTAAAAAAATTGATTATTCTTCAATCAATACAATTGAGATAAAATTTGTTTGACTACAACAAACACAGGCACTATCCATATCAAATATCTTTTATAAGTATCTGTTTTATTTTTGGTTCCTTCTTTATTATGATAGTAATAGACCTCAAATACAAAACATGACCATTTTATTATATTGTTACTATTATTATTTTATCCTAAGTTTTGTAGGTAGTAATTGGGTTGACCACTTCTACTGTGGATATTGGGAATTACAAAATATGGTAGGTTGAATACTGGTTTCCCAAAGATGCCTGCGTTCTAACCCTGAAGCCTGTGAATAGGTTAGACATCAAAAAGGAATTAAGGATGCAGGTAGAATCAAGTTCTCTAATCAGCCAACATGACAATAGGGATATTATCCAGGTGAGCCCAATGTAACCACAAACACTCTTAAAGGCAGAAGAAGAAGGCAGAGAAGGGCCCAACAAGGCACCGTGATGGGGACTCCATCCATCTTTTATGGCTTTGAAGATGAAGAAATGTAGCCATGAGTCAAACACAATGAGCTCTAAAAGCTGGGAATGGTCCTCAGGTGACAGCTAGCAAGAAAACAGGGTTATTGGTCCCAAAGGTGCAAAGAAGTAAATTCTGCTAACATGAATGAGCACAGAAACAGATTCTTCCTTCAAACCTCCAGAAAGCAGCCCTGCTGACACCCGCATTTTTGTAGAGTGGGACCCATACCTGATTTCCAACCACCAGAAATGTTGGATAATAAATTTGTGTTGTTTAAACTGCTAAACTTTTTGTAATTTTTTACACCTGCAATTGGGACCAATATGCCAGTTTATCAACTCTATTTCAAGAGGAAAAATATATGTATTTCAAATAAGTTGTTATGAATGTGCTAAAAACATGTGTGTGCGCACACACCCTCAAACAGACTCAAAATACTTATGATTACTAAGGCCACTTCATCTTAACATGAATGTCCCTCCTGAAAACCTTAGGAGTAAAAGTAATTTAAATTTAGAAGAGAAAATACCAGTGGGGACTTATATTTACTAAAAAATAGTAAACTAATATTACCTCATTTCAATTGAATAGCAATCTTCAAGAGTATGTGCCTTATTAGCTTATTAGGTCATTTTTGAAGGGATTGGGAAATCTGCATTGATCTAGAATTCAGACTCTAGATAGCTACTGCTCTACTGTACTTAAATTAGACAAACATTAGATTTTAAGGTTTTGATCTTTAAAATCAAGCAATATGATATGGTAGGTATTACATGACATGTCTTAATGTTTTCTGTATTTCTCTTTTCCTTGTTTTTAGTTTAAAGGAAGAGAATTATAACTACCTAACGGCTAGAAAGATTATTGTTGATGCAAGACCCAAGAATAACTTACTGTGATCATAAAATCATAAAGTACAGATATCATTAGGGAAAAAAGGAACTATATCTACAGCAAAATTATTCTACTATAAACTCAAGTAATATACATCAAAATAAATGCCACTTTAATGAATTTTTGTCCTTACATTGTTCTTTAACAAACTGTACACTCTTAAGAGTGAAGAGCCTCTAAAAACATCAGTGAGGCACACTGAATGATGCAGTGCTCTGAATAAAACACCATGCAGCACCAAACAGGTAACTTATGATGTTCATAAGGAAGGGCCCATACAGAATGAAGATGTACATTTCTCAACCAATTTTTAAAATGCACTATGTCTAATTTTTGTTATAGTCCGTGTAATTAGTTCATGGGATTCTTTTTTATTTTAATATGTACAAGAATCTGTTGGTGAAGAGAAACAGCCAATTGAGACCAGTGGTTTCCTTTGGGAATTCAAGGTCTTTTTAGGAAATCAGGCCTCCATGTGTATTAAAATATAATAAATACAAAACTTTATCATATATATTTTATAGCAAGCTTCAAATGTAAACCTGAGTCAGCTAACTCAGAAGTTAGCAAACTGTGGCCCAGGGATGAAAGCCAGATGATTCTCTGTTGTAAACAAAGTTCTACCTGTACACAGCCATGCTCATTTATTTACATCTTGTTTATGGCTGCTTTCTCACGACAGTGACAGAGTTGAGTGGTTGTGACAGAGACTGTATCGCTCACAAAGCTGCAAATATTTACTCTATGGCCCTTTGCAGAAAAATTTGCTGACCTCTGAGCTAATGGAGAGTAATATTTGCATGTAAACAAACAATAGCCATAAGATATGATAGAAAAGGGATGCTAAACTTTTACCTATCAGGTCAAGGAAATCATCTTAGAGAGGTTGATATTTGAATTGAATCTTGAAGTAATAGCTGTAGTCTTCCAGCTGGATAAGGGGATGGAGCCCTCTAAACAAAGGAAACCACACATAAAAAAGGCATAGCAATGTGGAAGACAGTGATTTATATAAAGAAACATAAGTATTCTATAAAATACATAAAAAGGAATGGTGGATGATGAGATGGAAAAGGCAGACTATAGTAAGAAAATGAAAGGTCATTAAAGTCTTTATTTTATAAATACTAGTTTTTATATTATATTTTATATCATTTTTTCCATGAATTCAATTTGCCACGTGGACTGGAGATGACTACCATAAAATAAGAACACAAATGAGGAGCGTGACCCTAATATACATGAGAGATGATACATTCTTGAACTCAGAGAAAGAGAGGAAAAAATAGATTCAATAAGTTTTTAGGAGAAAGTATTTCCAGAACTCAGTGACTGAGTAGAAATACAGAGCTGCTGAAGAACAAGAAGAAAATCATACTTCCCAATATCTAGGTCAGGCTAATTGATGTGACTAATTACTACCTATGGTAGGCACAGATGAAGAGGAAAAGGGACATGTTTACAGGAAAATACAAATCATTCTATGTTTGTAAATGTCTTCAGAGAATCTCTGATTTATTTAAGTCATTTAGAATAACTTATAGTTTTGTTCTATTTCATATTCCTGTTCTTTTAATTTAGTATCTATTCTATAAGAATATTATTGTGCTTTTCATTCTGGTTTAGCTCACAATCACTCAATAAAAGGCTTAATTTCAGCTTTTATAATTATTTTTGCATGTGTAAAATTTATTTTTCTGAACTTTTAGAAGGGCCTGTGGTTCAGATAACATTCCTAATTTGGTATAACCCCCTTTTCTATAGTTTTGCTACAGTTACTTGAAAAATATATACGTTCAGCAACTTGTTTCCTGATATTTACTAAGTCTGTTCCACACCCTTTAATATTATTTTGGTTGTCTTTTCCTTTGTCTATGTTATTCTCCTGCTTTTTAATTTTTGGCCATGCCAGGAGTTTCTTCTCAATGTGAAGCCTTGTCCTGGGAATCGGGCCTCGCTGATAGCTTTGTGGGATCACAGTGACTGCAGTGCCTCGGCTCATTCAGACATCACCTCTGATGCCTCAGATTCACCAGCTACTGGACTGGGTAAAACCTCTCCCATTGTCACTGCTACTTTTTGGTGAATAACAACGGAATACTTTGGATTTTCCAGATTTAAAATATTTTTGTATTTCTCATTTCTTTTCTCTGCTTCCTGTGCTCCAAACTGATTCCACGGAGGTCTTATAAATGTTGAATGTTTTTGAGCATATGTCTATCACAGGGATAACTTTCCAATTCCTTTTGTTATAAATATTTGTAATGTCTATGAGATTCTGCTTTTGCTGTCCAGTTTCTATGTCTACTTACTAGCATAGTTCTGAGACATTCAAACAATACAATTCCTGCCATCTTCTTAGAATTTTCTATATCTTTTAGTTACTTGATATTAATGCTTCTAGACACGAGAGAGCTACACTATTGTTCACTGGACAATCAGATTTCAAAATAATGTTTCCATGTTTTCAAAAGAGCATATAGTAATACAGAGAATAATTTAAGAGATGTGTAATTGGGTCTGGATGCTTAAATAACTTGTAAATCAATGGCACAAACTCTGAGAGTGGTGAATTTAAAGATTCTGATTTTGCAAATCAGTTTACACATGTACGGAAGGAAACATTTATTGCAGCTATTATTCCTTGCAGCATACCCTGGGCTTGTCTTCCTCTTGTGAGTGCTCATATTGCAACTGCATCTATGCTTTCCAACATATTGTATTGCAGCATTCCAATCAAAATTAATAATGAGCCTTTGGGTTTATGTTTAATAAACTACATAGAGGTGCTTTATCAAGTATCTTGCTTCTTTCCTGTCTACATTAGTTTCATCAGAGATAATTAAGTTTTACCATGTAATTGAAGGGAAAGACACTAGAAAAGCAAGAAAATAGCAATTTATGCAGTCTTTTAGCAGCTATAGCTTTTAACAACAGGATAAACAATGAGAAATACACTGAAATAGAAAGCAAAGGTAAAAGGCAGTTATCCAGTAAAATATTTATTAATGTAAGAGATTTAAAAAATATAAGCAACTGATTTTATTTATCATCCTTTTTAATATATAAAATTGGCTTTTAGATTAAGGTACTGAATTGTGCAGAAATGTAAAACTACTTGATTGAAGAAACTCATGTCTGCACAATGGTGCAATGGGACTTGCCAGCACTCATCTTTCTGAATAATTATAAAATACTTTCACAAGAGCTAAGGACACCAGGTAAGAGATTACAGCATTTGGTTATAGCAAAGAAACAACAAAAAAGATACATCAAAGAGGGTAGGAGGAACAATATCACATTACCTGTTTTACCCCCTGCTCTCAACCCTAAATGCACAGCATGGAGAAAGATACCTATTGTGTGGGGAAAGGAGAGAGAAATGAGCAGTGGACTTTGCCTTAGAACACAACATCTGCCCACCCCAGTAAAACTCAATGCTGGGCAGGCCCCCATGGCCTCAGGCTTCAGGCAGGTACCTGGAGACCACTCCTTCAGGGCTGTCCCAATGCCAGGTTGCACCCTGCAGTCTCAGCAACCAGGCCTGCCCTGCATACTGAGTCTCTGTGTCCACCCCAACTCCAGGCCAACTCCAGTGTCCCTAGGTTCTGGACTGACCCCAGTGGAGAGCTGGACCCAGCATGCTCTGACATCTGGCTTGTTCCAGCACCAAGCCAGACCCCACAGACTCAGGCTGAAAGAAGGGCTTTGCAGTCCCAGGCTCCAGACTTGCACAAAGGAGCTGGTATTCAGAAAACAAAAGTGGCACATATACACAATGGAATATTATTCAGCCTTAAAGAAACAAACAAACAAAAAAAAAAAAACCTTGCCAAAAATCTTGCCATTTGTAGCAATATAGATGAGCCTGGAGAACATGATATTCAGTGAAATAAGCCAGGCACAGAAAGACAGATATGGTATGATCCAATTATACATGGAATATAAAAAAGTTGAACTCACAGAAGTAGAGAGTATAATTATGTTTTCCAGGGACTGGTGGGAGCTGTAGGGGCTGTTGGGGAGAAGATCGTGGTCAAAGGATTCAAATTTCAGATAGATAGGAGGAAAAATTTGAAAGATCTATTTCACAACGTGGTGACTATAGTTAATAACAATGCATTTTATCCATAAATCTATATAGCAGAAGGATATACAGATGGCAAGGCTAAATCCTTTCTCTTTAGGGTAACTTTTAGGAGAATGTGTTCATTTTGAGCTTGTTCTCCAAAGGGATCTACTCTCAGAGTAAGGGTGAATCAGAAACAAAACTTTCCAATTCTATGGACAGTAGACCCTGATGCTGAGTGGAGTAAGGTAGAAAAAGGAAAAAGGAAAAAAGGAAAGAAAAGCCTTGAAAAGTTGATTATGAAAGAATCTTCACACAGATTTGAAAGCTGGGATGACAATTGGAAACATTTTGATAGTTCAATGAAATGTGTCAGAGTTTGAGCACAGTTGCATGTAAAGCTTTTAAGCAATTCCTAAAACTCCGGGTAGATAACATAGGAGAGCATGTTCATCATCTTGGGGTAGGGAATGATTTCTTGACCAAGACAGATAATAATATCAATAAAAAACGTTATTACATACATCTAATTAAAATTAAGAACAGCTATTCATCAGAAGACATCATCTAATAAGTGAAAATGCAAGTCCCAAATTTGGAGAATGTATACGCAATAATATAACCAAAACAAGATCAATATGGAGAATATATAAAGAACTCCTACATATCAAAAGGTAAAACATAGAGACCTGAAAAGAAAAATGGGCAAAAAGCAAACATGAATATACATTGCACACCAAAAAATACAAGAAGCTTATAAACATATAGCATGGAGTCTGTTAGTAGTCATGGAAATACACATTTAAATGATATTTTTCCATAATTTTATGAGTGGGAACCAAAATATTCATCATGGAATATATTGCATGGTGTTATTGGGAAATTAATGAACTCATTGGGGTGAATCTGTTTAAATTACCAGGTTAGAGGTTAGAAGGCAATCAGCAATTGCTTTATATCAAACTTTGCACATGAGTAGACTTTTATATATTATTACACATCTACCATGTGACCAAGTTTTTTTCAAAAATAATCTGACAGAGTCAAGGACAGGCAAATACATGGACCAATGTTTATTACCACATGCTGCTGGTAGAAGTGTACCTGGAAGCAGCCAGTTTGAAAAACAGTATAATCTAATATAGTAAAATTCTAAATATGACTACCTTTGACTTAACAAATCCACTCCTAGATTCATACTCTAGAGAAAATCAAATCAATTGAACTCGTGGACAGAAAGAGTAGAAGGATGGTTATCAGAGGTTAGGAAGGATAGCGGGGGTTGGTTGAGAGGTAAGGATGGTTAACAGGTACAAAAAAAATTAGAAAGAATGAATAAGGGCTACTATTTTATAGCACCATGGAGTGACTATAGTCAATAAAAACTTAATTGTATATTTTTAAATAACATAAAGAATATAACTTGATTGTAACTCAAAAGATAAATGCTTGAGGGAATAGAGACTCCATTTTCCATGATGTACTTTTTTCACATTGCATGCCTGTATCAAAACATCTCATGTATCCCATAAATATATACACCTACTATTTATCCATAAAAAATTTAAAAACTAAAAATATGTATATATATACATGATAGTTTATGAGAGCATTGTCTGCAATAACCCAAAACAAGATATGATACAAATATCCATCAAGAGTAAAAAAGATATACATACTATGCTATGCTCATGCAATGGAATACAGTACAGCAATGAAAAGTTAATGTAGATGCAGATACTTTTAAAAATAAGTAAAATACAAAACAAAACTTTTATTAATTAATAGGCATTATTAAGATAATAAGTAATATAGGATTCTCTTTTTTTGAGTTTCTTGATCTGATATTCCATATATATATATATATATACTTGTTTACATTATTTAATTGTATTATTAAAATATGTATTAATCATTAATATTTTAATTTTTTTCTGTACTTTGCCTCAGGAAAGGAGAAATAAAACAGAATATTGAATAAAAGAGAAAATTAATGGATAGTCTCTATACAATTCTAATACAATAAAAATATCTGAGTGCAGGTCCTACTTGATCATTTTTAAAAGGTCTCCAGGTTATGTTATTGTGCAAAGTTAAGAACTACCTGTATGAGACAGAAGCTATAACATAAGAAATCTGTCTCAGAGATGTTTCAGAACATGACTTTCCACACATGTCCAAAGCTGGATGGGATGGCATGCAGCTATGGTTCTAGCTCCTCAGGAGGCTGAGGCAGGAGGATTGCTTAATCCCAGGAGGTCAAGATTGAAGTGAGCCATGATTGCACCACTGATCTCTAGCCTAGGTGACAAAGCAGGACACTGTCTTGAAAGTAAAACTAAAAAGTAAATAAAAACGTAAAAAATGTATATGCCCAGCACTTTCTATTGCCTTTATGGAAATAGCATACATATATTAATACATTCAAACACTAAATTGCCTGTACTATTGTCTTTAGTTAATTTTTGCTAGGTAAAAACTGTACCTGGTAAAATATTTAAACAATAAAATAGGTGATGTGAAAAGTAATCCTTCCAACCTCTGTACCCATCAGATTTCCCTGCCAAGAGTCAATGATTCTTAGCTTATTTTCTCTGTACTCTTCCAGAGATATTCTATGCATATACACACAGGTATCAATTTTGTTCAGATCAATAGTGTGAACTATTGTGACTGTTTAGAATCTCTGGAAGCCCCAGACAAAAGAAGGGGTCCAAACACAAGATCTTTTCCCTGGGCCTCCAAGGGTGCTTACAGAAGAGATTGAGTACAGCACAAGAGACATGGAAAAGCCTTCCTCAGTGGTGCAGAGACACAAAATCTTGCCCAAATTTGCTTCCTATGAAGCAAAAGTCTTCAGTCCCTGGGAGAAAAGCACAAAACCTGTATCTTCCCAGAAACAATCAAAGGCCCAGTGCCGCTGGATTAAAAAGTATAAGCAACAGGAAGGGAAGCATGCTCATCTACCCCATAATTCAAGGAAAAGTTCTGCTGGATCTGAGAGAAGGGTAAAATAAAAAGCCGTCTGCCACTGGGAGAGGAACAAAAACTGGTTTCAGTCCAGTATCTTACAATAGCCCAACATATCTGCTAGAGCTGAAAACGAAGCAGGGCTCTAACTCCACAACAAGATTGCCCACTATTTAGCAGAAGGACAAAAGCAAACCTATTTTAAAAAACCCATCCCTTTGCCATGTTGAGATGTGTAGGCACATAGAGACTTATATTGGGGCTGGAGCAGAAACACTCAATTAAAAAAGTTCAACCCTTGTGCTAAGGTATGTAAGGTCAAAGTATATTCCTAAGGGAGGCAGGAGGAAGAGAGAATCCATCTGTGTCACAGATATGCAATGCCTGCCAAACACTGAGGCTGGTGCAGAAATACTGAGAAAAGTGTTCTGCAACCCTCACACTGAACACATAGTAGTAACTGTCTAATGCTAGAGAAATTTGAAAACCATGGGGCATTGAAAATAACTATAGCAACAACAAAACCCCAAACCAGCCAAATGAAGTGTCTATATTGGATCAAACAACCATGCTAACAGCCTGAGAGAAAAGGAGTATCCATTCCCAGGAAAAAGCGTTATGCCTCAGCCTCTATTATTCTTCTGCATGCAATGTCCAGATACATATGAAAAATATGTATTAAAAATTATGAAACACAAAAACTGAGATAAAGGGCAACACTACTTTAGTTCTGGGTCTGATGACTACAGTCAAGAGATAAAGGAGTTCACAGAACTAGAGCCAGAGATGACTCATATGTTGGAAATATTAAACTGGGATTGTAAATAACTATGATTAATATTTATAGGCTATAGAGTAAAAGATAGGAGCCATACATGAAGAGATGGAAATTTTATAGGAGTGATTAAAACTATTTAAAACTCAGCTATGTTCGCAGTTTTAAAAAATGTATCATAGGTTAAAAACTCCTTTGATGAGCATTATCAGCAGACTGAACATGACTGAGTACTTAATAACATATGTGATAGCTATAGGAGGATTTCAAAGTATCTAAAATCAAATTCTATGCAATTGGAGTCTGAGAGGGTAAAGGAAAAAGGAATAGAAGAATATTTGAAGAGTTTATGAAAAATTTTTTTTTCTATTTTAATTAACAAACAAATTAAGCTACTGGGGCAAGAATCTTGGAAATCCCAAGCAGGAAATGTATGATGCAAACATAGATGAGCATACATGTGAGCAAAGATCCTATCTTGTACCATATACAAAAATTAAGATGAAATTGACCATAGAGTTAAATGTAAGGACTGAAATTATAAAGCTAGAAAGAACTGTAGGAAAAAGCTTTATAACTGTCAGTTAAGCAAAGACATTTTACAAGTTGCAAAAAAGCATGAAACATAAAAGGAAACAATGAAAACTGAACTATATCCTAATTTTAAAGTTCTGTTGTATTAAAAACATGCTTAAGTTAATAAGACAAGATTCAACTAGAGGTCATTATGTTAAGTGAAACAAGCCAGGCAGAGAAAGGCAAACATTGCATGTTCTCACTTATCTGTGGGATATAAAAATCAAATAATTGAACACATGGTGATAGAGAGTAGAAGGATGGTTATCAGAGGCTGAGAAGGGTATTGGGGTATATAGGCAGGGGAAGTGGGGAGGGCTAATGAGTTAAAAAAATAGTTTGAAAGAATAAATAATACCTACCCTTTGATTGTACAACAGGGTGACTATAGTCAAAATAATTTAAGTTTACATTTTAAGATAACTAAAAGTACCATTGGACTGTTTGCAATACAAAGGATAAATGCTTAAGGGGATGGATATTCCATTTTCCATGATGTGATTATTACATATTGCACGCCTGTATCAAAATATCTCACACGTCCCATATATATCTACTATGTACTCACAAAAATTTATAATTAAATAGTAAAAACAAAAGATTTGAACTAGAAGGACATATTTATGAATGGTATTTCTTATAGAGTGCCTGTATCCAAAATATAGATAACCTTTAAAATTTAATAAAAGAAACAGACCAATGTAAACAATGGATAAAAATATTTAACAGACACTTTACCAAAAAAAGCATATAAATGACAAATAAACACATGAAAAATACTTAACATCGTTAATCACTATAGTAATGCAAATTGAAACAACAGTAAGATTGTACTTTACACAGACTATAATAGCTAAAAGGATTGACAGTATCATGTGCTGACAAAAGCATGGAGCAATTGAAGCTTTCATAGATCACTGATCAAAATTCAAAATGGTATGGTCACTTTGAAAAGGAAAGTAGCAGTTTCTTATAGAAAATTATTCTACCATATGCCACCATACATACTACCACAGCTAATTAATTCCTAGAAATTTATTCCAAAGACTCTGTGTGTTGGAGTCACCATGTGCAGGGGTCTGTCCTGCAGACCCTGACTCCACAACAGATGAATAAATTCACTTAGACACAGAATACAGTGAACAAGCAGGCTGGGGTGTCTGTGACCACTGACAGACATTCAAGGAGAGGGCTATAAAGAGATACCCGCCGCCAGTCCCAATTCTCTGACCTTCCCAGCCTTTACTTAGCACACATTAAATGACAAAGGCTTTGAGTCAACACTACTAGAGGGTCAAGATTAAAGGGCAGTTTCAGAGGCCTAAAACAAAGACAATTTACTGGTAATAAACTTTTGCGGACTCCCAGAGTAGGAGGCAACTAAGAACCTGCTGTAGAAAAAGGTTAATCTCAGGACCATAAGAGTAAACAAGTTAGTTAGAAAAACTCTCCACATTCCTTAGTTTCTACTCTAATTTATTTAATTAAGGGGATAAGGCTGCCTTCAACCAAAAACTGTAATAAAAACCCTTAGGCCTTCCAAAAGAGTTTGTGTATATTCTCCATAACTAAAATTTCTTCCACCAGCCTGATTGAATCCCTACAAGTGCGCATCCATGCAATGATCTGGGTACAAATGTTACAGCAATTATGTTTGTAATTGGAAAAACTAGAAATGGTATCTACAAATATCCTTCAGATACTGAATAAATTTTAAAAACTTAATATTCATTATATAATATTCAGCAATAAAAAGGAACAAATACATGGATAAATCTTAAAAACATTAAACGATGTAAAAAACATCAAACACAAAAGGCTATGTACTCTATGATTCCATTATGTGAAATTTATTTTTCACTATAAATGTTGAATGTTGCTTAATAGGTTGAAGCTGTTTAGACTAGATAGTCAACAATAGAAATTCTGTAATTTTCCACTCCATATTAGTTTGTAATATGGAAACAGATTCAGACAAGTAAAATATCAGATGTGGCAGGTTATACTTATTAATACAGGTAGGATAATATTGTAGTTTTGGGGACTAAGATATATATATATATATGTTTGTCAAGCTGAAATATGATAAAGTGGAGATGTCTATGCTAGTGTTAGAAACAGCAACAAAGATCATTGCTAAGATTGGGTGTTTTCAGAAAGACTTCCTGCAAAGTGGTATTTTTCAGCAGGGTCTGTGGTAAAGGAGCCAGGCCTGTCTCATTTTGTGGAGATAAAAGCCATGTCTTTATATTATTAGGTTTCTGTAGCCCTTTGAAGGAAGGAACACTATGCTTGGTGTACACAGGAGACACTGATGAAAGGCAGAGAGAAATTTAGTGGGGTTTTTTATCTTTTTTAATTTGTGAGATTAGAATTCACGGAGGTATCCATTTAATCAGAACCCTGATCATTGTTACTAGGCAAATTAGGCAAATCAATGAGAAACTCAGAGGAGGAATAATATTTTGTCATAAGTAATCAGAAAAGATTTCATAGAGAAAATGCATTAGATCTGAGTCTGGAAGTATTGGTTAGAATTTGAGTGACAGAGATGGGAGAATAGCATAAATAAAAATAGGAAATAGGAGATTCAGTTGAATTCTAATACAAATGAAAGAACAAAGAAAGCAAAGAGTCAAAGATTATACTCCACTATCTTCCTCATTCTAGGGAAGCTGAGAATACAATTTAATTTCAAATTCTAAATAATCTCTTCCTTGCTATGTGACTTACTTGACCTACCTTTCAGTTCACTCATTTGTAACAAATCTCCCTAATATTAATAATTTGGTTGAAAGTATTTGATAAAATTGCATAAACAAATACTTATCCTTTAGTAAGTTTTTAAAATGTTGTTTTCTACAACCCAGAAACTCTTTTTCCTATATAAGGAAACTTTTAGTTTTCTAAGAGAGATATTGCAAATAAAAATACACTATGGCAGATTAAGAAAGGCTTCTCAGCTAACAGATAGGTTGAGAACACTGACAGTGATTTCCTGCAAATGAGACAGAGACTAGTTACACAGGATAACAAGTGTCAACCTTAAGAAATTCACATTTATTTAATTACCACCCCCCACCGTCTCCACAAGGATGACTCTTCCTAAAAAATTATTAAGTGTCTTTCATGATGTTGCCCATAGTTTATCAACATCAAAATTATTTACTGTTATTTCCAGTAAATTTACCTGCCTGAACTTTCCTGGCAGGAAAGTTCTTCACACTGGAGTAGTCGCTGTATTGTTTATTTGTGCCCCTATTTTGACACTTACCTTATATTAGAAGGTCTATTCCCAGCCTTTCACTGAGAGGCCATTGAATGAAAGGACCATGTTCTATTATGATTTGTAGCTCCGGCAACTATAAAGTATCTGGAATGTAAAAAGAACATACCAATGCTTGCTGTAGAGTAAGTCGAAAGGAAAGTGAGGGATGCTAACAAGGAACAAAAGGTCAGGTGGGGATTATTAAATTTTTCTTCGAAATTTTATCTAAAGTTAACTTTTATTTCATGCTGATTGCTGCTTGATGTAACATGCAAAGCAAGAAGGATGGAAGAAAGGAAGAAAAATGGAGAGGGAGGAACACATGAAAATATATACTAAAGCTACTGTGCTATGGGTGGGATCTTTAAAAATCATTATAAAACACTATGAGTTGGGAAAGACTTTTTAGTGGGTTTTTTTTTTTTTTTTGGTTACATGAATAAGCTCTTTAGTGATTTCTGAGATTTTGGTGCACTCATCACCTGAGCAGTGAACACTGTAACCAATGTGTAGTCTTTAATCTCTCCCCTCCTATTATTTCCCCCAAGTCCCCAAAGTCGAATGTATCACTCTTATGCCTTTGTGTTCTCATAGCTTCATGTAACTCGCTTAACAAATCTCTTACTATGAACCATCTGCATGCCTCTAACATTATTCTTTTCACAAGTCATTTATTTATTTGCTATAAAGCTCCTCATAATAAGATATTTGCTTAAAGATGTTTCATAAAATGTTGCTCCTCCTTGTTTGATCTTATATAGAATGGAGAAAATATTCATAATTAAAGCCAACATATGGGGGTGGCAGGTGGTCATTTCCCACAATAATGGCTATGATATGAGTTAATTTCAAATTCCAAATTAAAAAGCAATGAGTTCCAAAATGCATAATCCATGCAAGGAAAACAACACTTTGAGGACTATGCCCATCAGTTATTAACTGTTTCAAAAGAATGAATCCTCTAACAATAAAAGCTTTGTTAACCAAATGTCATAGTATATGGCAGTATTCAAAGCATAGCAATTCTGACATCTATCAACTCCTTAATAAGCAAGTAGGGAAAGAAAAGGTCAATTACTTTTTGTGAAATGTTTTAAAAGAAACTGTGTGGTTTACTAACACTATTTTTTAAAAAATCATTTAAATTCTGATGACAGGATGTGTCTCTCCAGCCTATTTCATGGGTAACTTTAAAAATGGTATTCCATTGTTTCAAATAAGACTAGGAAATTGTATCAACCATATGCCACTGACCATGCCAAGGAAATAAGGAGATTGCCCCCTCTAAACTTGATTACCATAAGAAGTCATTGACAAAGTTATAACAAATCTTTTAGTTATACATCTTCCTGTTATTACAAAAATAAATGATGAAAACAAATCTCTAATGTTTCTTATGTCTAACGGACCTAACCAAGTTTTGGTTTTCCATGTCAACACAACCAAATAATCCTTAACTATTAATAAATGGAACAAAAATAAACCTATTTTGAAAATATATGAAAATTTATGGTGATTCTATCTTGAAGAGAGAATGTCATTTGCTAGAAGAGAATGATGAGAAGAAACAATAGTTCTCTTTTTTCTCACTATAATTCTTAGTATTAAAATGTTTTATAATTAGCATGAATTTACCTAGTACTGGTCTTTAGGAAGTTAATATTGATAAATATGTAGTACCTCAATATCAAATAACAATCATACAACACCTTAATTTTCATTAAAATCAAATAACGAAGAGTTGATAAGCTACCTGTGAAAATTTTTACAGAGATTTCCTGTTGAAATTTGGATGGTAGCCAGATGTACAAAACAAGAGGTTGACAATTACCAAGCAACAATTGGATCAATATATCCAGTTGGTAGCTTCTGTTTACCAATGTATTGATGCCCTAATTTTGTAGATTTGTAGGATGTATTCGCATTGCCGAGGAGGAGACTAATGGCTCCAAATGCGTTCGACTATGGCTTTTGTTCCTGTTTTGTCAATAACAACTTTTACACACTTAAAAACCTCTGGCTAGTTCTCTGAGCATTAATTTTTGTCTGGATTATATTGGGTCTAATGTTCCATGATTATAAACTTTTATGATTCTACCAATGTATCCTATCAGTATTCTTAACATCAACAAATTTCCATTAATGGCCATGGGTGTTGAGAGTATATTTATATTTTCACACATACACAAACACACAAATATGCCTTGGGATTTTAGGTTAAAATTAAATTGTAAAGGGCATTACCTGCTGGGTTACACTAAAGATATGTTCTGTAAGTGGTGGGGACACATATAAAAGCTTTTTAAGGACAGGAGTAAGGTATTATATTTAAGCTTAAAAACATGGCTACAACATAGAAGGGAGATTAAAAAGATAAATCAGGAAAGGCTAGGAGATCTGACAGGCACTTATTTTACAGTGGTGATGATAATGAAGTGATGGTGTAGGAAAGGAAAGAAAACCCCTGGTGAAATGTTTTGGAAATACATTTTAAAAACCTTAGTGAATGAGCAGATATAAATGGATTTGGGATGAAGGATAAGAAGAGACCAAGCTCATGTGAGGTCCATACACAGGGTAACAAGTGGCAAGGGTAGCCATTTCCAGTTTTATAACAAAATTCATGGCATTGAATATCATTGCCCACTTCGAATATATATGGAGAGCAAGAAGAACATTAAAATGAAAATAATGTTGAAGACCACAACTTATAAAAGTAGGCAGAGTCAATGACCTACCAAACAGTGTAACGAATGAACCAGAAGACAAGGAACTGGGTGAAATCAATGAAAGCCAACAGAATAAGTACTATTTGAGAAAAAAAAATCTTTTCAATGCTGTCAAACAATGCAGATATAAAAAAGAGCTCTGGAAGGACTCTATTGGATGGATTAAATAATGAGGCCATCAATGGCACTGGTCAGCGTGATCCCGATGGAGTGGTCATGGCTTAGGTGTGAAGGCGGTTCACAGGAATACAGGAGTAAGAGGCGCAGAAACAGGTGGCAACTACTGACGCTTTCTGTGAGGTTCTGACATAAAAATGAGGAAGGATTTAGTGAATGAGGGAGGTGATAGATGAAAAAGCAGTCATGGGAACAAGCAGATAATAGAGATAATTTTTTATATGTATGAAAGATGTTGGGGTCCTTAAATGCTTTATTAAGAAACCACCAGCAAGAAAAAAGTTAAATACATTGGAGAGAGTACCAATATTGATGATATCCTTGTGGGAATGGAAGGGTATAGGCTGATGAGCACAGATGGAAGGATTCTTTTTTTTATTATTGTACTGTAGGTACTGGGGTACATGTGCAGGTCATACAGGATTGTTGCATAGATACATACGTGGTAATGTGGTTTGCTGCCTACAACCCCCCATCACCTATATCTGGCATTTCTCCCCATGTTATCCCTCCCCAACCTCCCCACCCTCTGCTGTACCTCCCCTAACCCCCTCAACAGACCCCAGTGTGTGTGATGCTCCCTCTCTGTATCCATGTGTTCTCATTGTTCAACACCCACCTATGAGTGAGAACATGCAGTGTTTGATTTTCTGTTCTTGTGTCAGTTTGCTGAGAATGATGGTTTTCAGATTCATCCATGTCCCTACAAAAGACACGAACTCATCGTTTTTTATGGCTGCATAATATTCCATGGTACATATGAGCTACGAGCCACATTTTCCTTGTCCAGTCTAATATCCATGGGCATTTGGGTTGGTTCCAGGTCTTTGCTATTGTAAACAGTGCTGCAATGAACATTTGTGTGCATGTGTCCTTATAATAGAGCAATTTATAATCCTTTGGATATATACCCAGTAATAGGATTGGACTCTTTTTTTTTTAATAGAAGGAAATACTGCTTCCCCTGAAGACTATCTCTTGAGAATATCAGAGATCGCCCTTTAACCAGGCTTCTCAATATGCTCTTCTGGGATAACCAAATCCCTAGAGGCTCCAGAGTTCAAGTTTCAAATTCAAATGAAAAATTTTAATGAGCAAAAGTAAATCAAGTTTTATAAGATTTTGTTTAAGATCATGTGCTAACCTAGTGCCTGTCTTTATTGGGTTGTCTCTTTCAAATCAGAATATATTTGAGTGAACAATCACTTATATAGACATTTCTGAACACAAGCTAAGCACAGCAGTACATAGATGAGCTCTTTTGGCCTCTCTTGTGTTTCTATAGGGTATTATCCTCTGCCTCATGGAGGCTGTATTCTTACACTCTTCATGCCAAAATCAATCAAAACTAATGTACCACCAAACCCAGTCACTGAACTTCCACACTTAAATCCTTCTGTTAATCATCTATACTAGACAGGATGCAGAAGTTCTTAATTCTGCAAGCACTTTCTCTGTCCCTTGATACTTTGGACAAAATAGAAAAAAATATTTTCTGCATTAATTCTTATCACTTGTGCTGTAAAACTACAGGTTTTGGTGGGTCTAAAACGGATACAACCTGTAGGGACCTTTAGGAGAATATCTAGATGTGTAAACCAATGTATAAAATATATTTGAATATGTGAATTTGTAAACTCAAAAGTTTGTGCAGGCCTCATTAAAGGGACAGTTTAAGAAACAGTGAAGATTAAGCTTCATTAACTTCATGTTAAGACTGTCTAAAACCAAAAGAATTTTAAGTTATATTGTAGAAGTTGAGGTGTTATCATGTTAGTTTTTCCATGAAGTTCACAGAACACCACAAGCACACAAACCCACTTGGATGACTAGAAAGAGTACTATTTTCTAATTCATATTCCCCTGCATGCCTGAAATAAGCTTCTATTACCAGAGTGATTCTCAAAAATGTATGAGAGTCAGTTTCTTGTGATGTGGTGGAAATTTCACCTAGATCGTATTCCAGAATTCATCTTTAATATGCTCCTCTCCAAATTTATTCACTTGTTTATTATATTAAATTTGCTTTCATTTTTCCTCTTGATTTTGTTTTTTTTTTTCTCTGCATTTTCTCAACATTTATCTTGAATGTAGGCTAAATCCCTTCCATTTGGCTTTATGCCTGAAATCTTTCACTTCTAGCTGCTAGCTCATGGACCCTATAACATGCACTACACTAAACTTCTGAAGGTTCTGTTTCTTAGGCATTGCACCCTTCTTCCAAAAATCTTCAATGGTTCCTCAACACAAACAAAATGAGATCCAGAAAAACTGTCACTAACAAAATCCTTCACTTATTCTCATTTATTCTTATTTACTATTACTTTTCTATGTGACACTACACTTCAGACAAATTGGTTTATCGGTTATCTCACATAGGCTTTTATGCTTTTTTCCCATATGGAATATTCTCAGCACTTTTACCCCATCTATCAAGTCATTGTCTGATCTACATAAGCAGTTTCAAAAGTTACACAAATCTTTTTCAAATTTTAGTAAGCATTTCCTCTTTTTTAATTGCCCAATCATTCTCATGATGCCCAGCATCTTCTTACTGTCATATTTATCTTTTCTTATTTACTTTCTATTGGTTCATAGCACTACAAATCCTTTGAGGTTAGAAGACACTTAGACAATTTTTGTTTTATTTCTCTGAACACATGGCCTTTTGCCCAGTGTTTGGAAGTACATAAACAATTGTTGGTAAGAATTTTAATTTCTCGTAGAAAGATTGCAAAGCCAGACACTGGTGTGATGAGAAAATACCTTCTATTCCCACTGACTTTATAACTTGCACTGGATTAAATTTCCCAAGATATTTCTTTATGGGCATTGCATTCTTGTTCCCAAACTCTCCAGCTGTCCCTCAAAACATACAAAATAAAATTCAAATAAACTGGCAACTATGTCCTAACATAATCTAAGTCCTACAATTACCTTTATTTACTACTACTTTTCTTACCAAACTAATTACAATCCATTTAGCACATAAAACCCCAACTCTATTATTTTCTAATGTCATTCACAGAAAAAAAAAATGTTTCTGGCAAGCCAAACACACTGCTTTTTTTTTGAAGATGGGAAATGATAAGTGAATTTTTATGCACATCTTCAAGATGAGCTCTGGAAAATAAGAGACTAACTGGAGTGGTAAAACCCAATTTTAAAAATTATTTAGACAAAGAAGAAATAAGTAGAATCCCTTAGATTCCCAAACTTGCAGGGAGCAATGTATAGGTATTTCATAGGCAATTATTGTCAAATCCTTATAAAATTTCCCTTGCATGAGCTATTACAAAATATACTTTTTAAAATGCATTAACTATCTATACAGTTAGGCATATTCTATTTTTAGTATTTTGTGTCTATAAATGTCATTGTTTTGTCCAATGCCTACTACTTAGAAATACACTTTACTAATTCAATGAAATTAAATATAACACATAAAAATTTAAATTCAATGAAAGTAGTATAATCTTCATACATATACAAAATTTTTATTGTTCTTGATTAAAACAAGATCTCAATAGTCAAAACATTCTAAAACAGTATCAATCTTATATATAAGCAAATAGCTTTTTCATGTCACAGTGAGCATTATATAGTGATCTGCATTGTTAAAGCTATAGTAAAATTTATCTATATACACTTTTAGCACAATTTTTCTTTTTTTAATCTGTAATATCACTAGGAATATGCTATGCCTCTTTATAATTCTTAAGTCTAGCCTTACTGCTGTACCTAGACGTTCCTAAAATGCTCTCTATAATAAGAGAAGTTAATCTTGTCCTGACTCATCGTTAAAACTTTAGAACCTTACAAAAATTATTTAGCAATATACGAGAGCCAAACACTAAAATATTTCACAGTATGTTCTAAACATTTATCCACAATGCAGGGACGATGTATTTTCACATTTATTCTCTGTAGACTCTCAAATTTATTTATCCACCTAATATCCTTCCCCTGATTTCTGTTCACATGTATTCAATTGCCTCTTTCATATTCTGCAGTAAGCATCTCAAACTGAGAATTTGCAAAGCTCAGCTCCTCAATCCCTGCTCCCATCCCATACTGCCTACTTTATTTTTCTTTTCTATCTCAGTCAAAGGTAACTATAAACTTCTAATTTTTCACACCAAAATCTGGGAGTCATCCTAGATTCCTCTTGCTTTCACATTATGCATCCAACTTCTTTAGGAAATTCTGTCCCTACTATTTCAAAATTCATCCAGTACTTGACAACTTCTCATATGTCCACCATTAACCCACTGGCCCCAAACACCACCATCTTAGAAGGTGTATCTGGTGGTATATATTTTGCTGGTGAATTTTCATGAGTGATATTCTGTATTACACATCAGGTTGTATTATTTATAAAATGCTTCTAGGACTAGTTTTATGTTATAAAACATGAAGAATAAGTGTAATAAAAAGGACACTAGTACGTCTCTCCTTGATTGTTCTGCATTTTACCCTGCTGCTCCTGTGTGCCTGTTATTTCCCATCACATCACCAATCTATATTAGCTTTATATGAATATGTTTTATGTATAAATTAATTGGTATTATTTAAAACTTCATACATGTACATAAGTTTATCATTTTAGGTCAACTACTTAGGAGCATATTGTAGATGAATTTCTCTATTGAGCATATTATTGTAATTCTAAACAATACAAACCTACATTATGCAAACAACTTTATTTTCAAGTCAGATGAAATGCTAACTGCAGGAAGCATGGATATATTACACTACCACAAATCAGAATGCATGGCCACAGGCATGTGCAGTCCAGAAGGACGACTTCCAAGGAGTCCTGCCAGCATGGCACCTCTCCAGTATCCATGAGCCACAGGTAGACCCTCTCCAATATAGCCCAGTCTCAGACTTTTAGTGGAGGAATGAGGTTGGGATCTTCCTTGGATGCTCTATCTCAGCCCTATAGGTAGTAACTCCCCCTTATACATGCAATTTCTGTATTTTTCCAGTTTATATCTTACTGACAAATCCACATTTCTCTAATCCCATGTAATTAGTTCCTTATGTTAAACTTTCTCTCTTCGTTACCATGAGTATCTGGCTACCAATTGGACCTTGACTGATACACATGTATCCTCATGATGTAAGACAGAGATGACATCGCACATCAGAGGAGGAAGGGTACATATGTCAGCAAATAAGGAGGAGTGGATATCCATAGAGAAATAGTAGAAAGAAAAAATGAAAGAAGAAGGAAGGGAGAAAAGTAAAGAGGAAGGAAAAGAGAAAGGAATTAATTTTAAAGGCCACTATTTTATATTATGCACAAAGCAATTCAATACCTATTAAAAAATTAAATGTGAAAGACAACTACAGAACTTTTAAAACATAAAGGAAAATATCTTTAAAACTTTAGGGTAGGAAATTGCTTAAATAAGACACAAAAAGCACTAATCATAAAAGAAAGCATTGATAAAGCATCTAGAAATTGTAAAACTTTGTACATACATCATGAGGTTAAAAAGACAAGCAACAAATGTGTAGAGAAATTTTGTAATTTAACAAGGAAATGACAAGACAAACCAGGATAACATGAACAAAATACTAAACATAAGCCTTTCCCGCATCAAGGAAAGGAATTCAGTTGGCCAAAAGGCTTATGATACAGCACTCTACATAATTATTAATCAGAAATTTCAAATCTAGCTACACTGATGTGTTACAAACCTTCCCAGTTGGCAAAAATTAAGTCTTTTACATCAGGTGCTGCCAAAGTTAAAGAGAATTTTAACTGTAATCACATCTGGAGAGAACGTATAGGGCCTCTTTAGAAACAATGTGTATATGCTCTTGATTCATTTATCATTGTTGACATCATCTACTTGTTTTCAGTTAAGTGGGATTTAAGTACAAAATCGTCTGGCTGTCAGGCACGGTGGCTCACACCTATAATCCCAGCACTCTGGGAGGCTGAGGCAGGCGGATCACTTGATGTCAGGGGTTCAACCCCATCCCTACTAAAAACACAAAAATTAGCTGCACATCAGGGTGTGCACCTGTAATCCTAGCTACTAAGGAGGCTGAGGCACGAGAATTGCTTGAATTGGGAGGCGGAGGTTGCAGCGAGCCAAGATTGCACAACTGCACTACAACCTGGGCAACAGAGTGAGACTCAGTATCAAAAAAAAAAAAAAAAAATCTTCTGGCTGGTTCCAGTGTCTTTTATTTTAATTTCATTGAACTCTGACTAATACATTATCAAGTTGTTCTGAAATTCTAAAGATACCAATGCATATACTTCAGACATTTAGAATTTACTCTCCCTCTTCTGTACCCCAAATTTCCCAAGAAATACACATGAGAAAATATTTTTCTTCCCTTGGTCTTTCTCCATATGCATGCTTAAGTTTTGTGAGATATGAAACTTCATTTCTACGTATAAGTCTCCCAGGCCTCTGTGCAGGATTGTCCATGTTTGATAATTATTGCTCAGAATATGAAGTCATTGCACTCAAAATTTAAGGTGTTATATTTGGAAATCACAAGGCATTTTTTATTCCAAAAATTCAATTCAAGTTTGTGCTATAAATGATTTTTGTTAGGTGTTTTACACATATATGCTTAAATGTGCATTCCCCTGTGTGTGTGTGCGTGTGTGTGTGTGTGTGTGTGTGTGTTTGTGTATGAAATGTATTTATGCTTGTATGCATATGCATTAGCTCACTTTAAAAAATGCTATATTTGTCCTCCAGAACTCAGATTTTGTTGCCAGCCTCTTGTAATCCTATTGCTTATCTTTTCTTTGGACCTCTTTATGTACATGGTAATTTTATATTTGGTACTTAAAGCTCAGTCCGGTTGTTAACATACTTAAACATCATTAGCCTAGGAAATTGCAAAAGGCACAACTCATTGTGTTCTACAGGATGACAGTCTTGGAGAACACAAATCACACAATAAATGGCATCATAGTAAGTGATGCTCTGGAAGAAGTATATTTTTGATGAACATATATCTCTATAAGATAGAGATAGGATTGAAGATTGAAAAAACTTAAAAATTGGAACTATAATAATAAGAAACTCATTATTTTAAAAGCAAGAGAAAGTTGTCAGAATACATAAGTAAACAAGTTTGAAAAAATTAAAAACTATAATAATAAATGCATTAATTTATAAAAAGATAAAGAGAAAATTGATAGACTATATGAATAGGCAATCTGTAGAAGAGTGAAGCCAAATGAGGAATAAAAAAGACATACCTAAATACAATAATGAGAAAATGTAAATTAAAGTAACAATGAGATACATTTAATATGTATCAAACTGGCAAACATTAAAAAGATCAATTTAACATTGTGGGAGAAACAGGAAAAAGAAAAGAGCCATATATTTTATATCTATAAATTGGGATTGATAAGATATATGTCATAGGTCTTATACTTAACACACCTGAATGAGTAGGCCAACCTTATTTTACTCTTGACACCTATAAACTTGATAATTTTCCATTGCTCTGCTGAGAAACAGCATTTTGTTTATAATTGCCATTTATTTGTTGAGTACCAAATTTCACCAAATTACCATATTTTGACTGATGAAAAGAAAAATCATACTGTTCAAAGCAAACACTGACCAAAGACACTTCTATGTCCTAGGGAAGTGGAATAATATATTTTGGAAATTTAGATGATATTTCATTTAGCCGAACACCAAATTGGACAAATTTTCGTTAAAAGATAAATTATCTTTACCCATGATTCCCATTCTTTCACTCCATTCCAGAGTATAATATTTTTTAAAAGGTATAACAAAAGTTGGAGCTGTATTATTTTTAAGTAAGGAGAAAAATCCTCAATATTACTGGACCAGACAGAAAAAGAGTAATGAGAAAGCAGAGTGAAAAAGAAAAAGGCAGGGTGAAGCCACTGGGTTGCGGGTGGAGGGGACGGAGAAAGCATTGCCAAAATGACTTAGTAGTTGTCCACAACACATATGAATGGACAGAGCAGTTAAAAGAAAATCCCTATCCAATGTGTGGCAGACGTACATGGAGGCTAGTAATATTAATATTCAAATTTAACTATTGCTCTATTTTCGAAAACAAGAAAGACTTCTTCCATCCCAAAGGATAATCATAGGAAATTTCCTCAAGATTTCCCGTTAACTCTCAGACAATATTATGAAGGCTCACATACACCAAGTATTAAGATCCATTTAAGTATTCAGCTGTAAAAACACTTATATATTACTATGGCTGTTATATGACTTATTTTAAAGTAAGGAAACAGAAACTGCGAATAATGGACCAAGTAATTTAGCACATTTTATGATATTACTGTTTAATGGAAAATGTCCTGTCTCTTCATTCTCTCTTTCCTTTGGTCACTTACTTTATCACTATCATTTTGACTCTGCAATCATTTTTCTCTTTTCTAAAGGATACTGATGGTTCATCTTTAGATGCACTTTGCCAAAGATACATTCTTTCCATAACACAGACACAGTTCATCACTTTGTTCTGAAACTGGACTTGTAAGATCCTAGATAAAATAATGTAACAATGTGACTACCTCATCACCCCCCTAGTACAAAGAAAACAAAAAACAAAAACTCTGCTATCACTACCTAAAAGATGGTGCTTATATGAAATACAATGCAAGGTTAACTCTCCACTTTTGTGACCTGTTGTCTTGTTATTCTCTGTGCAGTGTAGTCATCAGTTATATATTTATAAAAACAAACACACCCTCAAGTTTAATTATTCCACATATTTGTAGGTAATCATTAAATGTATTTGGTTTAGCAAAACTCATCACACAATTTAAGCTTTTGAAAATAATTATACTTTAAAGAGCATTTATAAAATCTTCATATTTAATTCATAAATATGGAAACATTTTGCATTTTATGACTGAATACTACGATATGCAAAACAACTTAATGTTTTTTCCTCTGACTCAACATGCTTTTTCTACTAATAAAAATAATCGCTCTCATTTTCTCAATATATAATAAACTATCTGACCGCACAATTCTAAACACTTTGTGTATGACACTCATCATCACAACCACCATGCAAAATAGTTATTATTTTCTCCATTTTGTAGAGAAGAGAAATGAAAGTTATATATAAACTTGCTTAGAACCATAAAAGTAAAAACTGATGAAACTGAAGTTAAAACCTGACTTTATTTAATAAATTTTAAATTGTTTAAGTTGTATTCACCCATTTAACTACAATATACAGTTGGAGGAATTTTGATAACCGTGTACTGACATTTAACTCTCACAATACAAAAAAGATAGAAAACGGTTCCATTATCTTAAATTTTCTCATAATCCTTTGTAGAACATCTCCTCTCCCAGTCTCCAGCCTCATACAACCACCCGTCTCATCTCTCTTCCTGGACATTTTTTCTAAGAGTTCATATGAATACATCACACAGAATGTAGCTTTTTGAGAGATTATTTTTACTTATCATAACATCTTCAGATTCAGTCATACTGTTGTGAATATTGGTATTTTCCCTTTTACCGCTGAGTTATATTTCATAATAACAATATGCCACAATTGATTTACCCATATGCTAGTTAAGGGGAGGTTGGATAGTTTCCAGATTTTTTCCTCCCTTTTTATTTTTTTAAATAATGCTGTTGTAAATATTTATATAGTGGTCCTTAGGTGGACAAATGTTTTCACTTTTCTTGTGAAATATAACAAGGAGTAGAATTTCTGGTTTCTATAAGTGTATATTCCATTTAAAAAAGATGTTGCTATATTGTTTCCAAAGTGGCTGTGACCGCATTTCCACTAGCATCCTCTGAATTTCAGTTATTCCACATTCTTACCAAAACTGATGTTATCAGTCCTTTTAATTGTATCTTTTCTAGTGGATATGTAGTGGCATCTTATTGTGTCTCTTTTTTGTTTTTGAAATTGTGTGATGATTAGTGATGTTGAGCATTTTAGGTGCTTGTCATTTATATGTCTTCTTTGTGAAATGTCCCTTCAAAATTTTTGTCTCCTTTTAATTGAATTGTCTGTCTTAATCATTACTAATTTGTAGGTTTACTTTATATATTCTTGATATAAGCTTTCTGTTTGATATATGTTTTGGAAAGATTAGCTTTTCTGTGGCTTGCCTTTTCATATCTTAAATATATATTTGAAGAAAAGATTTTCATTATTATCAAATGTATGTATTTTTGTTTGTAGTTTTTACCTTTTTAAATCTCTGTATAAGAAACTTTTGCCTAAATCAATGTCACAAAGGTTTCTCAAAAGCTTTTGTTTACAATTTTAAAAATTTTATGATTTACAATCAGGACTCTAATCCACCTTCAATTAACATTTGTGTATGATGTTAGGTAAGGGTCTAGGTTCTTGTCTTCCCAATATATGCATTCACATGTTTCAGCACCAAGGGTTGAAAAGGATGTATATTCTTAATTGCATTACATTGGCTTCTTGGTCATATAGTAAGTAATCATACAAATTTGGGTCGATTTCCAGAAAATCTGTTTTTTCCAATTGGTCTATATTCTTAGCCTTACATCAATACCACACTGTCTTTATTACTCCCTATTAAGTCTTGAAATCAGCTAACATATGTCCTCTAATTTTATTCTTTAAAAAAAATTATATATTGGCTATATTAGGTGCCTTGCTTTGTCATATAAATAGTTCACTTTTAAATATCTATCAGAATCCCTGATAGATTTTTAACTGTGACTGTATAAAATACATGAATTAATTTGGGGCTGAAATTAAAAGTCTGACTCCATTTTTGATGTTCAGCTGCTCACACCTTTGAAGTGGCATAGGTCCTTGCCCTCGGCCAAGCCCCACTGCCTAACCACAATCAAAATCCAAATCAACCTTTACTATTGGGTCAGTATGGAGATGTGCCCTCTTCTCCCCAGAAAGCCTCATTACGTAAATAGTAGGCCTTTCATACTTTCTTGGTGTATGCCTAGAATCATGAATGTTGTCATCAAGCTAAATTTGGGGTGTTTGGGCATCCAGATTCTTCAGAGAGGTCACAACAATTGGCTCTGTAAATAGGATAGTCTACACCATGGCAGCAAATACTGGGGTCCTTCTTCTCTTACTTTGGCTTGCCAACTGGTTCTGCTGCATGGTAGCAGGCATGTACAGTAAGCTGCTCCCTAATGGCTGGCATGGGTTTGAGTTGTGCTATTTTGTGCTGCAGTTCTGGATTTTTACTGAGCATCTCTTATAAACATAATTGCCCTCAACCATAAACTTTTATAATACATTGCCATGTAGGAGCAGGAGTATAGGATTGGGACTTTCCTTAAAATGGCACTGGGTTATATGTCTCAGCCCAGATCTATTTGTGGATATTAGAATGAATCATGTCTCAATTCCAGGATAAGCTACCCTGGCTGCTAGACTCAGAGGAATGACTCTTACCCTGTGACTAACTGTGTGTCTCAATCAAGCAATGCACCCCATTCTATAGAGTGCCCAGGGAAAGGCTGTGCTATGCTACCCTAGGGTTTCTCAGGGGTTCCTCGTGTGGAGGAAATATAGTCACAATTTGAAAATCTTCGCAGATTAGAATTGTTGAGGTCCATTCGTAAAATTTACGTGGCTCTTTCGGACCCTACAAAATGCCTGGTTACTGCTACCTCTGTTTAAAATGAAGGTCCTAATCCTCATGGTTATAGGAAAGAGCACTCATGTCACTCCTGTGGCAGAATCCAAAAGTTAAATCTACCATAGGTGAGGCCCCCAGCCCTGGTGATACTAATTTGAAACTCCCAGGAGGTAGAAATATGGAAAAATGAACAGCACCGAGAGACACTTCCCCATCCCAAAGTGTATCTAGTAACCACATAATAGAAAAAGACAGACAGAGAGTGAGCGAGAGAAAGAGAGAGAGAAGAAGTGAATAATTCTGAGCATGGAAGAAGGAAGCTAAAAGAAAATTTAAAAACCTGAGAGAGTGATCCATAATTCAATTTCACTCAATAGAATATCCAAAATTTAATAAATTGAATAAAAGAATTTATACAGCAAAAATGATGTCATTTGCTTGCACCTCTACAATGTAAGTTCTAAATTAACTTTAATAGTTGTTGAAATTGATCAATTGGCCAGTCTTAGCCTTAATCAATACAAGGATTCAAGTTATTAATAAACCTGGGGATCTCACTAAACTTTAACAAGTTACCCCTTATAATCTTATTAAATGTATAATAGATAATTGCTTTACTTTAACGATCAAAACTGTTACACTGACAAATTCCCTCTGGTCATAGCATGTATTGCTTTAAATTATTCCATAGTGAACATAGATTCTAAGACCCCATGCGTAATAAGTCAAAATTAAATGAAATTTTTGGTACTTACAAATTGATTTTTTAAATGTACCCTTGTAAAAGTTCCCCAAAGTTTAAATAATGTCAGCCAAAGTAAATTAAATCTGTCTTCAAGGATTGAAATCCATTATTTAAGACCTATTTAGAGAAGGAGTAATTATTAAAAACTTTTGAATAGTTTTCACATATATGACTTTCCTCCTTCCCCATAGAAGGCATACAAAATTTTCTTTTACTGAAAGCACAGCTATACCTATGTCCTCCACACCCGACACTTTTCCTGACCACACATTTACACTCAAATGATTTCTCGAGTAACATGTAACACGTCTTTGACTACTCCCCATACAGTTATAATCCCTCTCGGAGCATGTGAATCATACCTCACAGGGGGTTAACTCCATCATCTACTTGTCAGAATTCTATTTCCCATGTATAATCTCCAGTTCATATCTCAAACTCCTCTGTCTTTTTTTCTGGATTTTCTAAAATATCAGGATATCGCTTTTTGGTAGAACACTAAATGAACATCATTTACAACAGTGACTTCATGCTAAAGAGATGAATGGAATATTTAATATTGCCTCTGTATAGAAGTGGCACAAAATTGGTTTTAGATAAGTTACATCAATGTACATGCATATAGTGTTTTGATTACAAAGTATTTTCACATGCATTATCTATTTTTTTTTCCTGTAAAGGGCACATGAAGCATTACTCCATTTTACTACACCTGGCAAGACTGAGTTTCAGAAACTAAGAGATTTACTCAAAATAGCAGATGAACATATGCAAGAGCCAAAATAACAAACAACTGATTTCCCTCCTTGTTTTTTTTCCCCCAGGATTCTTGCTACTATCTCACACAGCTTTATAGTTTTACCTTTTCTCCCCATACGATCTTTATCGCTTTACCACCTTGATTTACCTTAGTGTTAAGTAGTGTTATTTAAGTCCACTCAGATATCTAAATTTCTACTGTGTTAGGCTGTAATAAAGATGTTACTAATTCTGAAGCAGCATGAGACCTGCAGAAACCAAATTTGACCTTAGCTATACAAAATAAGTGAATATCTAAATTTGGAATTAAAAAAAAAAACTATATGAATGAATGTACACTACGGTTGACATCTCTTAAAAATATAAAACCATTCTAGCTAAGACAGATATAATTTGAAATGAAATATATAAAATATATAAAAGCTTATAAGTGATTTTAATATTTTTTTCTAACTCAATTTAATATTATTATATCTGCTTCCTATATAGGGTCAAATAATTTTTTTCTTCAAAGGGTTGTAGTTAATACAAACATTTTATTTTACTTCACGTTAGTAGAATGACAGACCCTACCATTGTTGTTTCAGAAATCTGGTCCCAGACTCTTGGATGCTCGAATATTGTAAATTTTAAGTTCTATTTTCTTTTGTTTTCTTCTGTTTCCATAGCCAATAATCTATAAAATAGTTTTCTTTCTTTTATTTCTCACGGTTCTACACCATTCTTTATTTGATGTGTTCCCTCCATCCTGACTCATCTCTCTCTCTCTCTCTCTCTCTCTCTCTCTTTCTCTCTCTCTTCTTTTAGGTTCATATTTGTTGCTGATGGGTAATTGTCTTAGTATCCTCAGGCTGCTGTAACACAATAGCATATACTGAGTCGTATAAACAACAGAAGTTTATTTCTCACAGTTATGAGAAGTGGTATGTTTAAAACCAGGTGCTGGCCTATTCAGCTCCTGATGAAGCTTCTCTTCCTGGCTTGCAGAAGACCAGCTTTTCACTCTATCCTCACATGGCTACTCAGGGTGAGTGTGAGTGAGCAGAGAGAAAGAGGTGGATATCTCTAGCTTCCTCTTCTTATAAGGCCACTAAGCCACAATAGCATGACTCAATCTATCCTAATTACCTCCCAAATGCTCTATTTCCAAATACAATCACATTGGCATTTACAATTTCAACACATGAATTTTGGGCTGACATAAATTCATTCCATAACAGAATAGAGCATATTGTTTTGGAAATTCTTTTCTCTCCACCACAGTCTTCTTTCTCTCAATAACTCTAGGTCAGTCTGCTGGAGTTGCAGCAATATCTCCATAGCCACACATTCCATCATTCTTTCTAAACCCATGCCTCATTCCAAGATTCGTTACTCACTCACATTTTTTAAAGATCATTTTATTATTCTAATGTCATTGAAAATGAAAAAATGTTGAATCAATTTTTCAAATGAGGTAACAAGTGCAGGAAGATTTACTTTCCCCAAGTTCTCAAAAATGATTTAAAAAAATAATGGTTTTAACTCAGGTTTTCTAACTCTTCTTCAAATATTTACTGATAAAGCTTATATTCATACATTATTTGCACTCTGATTACTATAATTTTTTAGGAGAGCTGTTTGTCAAATTCATTTCATTGACAAATGAAACACTAAGCATATTTATTCAAAAATATTTCTTGAATATGAATGTAATAAAAAATTACTAAAACTAAAGAATCAAATTTGACTTGAACAAGTGAAAACTAGAGTTTACATTTTCATTTTAAACTTTTTTTCTTTTTCAGATGTAATTAAACACAGGATTTCTTTTAGCTTAATATTGATTAATATAGATTTTCCTTCCCTTTTCTCAAATTTGCATAGTCATATAGTTGAAGCAAAAACATTATTTAGAAACAATATTTCTTTTCCTGCAGTTTGGTCACTTATTCCTATGCATGGAGAAATACATTATATGCATTTTCAGTAAATCGGGTCATCTAAAATCAAGAAGTCTTTAAAACTTCAAAAGAAATGTTATATCACATAACATTGACCTCCATCTGTTTCTGATTATCTTATTTTTTCCTGATTTATATGAATATAGGATTATGGCTTTTTCATGAGCCCAGAAAGTCAATAGAAAAATGAGCATTAACTTCTATCTGTCTTGTTAAATTTCTGAAATAGCAAGAATTATCATTAATCTAACATTATCACCAGTATGATTGCAAGTTTAAATAAAATTATTAGAAAATATACACAAGATGATAATGTGTAAAAGAATACAAGTAACCTCTGAGTTTTATTGGCTTTTCCAAAAGTTTCCACGACATTAACTTTGCAAACTATTCTTGGCTGCCCTTACACATAAACTACTGGTTCCTAATAATGGTGTATGGCATTTCAATTTCAAACCTGCCCTCAATAAACAGGATGAAGAATTACTGTGCTCATGTATAAACTGCTTTGTGACTCAATGCTTATCCACCATAATCAATAACTCCAAATTCAAAAAAATCAAACTACATGAAAAGTAAAACAGTTTTCTATCGAAAGCAATTTTTTGTTTTTTTCCAAAGTAGAAAATATTATTATAACAATAAGTGCCACGAGGCAAACTTCATTTTGCAAAAGCTGTAATGTAAATTATGCAATAAAGCAGTCAATACACCTGCTTAGTTTCTAAAGCTAATCTTGTTTGTTTATGAACTTACTGATTTCTTCAGATTTATAATCTAATCTAACCTCACTATTCCTCAGCTCTGACCTGTTCTCTGTCAACCAACAAATAATGTAATAGACATTATTTAGGAAAATATGTTATGCTCTAAAGTAGTATCTTCCTATGTAAAGAAGCATCTAGAAAAATCGAGCAATCTAAATAGCCTTTCGGCATGATGCAGTTTAGCCAAATTGAAAAAAAAATAATAATTGAAATAAAAACTTCGATGAATTATTTTTAAAATAAATTGTAAACAATTTTTGTTTTTGCATTATGTAATTTAGAATGCAGCTTCTATATCCATCAGACTATTCTAGACTTCCCATTTTTTTTCAGTCTTCAGAATGAATATATTCTACATTTTTAAAGAGAATACCATGTGCAAATACAGTGCAACACACATTTCATACATTATCTTTAATCCTTATAATAATCCAGCCAATTAGTTATTCTTTTGCAGTGGAAAAATAAAACAGGGGAGTTAATTTACCCAAGACCACCTACAGCCCACAACCCAGATCTGCCCCATCCTAAAACTCATGCAGCTATTATTACGGCAGTGGCACTCAAGACGAGCCTAATGTTAAACAGATCAGAGATGGGGATGATTACAATTACCGGGGAATCACATTTTTGCTAATCATGTACCTCCAGGCCAGAGATATTAGCTACACAAAGGTTGGATGGAAGTAATACAGAGGTGAGATACATGAGTCATTAATTTGGACCAGGGGATCTGAGATTGCCATGTTCACTAGAAGCAAAATAATGAATATTTGTGGCATTTGGGTAGAATTTTGATATGTTCAGAATATGAATGCCAAGATACAGGTGCTAAATACTGGTAAAAGAAAGGTTTTTGGTGAATTCAACAAGATATTAAAAGAATTAGTCATCATAATCAAGTGGGATTTACCCTGAGATGCAAGGGTGGTTTAACATAGGCAAATCAATAAGTGTGGTTGATCACGTTAACAAAATAAAGGACAGAAGCCATAATATCTTCTCAATAAATGCAGAAAACATTTGACAAACTTAAAAACTCTTGTGATAAACATAGTGTCAGATAGACAGAAGAATACGTTTTGAGACCTATTGCATAGCAGGATGACTATAGTTTATAATAATGCATATTTCAAAATACTAAGAACAAATTTCAAATGTCTCACCACAAAAAAATAAAAAGTAAGCTAGGGGATGAGGTGAGGGCTATTTTAGTTAGCTTTAATGTAGACATGCCCATTGTATATTTTTATCAAAACATCAAATTGTAAACCATTACATATACAACTTTAAACATAAATATATACAATTATGATCTGTCAATTTAAAACAATGTTAATTTCACACACAAAAAATTGATCAAAAGCAAAAATGGGAAAAAAAAAGAGATGGGTTTGTGTGAGTTTGTGCAGAGTTAAAGCTGATGAGATCTTTCTCATCCTTTCTTGAATCTCGAGCTTACAGTGTTGTGTTTTTTTAATTACTCTTTCTGCCTAATTCTTCTTCTGCATTTTTCTCCCTCTTCTACTCCTCATCCATGTGTCTTCTCTCTCTCCTCTCCATCTTTATGTTTATTTCTTCTCGCCAATTTCTTCCTGCTGTCTTGTGACTTCAATATATTTTCGTCCTTCTTTTTTTTTTTTTTTTTTTTGAGATGGTTTCTCCCTGTTGCCCAGCCTGGAGTACAATGGAGTGATCTCAGCTCACTGCAACCTCCACCTCCCAGGTTCAAGTGATTCTCCTGCCTCATCCCCCTGAGTAGCTGGGATGACAGGCACCTGCCACCACACCCAGCTAATTTTTGTATTTTAGGTAGAGACAGGGTTTCACCATATTGGCTAGGCTGGTCTCAAACTCCTGACCTCAGGTGATCAACCCGCCTCGGCCTCCAAAAGTGCTGGGATTACAGGCATGAGCCACCGCACCCAGACTTAATTCAGTGAATATTTAAGCCTCTGGGACTACAATGATGAACAAAAACAAAAAACAACATTCCTTCCCTATGGAACATATATTCTCGTGGATGTCTATGTGACAGAAATTGAACAAATACTGTATAGGACAATGAGACTGATCAATACGAAAATTAAAATGTCATGATGGGATATGATAAAGGTGTAATTTTCAACAGATAGGGTAGAAATAATCTCTCTGAAGTGAGGTTATTTGTTCAGAGACATGACTGACGTAATGGAGTAAGAAACACGGCAGTAATTCCTAGCACAGGGAATAGTAAGTGCAAAGGCTCTGGAGTGGGAGGTAGCCCTCGGAGTTTGGAGGAGAGTGAGAAGGAAGGCCAAGTGGCTGAAGCAGATGCCCCTTGGGAAAGCTGTAGGAGATGATGCTTACTGAATTCAAACCAACATGGACATGCAAGACCATGTGAGTCCTGTAAGCCACAGCCTGTCGGTTTTGATACTGTGTAGGCTGGAAACCACTGGAGGTCTTGAGGAGGAAAATGGCCTGAACATGTTTCTGCTGTAAAAGGCTCACACTGACTTCTGATGAAGACAGGACCAGTTATTTAAATTCTCAGTTTTCACTTTCTTGCTTTTGAAATAGGAATCATAATGTTGACCTAATGTGTCTCATGATCCAGAATGAATTAGCATACATAACGCCCAACACATAAAATCTCAACAATATTTATGTTTCAGTGTTTTCCTCTCTAGAGTTAGATAAGACAATATTCTTATTCCTTTTAAAGTTAATTTCACTCATCAACCCCATTCTCTTAATATCATCTTTTTCTGCCTCTTCTGGGTTTTTCTTTGTCAAATGTTTTTACTCTCCATTTTCTGTTTCTCTTCCAAATAGTTTATTCTTTCATTTAGAAAGCATATACATGTCTTCTTACCTCAAACAAAAGTAAATTTTCTTTAATCCTGGTATTTCAGATATCTCATCAGAATGTACCACTCTAGTTTTACACAAAACCCTTTGAAAGTAATAGTCAATATGGAATGCTTCCATTTCTTTCACACTTCACTTCTCCCTCATGTTTGCAGTCTGACATTTGCCACTGCACTTTCCTGAACCTCCGTCTCTGATTG
This sequence comes from Sapajus apella, assembly GCF_009761245.1. Classification (NCBI taxonomy): domain Eukaryota; kingdom Metazoa; phylum Chordata; class Mammalia; order Primates; family Cebidae; genus Sapajus; species Sapajus apella. Next base: position 12,664,308 of record NW_022436996.1, read on the forward strand.
TTCTCCCCAGTAGACAGCAAGCAGAAGACTTGAATCATGAAGGCAAGGACATAATTCTGCTGATGCAGACTCAAGAGTTACATGGTTGCCAAGGCTTCTGAAAGCTGCAGATACATTTTTTTAAATGGGGTCTATTGTCATATTTCATCTTTGGAAAAGGCAACAACATGGACAAAGTCCTGAATAGTAAGTTGTAAAAATGATTTTAAAGAAGTGGAAAGTCTCAGTGTAAAAATTCCCTACTGTGGGGGCTTCCTTTTACGGGATGATGGAGGAACGACTACGTAATTGAATCTTTCCACATGTGGTTAAAAATTTGACATTTGGAAAGACTCTTTTAAGATATGGGACACAAGATATTGCCAAATGTTGATTCATAACAAAATAAATAAGTGAGATGAGCCTGTAATTTCTTGATTTTTGTTTCTTAAATTACTTTTTGAACTACAGCTCAGGGAGGGAGAACACAAGAGGGCATGGTGTTCTCAGTGAGTTGAGAAACCAGAATTCATGCAAGGAGGCTGAAGTGACTAGAATTGATTGGGGATAGACTACAAAGAAAGGAGCTATGCAGAAAAATAAAAGATACAGAAACCTGTAGAATGTCCCCTTTGAGTGCATTGCTTAATAAAAATGCATGGGTGTTTAGGGTGAAAGATAACAATGAAAGAAATGCCAGGAAGATGTTAAAAAAAAATAAAGCAATTCTTAGACTCATACAAGGCTAGGAGATAGGTGAGCGCTTACCAGAACAAGAGCAACATAAACTTTTAACATCACAGTTCTATAGAGGCCCTGGGCAAAACTTACTTTCAATCTCATGCACATTATCAACAGAATCTAATTTCCTTGCCAGTTGTCATCTGGTGGCCACACTTCACCTCAAGACGCCACATTACAGTCCTTGCCCATGACTAGGTCTCAAAAACAGTGGTGGTGTTTCAAACCCTTATTACTCTTGAAATCTCCATAAAGTTACAAGAGCCAAGGGTGATAAGAGATTCTTCACAACTCTCTCTGCCTCCAGCCAAAGTTCTTTGCTTTGAAAACCAGTGCAGTATACGAAATCTCTAGAATGATATGTATAAAATGCAGAATATCATGATAGAATACAATAGAGACGTGATTTTCAGTAGAAAGGGCAAAAAAGAACCCTGTGATGGCATGACATTGATCGGAAACATGACTGAGGTAATGGAATAAGAAAACTTATCATATTTAGATTAGATCGTTCCCAATCAGATAATATCCTATATAAAGGTCCATGATGTTAATTACATCTACAAAGTCCCTTTTGTCAAACAATGTAGCATCTTCATAGCCTCCAGTGACTAATGTGTAAGTAGTTATTAGGGAGAATAGTGGGGAGAGGGACATTATTTGGCTTAATGCAATGAAACACAAATAAACACAAATATCTGATTATTTTCTACATTTTATCCCCACTCTGAACACCCGTAAGTTATAATTACAGTTGAATTACTGCTGAACTAAAAACCCATGTAGAATATATCAATAATGCATTTCCATATATAAGAAAAACAGAGAAAAAACAAATAAGTTTTTGAAAACTTGGAAATGTTAAATAAGATAATCCTTTGAAAACAACTTACTTGTATTTGAGACAGAAAATCGAAGTCTTTATTATTTGTTCTTGTTTTATATTCCAGAATCTCAAATATGTTTTAAAAAGCTGCCCTATTTGTCAATCTGTCATGAAATATATTTCAGCTTCAAGCCTCATGCTCCTGGGGAAATCACAAAATATCTCATTCAGCTGAAGAGGTTGAAACTCGAAGCAGTGCAATTAATATCTTCCATTTTTGCCATTGGCATGAAAAGCAGCTCCTTGGAATCTGAATCACTAATCGTGTCTAATAGCTTACATCTGGCTTGTACAAGCTCAGCACATTAGGACATGGTTATGCCTTCTGATCACTGAGCACTGAGTGGACACATTCTGACCTGATCTTCAGAGGAGCTACCATATTTTAACCTTGTCAAGAAATAGAATATTCATGAATGAATGAAATCTGGCTTCAGGAAATTGTAGATACTCTTTCCACCAAATGCAGCTTTATTATAATGGGCAGTTTTGAATAAGATGATTGAAACACCATAAAAACGAAAAACTTCCGTTAAGTCTGTCAAATGAAGTTTTGTTTTAAAATGTGAGATAAATAGGGTTGTTAAGCTGATTCACTTAATTTTATCTACATGTTGTGGAAACTCAAGGGCTTTGAATGTACTTATTAATTCTAAGCAATATTTTTTAACCCATTATCTAAAAATACAGTCCAGAGAACTACTCGCTGGGAAGCTCACCTACTACACCACACATAAACCTCCTCCACTTTGGGAAGGAGCTGTCCAAGCAAGGATCAGACACAACCTTTCCTAAGAGACAAGGACTTCTTTCTGCATTTGGCTTCTGAACACATGCACTCATAAGAGCTTGGCTTCTCTTTCCCTCAGGACACTTTCCCTCTTGGTCCCTGAGTTCAGATCTCCTTGCTTCCCATTAGCACTTTTGTTCTTGAAAGGAATAGGATGAGCGCTCTTGGTACTGCAGTCTGCCACAATATACATATGTTCAGCTGTATAACAATATCTTTAAATATGGAGAACTCTCTGGACCTTAATTACTTTTAAAAATGGGGGTAGAAAGGTGCTAAAAGTTTTTATTGGTGAATTCTTCATTACTTTTAGTGAAATATGCAAAATGTAAATACTCAAAAGGTAGATCAAAAAGACACTCAGGCACCAAAATTTTAAAAGGGGGAAAAAAGGAAACTGTTATAAATCAGTTAATATTTGGTGATATGGTTTGGCAGTGTCCCCATCCAAATATTACCTTGAATTTTAGATCCCATAACACTCACATGTCATGGGAGGGACCTAGTGGGAGGTACACATTTTTCTCAACAAAATGTATAGTTATCCAAAACTTTGAATGCATGACATCTACACAAGTTTGAAATGTCTGATCATTTGAAAAAGCCAAGATAGTCAACTTCTAACCTAAATTGACTAAACAAACTTTGAATTTTGGTATTACTTCAGCAAAATACTTGTAAAATAAATTCTTATTTAATACATTTCAGCTGATAAAAACATACATAGAATAGCACTCAGTGAGAAAGAAAACATGTTGGTAGTAATATAAAAGAGAATATGGTAAAGTATAAAAACTATAAAAATACAAAAACTATAAAACCACTGGTTTGACATGTATACATATAATAGAGTAAGCTGCAATTAACATTTCTTAAAATGTATACATTTCTATACGTTCGTTAAGAGAATCTACTTATTTGTATTTCCACAGCATGTATAACTTCTCTTGGATTTACTCTAATATTTGCATGATTATTTTCTCCAGAGAAGACTGTGAGCTCCTTAAAGGGGATATATTTTATTTGTTTGTATCTCCCCAGTGTAGTATATAACATTCTCCATGAGAAGTTGTCTGATTCACTTTGCATAAATTTGGACCATTCATAAGTTTAATGCTTCAATAATACAAAGCTTTAGGAGAAGATAAAATAATCTGGTAAGATGAATACAAATCTACTTTTAAATGTATTATTTCAGGAAATATTTTAAGATAATTTGTAAACATTTAAATATAAATAATTTAATATATATTTAAATAATTTTAAATAAAAAATAATTTAAATATACCATTATTTAATTAGGTCTCTATTGACTCTTTTTGCCAACAGGTTTAGGCTAACATGAGTCATTATGCCATTTATGCTGATGATATTGAGTTAACTATTTTAAAGATTTTGTGTTATCATAAAATTTAGTTTTTCATCTTTTTAAATTATTTTAGGATCAAAAATCTATGATAAGCATGGTCACAGAATTCAAATAATCTTTTTAAGGGGAACGAGAAAACACATTTTGTCATTTCAGGCGTTCTAAGGTAACCAGAAGTCAGGTCTTTCTCTCCCTCAAGGTATTTTTGACTGTGGCTTCACTTTAGTGAGTAGAACCCCTTAACACAGCAGTCCCCAAACTATTTGGCACAAGAGACTGATTTCAAGAAAGACAGTTTGTTGGGGTGGATGCTTTTAGGATGACACTGTTCCACCTCAGATCAAAAGATTCTGATCAAAGGTTTAGATCTCACAACAAAAGGTGTGTCCATCACTGCTTCAGATGGTTGCTACCTGCAAGTGGATGATTAATGCTTTTGCCAAGACTGTTCCCACCAATGGGAGGATTGATGAAGTTTCACTTAGTATCTCTAATATTTTTTTCTGCTCAGAAATGTGTACTTTGTAGATTCTTGAAGGCTACAGAAGTTTAGGCTTCAAGAATCTACATGGAACATACTATGTAGATTCTTGAAGCCCACAGAAGTTTAGGCTTCAAGAATCTACATAGAACAAAGTTTATCTTTGGACTTTGGGGATGAGACCATTTCTTACTTTCTGATGGAAATCAGACAGCTTTTTCTAAAGAGATTGGCAGAGAGAGGACACTCAGAATGCTTTTATCTCAGCATTTCTCTTACCTAAAACCTGTGAAACTAAACACACATGAGAACATCTTAATTAGGTGCAGCGTCCCTTAACAGAATGTACCTTCATGCCATTTAGGCCCCTAAGCCCAAACCCACTCCTTGCTCATTAAATGCAATGTAGAATTTTTGAGCCATAATCTTCTAGTCCTTGGACTACACACTAATTCAGCCTGATGTTTCTTTCAAGAAGTATGCCTTACCAATATTTCCCATCATGATTTTCACATAGAATCAATCAGCAATTATGATGTGAGTTTTTTTTTAAATCCCTTACTTGAAGCCCTGAAAGTGGGTTATGAGTATATACAAGGTTTTCAGATTTTGAAAAGGTAATATAGCCCATATGTTGCATACTATCCTTGAAGAGCCTGAGGCTACATCTTGTAATGAAACACTTTGATATTTCTGCAGCAAAACGTTTGAATATTCACATAAATCAAGTAAAGAACATTTACAGTTTAATATTTCTTCAGGTCAGGTTTTGTCTCCAAACAATTTTATGCAGAATTTGCGGGAATTAAGTTTTTGGAGTGTTTTTCTGATTTTGGAATTGTGAATAATGAATTGTGGAACCATATTTTGACCTCTAATTTACTGTACTGAGGTTCTTCTTTCCTCTGTTCTTTAAAAATAGATTATTTTAGAGAAAATTACATTATCATTGGCTGTTACAAATTCTAATGGGCACATAATACAAATACGACGCTGATGCTAAAAGACATATAAAACTACCTGTTGGGTTTTTTGTTGTTGCTGTTGTTACAGAGTTTGAAGAACACTAATCATAAGTTTCCTGGCACATGTTTAGGCAAATAAGAATTGTTTCTAAAAATAGATTTCTATGAAAAGGTGTACATCTCCCACAAAACCAAGGTGAACATTTATTCTGCATTATGAACGTGACTGAATACATCTTTAACATTAAAATCACAAGTCAGTGCTATCGGCCAAGTCAATTTACTAAGTCACAAAAGAAGAAATAAATAATGTGATGTCATTTCCTAGTTCATTTAAACATACACACAGTATCCAGATTCACTGTGTTCAGCTCTGAAAGCTAGCTATAAGAAGTGGTGACATTTTCCTCAGGATCCAATTTCTATAGCATTACTAATCCTTCATAATGTATTCATCCTCAAGGAGAAACAAAAAGGCAATCTCATGGCTTTGTGACAGTTTAGATTATTCTTGTCCTGTGTTCCTTGTATGTATCTGATTGCATTTCTAAGCTCCCATTCATCTTGTCCTATTTTTTTCCTCCTATCAAGAGTGGGTATCTTAAGGCTCTTTTTAATATTTTGTAGAACTTAAGATTTCTTAAGTAAAACAAAGATAAACTTTGAATATCATGTAAGAATATGTGGGCTTATAAGAATTTTAGCTGACAAGTTAAGATACTTTCAAGAAAATATGTGAACATATCCATTGTATTCAGGATGATTTAATGTAATCAATATTGAATTCAAGAATATATAATGCAATGATACTGCTTTGTTATGTATACTCATAAAATATAAATACTATGTATATCTTTTTGGGTTAACATTAATATCACTATTCTTTAAGTACAGCCATGGTGTTATAGCTCTAATTAATTCAGAAAAAGATAGTTTACTGGTCTTTTGGGGGAAAAATGTTGAAGTCACATGTGTTTATGTTTGTGTATTTGCCTGTGTACATGTCTGCATCATATTCTTCAGAGACAAAATCAGCAATTTTATATCTTTTAAGAGGTTCTAACTATACAGAACTATATAGAACACTTTACACAGAAAATATACTATTTCACCATGTTTACTCTTTGTACTAATGAACATAATCTTATAAGCTTTCCATGTGTGAAGAAACACATAACATCAGTTAAGGAGACAGACTAAAACTCTGATGACACTGTATAATCATTGAGTGTCAGATATAAAAGGAACTTGATAACCTAATAAGTTTTAATCAATAGGTTGGGGCTTCACACCACATGGCTGTTAAAATCTTGCTTGAAACATTTAACTAAGAAAAACTTCACTAAACTTTATTTTTCATTCTGTATGCCCAATAGTTGAAATATGATTTCCTAAAAAGACATCCGCTGTACAAATTTCTGACTAGATTAATACATGAAGCTATTCTCACTATTTGCTTTCCTACCTTGTTTAAAAATATCAAGTATCCCCTACACTTTGCCTCTCTTCTTTTTCCCATTCAATGTTTTATTAATATTATATATAAAATATGATACTACCTATACATATTCCATAATATATATCCTCTCTATATATACAGAGATACATGTCCTTCAGTGAGCATATTTTATTATGTCAATAAGCAAAAATATGCCCCTTTTATTCAACAAAGTAAAGGAAAACCTCAATATCAGTCTATCTCATTTCTTTTTTGAACGTTAGATTTCTTCAATTGTATTCTAACATCTCACACAGTGAGTAACTAATTATATGGGCTAAAAGATACTTTTAGCTGGAAAGCGTAGAGTGACGCAGATCTGGAGTCAGTCATAATTAAATACTCTCTATAACAGAAAACGTTGACAATCCTAATCTGTCCCGAAACTCATGTTTGTAGAATGCCGTTTTACATGTGTATCTAGTAATTCAGCATTTACCATCAATTCAGTTTATACTATTTTAAAAATAATTTTAATACTTTTATCTTAGGTAACGCTATCAATATGTTTCACCAATAAAGTCAATATGGTTTTATGCCTTACTCCAGTTTTCCAGAAGAATGAAATAACAATATCAATGTCAACCAAACATTGATAACAGAACCTAGAGATATGTTCTCTAAGATAATTCAGTTGAAAATGCACCCCATGTGTATATACACACACATACGAGGCCATATATATTTATTTTATATATATGGCCTCATATATATAATATATAATATGAACGTGTGTGTGTGTGTGTGTGTGTGTGTGTGTGTGTGTGTGAATACAAACTTGGCCTCAGAGTTGCTAAGGCAGGATAGATAGTCAAGGAAGTAACCATGTCCTTGGGATGTGCCAACCATGGAGACCACACCGTCAATGCAGTAAATCCCAGCATTCGCACTGCAGTCAAGGTCATTCAAGTAAAGCTATCTCCAGTAGGGGACTTCCTCTGTAAAGAGCAGGAGCATTTCGATTTTACCTGCCCTCATGCTGACCCTTTGCTGATTTTAATAGAAAATATAGACACCCCCAGGTGGATATTTAAGATGCTAATGAGACATGCAATGAATGAACAAGCATGTACAGCTATGGCACATGTGCACCTGGAACATACTTAGTAGTAACACCCTTTCCCATTCCTTCACGAGTAATCACGCAAGACTCCTATAAAGGGAGTCTCCCAAGTGCCAATCTTTGCTGTCTCCTCCTCACCAGTAGCCCACCCCAAATTTCTCAGAGTGTTCTATTTTGCGCCTAACTTTCAAAACGTTTATTGTTCTTTGCAATAAATTGCTCTGTGCTGTATCACCTTTGCTGCGTATCTCTTGTTCAAATTCTTTTAAACTAAGAAGAGCCAAGGTTTCACAACAGTGACCAACGATGCCACGAAAGTTGCCATAAAATTTTTGAAATGAGTTAATAGTAGAAAAAACAGTAAGACCTATTGCTTCTGATTCCTAATTGTAATTTCTTGCCCGATGTTGCTTCTTCCTTTACATTAATAGTCTGGCTGATATGGTTTGGCTCTGTGTTCCCACCAAAATCTCACCTTGCATTGTAATCCCCATAATCCTCAAGTGTCAAGGATCATGGGAGTGATTTCCCCCAGACTGCTTTTATGATAATGAGTGAGTCTCAGGAGATCTGATGGTTTTATAAGCTTCTGGCATTTCCACTCCTTGCACTCACTCCATCCTGCCAGCCTGTGAACAAGGTGCCTGCTTCTCCTTTGCCTCCTTCCATGATTATAAGTTTCCGGAGGCATCCCCAGCAATGTGGAACTGTGAGTCAATTAAACCTCTTTCCTTTGTACATTACCCAGTCTCAGGTATTTCTTCATAGCAGTGTGACAACAGACTAATACACTGGCAAATACTGAATGTTTGAGCCCTATGCTATGAGTATTAAAAGAAAAAAGTGACTAAATTCATTGCTTTGTGCATGTGAACTTACACTTTGAGAGGGTAGGGTGATGGGGAAGGCATTAAACATACAAGTGTGAATTAGAGTAGGGATCCACAGAATGGTGTAATAAACTTCTAGTTCTGATGACAGTGAGGGAAGATTAGCAGCCATATACCAATACTTGTGAGCCTGATTAATTTTCATAATTAATCTATTAATATTTGCTTTGATCAAATAAGAGGCACCATGTTATTCCTATTTACTTTTATATCTGAAACCCTTTCATAATATCTAGGACACAGGACTCATTGCAAAAACAAACAAACAAACAAACAAAAACAAAAAAAAACATGTGGCAGATCAAATTGTATTAATTGTGTTTACTTAAATTATCAGGCACTGTGATAATGACTGAGGTACAAATAACAAATAGAGCTTTTGCCAGGGAAGAAACAAAAACAGCAAAATAAGATACTTTTTTTTGACAAAATCAAGATATGATAAGTGTTTTTGCTTTGTCCAGAAGTCAACCCTTGAATTCCTCACTTGGCTCCAGATATTGATATTACTGGGTAAATTGTTTTAAAAAAGCACCCTGTGTCCCACTGAAGCCACTGAGGGATAGTGTGAGAGAGGAGGGAACTTATATACAGAGACCACGTTTCTCTGTAAAGTTTCCTTAACATTACTTTATTTAGGACTTGTTTTGGATGTCCAAAAACTTCTGCAAAGTTATTAACTACATACAGAAGCATCGCATAGAGAATGTGACCTGTATTCTTCCCCAGCATCTACCCCACCTCAGCAATCGTAATACGGGAGAACCACAGAAGATAAAGGTACTGGTATTGTTTTTAAATCTCCCTAAATCATGCTATAAAATACATAGCTAAAATAGAAAAACCAACAAAAATATATGAAGAAATCTGCAAACAAACGAGGTGACGATTTTACTCCGTAAACTCACTAATATGAGCAGATGAGGGCAGTGGCTGAGGCAATGAGAACTCTAGTGACCACCTATTTGGGCTGGAGTAGAGTGGCATGATCTCAGCTGTCTGCAACCTCTGCACTGAAGGCTCAAACCTCCAGGGCTCACCCATAAGATGAGCTGGGAATACAGGCATTGCCACAATGCCCAGATAATTTTTGTATTTCTAGTAGAAATGGGGTTTTACCATGTTGTCCATGCCCGTCTGGAACTCCTGGCTCAAGTGATCTGCCCACCTCAGCCTCTCAAAGTGCTGGGATTACAGACCTGAGCCACTATGCTGGCCTGACTTTACACAAAATATGTATAAGATCTTTGTTTAAATTATTGCAAATATTTTTAAGAATTATTTTTAAAGGACCTGAGTGAGTGAAGCTATTGGTGGGGAGGCCAAACACTAAAATGGTATTAATCATCCCCAAACAAACCATGAAAACATGTGATCTTAACATCTTCCTGCAGGTATTTTTTTTTTACTTGAAAAGGTAATTCTAAAATCTAGGTAAAACAAAGGACTGGGAAGATATTTTAAAACAAGAATAATAGTGCAGGGCAATTTAAATTGCTACATATTTGATTTTTATAAAGGTGTAATAATTAAGACTAATTAAGCATATGGAAAATTAAATTGAAATGGAACTTAAAAACAAGTATAAAAATTGACCAACTAGGCTAGGCACAGTGGCTCACACCTGAAATCCCAGCACTTTGGGTGGCTGAGGCGAGTGGATCGCTTGAGGTCAGGAGTTTGAGACCAGCCCGGCCAACATGCTGAATCCCTGTCTCTACTAAAATTACTGAAATTAACTGGGTATGGTGGTGGGTGCCTGTAATCCCAGCTACTCAAGAGGCTGAGGCAGGAGAATCGCTTGAACCCAGGAGACAGAGGTTGCAGTGAGCAGAGATCACACCACTGCTCTCCAGCCTGGGCAATAAAGTGAGACTCTGTCTCAAAAATAAATAAATAAATGTTAAATAAAAAGATAAAATAATTTTTTTTAAAAAATTGACCAACTATATACAAGAGCTGGTTCTGTTAAAAATGTTTGAAATAACTGGAGAAAGAATTGATTTTATTCCATTTATATTTCAAGAGAAAGCTCAAAAAACTATACACTTACTAATGTGCTTGAGGGAATGTTTTCTCTTTTCGGGTCCACAAGGGGGCATAGTTTTAAGGGCAAGTACTTCCCAGGCCATTCCCCACTCCCATCTCTCTCCATCCCAGAGATTTAATGGTCTCTGTTTTAATTTTCACCAGTGTGGGAAAGGATCAAAAGTCAATCACTCCAGCGAAAGTTCCAAGGAACTCCTTTCATTGGCCAGGGGTCTTGGAGAAGGTGGGGGTTCCTCCTAGGTTAAAAGTCCCCTCCTTTCATACCCCTTTGGACTCCATGTTTGGGTCCCCTTCCACAAACATGCCCTTTGTGGAAGCCATCTTTCTCTCTCCTGGATTTGCCTCTGGTGTCCCCTTCTCACTCTCTCGTGGAAGCCTGTCTTCCTCTCCTAAACTCCACCTCCTCTCTCTCTATTCCCTTTCACTCAGTGTGGAAGCTGCTTTCCTCTCCTGGATTCCATCTGTCTGGATTCTCTCACTTAATGTGAGAGGTAGCTTTTTCTTTCTCTCTCCTCCTGTTTCTCTTTCTCTACTTAAATAAATCACTTTCTACAAACACTTTTGAGTCGGGCATTTACTGCGCTCCGCGCCATGGTCTCCTCTCCCATTCTTGGGGAGTGATAGACCAAGAACCTGGAGAAACGTCCTCTCAGGGGAACTGAGGGCTCCTCTGAACCCCTGAACCCCAACATTACATGCTGAGATATATGTTAGTAGAAAGAGAATGTACATACTTGAAAAGCTCTCTGGTTACTTTCCTTTGCAGTCCAGGTATGATTTCAATGAGCACGATAAAATTCTCAAGTATCAGAGGACAATAAGCTGAAATTAAACAAAGACTAGGTAGATTTACTACCACAAAGGCCAGTGAAGATGTATATGTAACTGGAATATTTCAGTTTTACAGAGATGTTTAGTATAAATCATTGATCATGATGTACCCCAAAATGAGACAGATGGGGGAAGTCTACACAATACTCCAGGAAGACAGTCTAAAGCCTGACTTGAACCATCATTTGGAAAATCGCGGCCTCTCACTCAGCTTAACAAAGTTCACATGCTGAGTCCACTGACTGAAAGGGAGACTGGGTCCTCACAGGAAGGGCCCTGCAGCACTTTCGCAGTATATAATTAAAGCTTTTTTTCTAAGCATTAACCAAAAAGATGTGTGGCCATTTACTATAGGGATGTGCACTGGGGGAAAAATAGTATTTAGGGAGTTCCAGGATTACTAGACACTAATTGAATTGCTGGGTACCTAAAATGCTCTATGGCCCAGTTATCAAAGTAGAAGCCAACATCAGTCATGTGATAAACTTAGTATTATCTTAAATCTAACTCATAGAAAACCCAGTTATTTTGTGGATTTACCCTAAGGTTACTTCCCCAGTTCTTGAACATACAACTGGCATATTTTCCACATGAGCTCTCTCATCCACTAAGAGTAAATACAGTAGGAAAGGCTAAGTGGAAACCTTTGTAACTTTTTCTTTGTGATGTGGTTTGGCTCTGTATCCCACCCAAATCTCATTTTGAACTGCAGCCCCTATGAGTTGAGGGAGGAATACCATGACTGAATCATGGGGGCGGTTTCTCTCATGCTTGTCTCATGAGAGTAAATGAGTTCTCACAAGATCTGATGGTTTTATCGGTGGCAGTTTTCCCTGCCCTCACTCTTTCCTGCCACGTGGTAAAGATAGTACTTGCTTCTCCTTTGCCTTCTGCCATGATTATAAGTTTCCTGGGGCCTTCCCAGCCATGCAGAACTGTGAGTTAATTAAACCTCTTTCCTTTATAAATGACCCAGTCTTGGGTATTTCTTCAGAACAGTGTGAAAACAGACTAATGCGCTCCCTTGCAAGGATAAGAAACCAGGACCAATATTGCACTCTCAGGGACCTACAGAAGTTATCGCCACCATCAGTGACTTGGAAAATGCAAGTGTGGTGATATACATTGCATTCCCATTTCACTCACTGTTAAGGACTCTGAAGAGGTTCAGTGTAGCTTAGAAAATTAGCATGAGTTTTCATAAACTTAATCAGTTTGTAATTCTTACTTCCAACGCATGTTTTGCTGTATTAATAGTATATTTTAGTGGAGTAAAGAAACAGCCTCTAACAACTGTTTTTCGGCTTTAGCTCTACTTCTTGTTTTTTTCTTCATAACAGTTTTCAGTGATCACCAAAAACAGTCTGCTTTTACCTGGAAAGGCTGATGGTACACTTTCACAGTCCTGTCTCATGGCTACATCATCTTTTCTGCTCTCTGCCTTAAAACAGTTCACAATGACCTTAATCACATTAACACTCCACACAATATTACACTGGTCCTATATGTTGATGATGTTTTGATGACTAGATATGTCAAACCAGAATTAATAAAAGTTTTAAATGTTTTCATGACAAGTTATATGTAAACCAAAGGGTCAAGGATAAATCCCACCAACATTTAGACATCTACCACTTCACTGATGTTTCCAGGATGTGATAGTCTTCGGAATGTGAAGCTATTCCAGGAAAGATGAAAGAAAGCCATGGCAACTTATATCACCGTCAAATAAGAGAGTAAATGCCTGGAAGGCAGTTTTTGTTTTTTGTTTTTTTTTTTTTTTGAGGCAACATATTCCATGTTCAAGTGTGCTATTTCAACCTATCTGTTGAATCACTCTTAAGGATGCCAGATTTGAGTGTTGTTCAGAGCAAAACCAAGGCTCTTAAGCAAGTTCAGGTTACTGTGCAAACTGATACCTCTTTGGGATTAGGATCCACATGATAGCTAAAGTGTCTGTGGCAAAGAAGGGTTCTGTATGGAACCTCTAACAAGAGCCAACATAGAATCTCCAGGTAGTGCTTGGGTTTCTAGAAGAGAAATCCACACCTTTTTTTTTTGCTCCTGATTTGCAAATGGCCTTCAGTAGGGAATGAATACAAAAGCATATAGCTTCAGGAAACAATGAGACCTGAGCTGCTCATCATAATCATAAAATTAAACAATTCACATGTCCACACGATTAGGTACATGCATCAAATGGAAATGGTTAATAAGAGACAAGGCTTAGGCAGGTCTGGAAGGCACAAATAATTTGCTGGTACAAGTAATTATCTTCCTTTGGCACTGATTTATCTACATTTTCTTCCTTTACTTCAGTTCAAGCTTATGCATTTGGTTTCATGGAGAGCTCTTTTTTTTTTATAACCAGTTGATAAAAGGGGAAGGAAAAAAAAAACCCTTGAATTACAATCAGTTCTGCAAGATACACTGTTACCATTTGAAAGTCGACAGTTACTTCCCTCTTAAATTGTAACTCAGAAAGACTGAAGTGAAAAAAACTCTCCCAATGGGAAGATTTTCAAGTGGTACATTTTGTAGTCCATGTTTCCTGAAATAAAGATGGCCAGAAATATGATTTCTAATGGAGTCATGTACAGTTCTTATTGGTTTGGCTGGATAGTGATTGAAGAGAAAGATAAGGATTAGAAAATTGGTGATAGTGAAGTCTAGGGAAGAAAAGGGTTCATGAGCTGCTCAGAATGAGTAGACAGTGAAGATATTTGTGTCCTATTTGAATGCTCACCCAGAGATGCCTCCTGCAGTGGACAACACAGCATGTTCTGTGCATGTCAACAAACCTCTTGCTCAAGTCATGCCAGGGTTTCCAGGGATTACTCAATGGGTTAATGAACAGAATGGCCATAGTGGCAACTAATTACATGGTCATGAAGCTTCAATGGTAACATGATGATAGTTAAAATATTCCACAAGTTCATGGATGGTAATACTGACACAGTATTATAGACGGGAATGGGAGAAAGAAATGCATATCCCAGAATATGTCCAGTAATAATGTAATTGTATTAAAAGCATTGCTTCTAATCAATTAACTAATTGCAATGCTAAGGAAGTACAGCAATGGGCTTCTGCCTATGTAATTAAAAGGCCTTTCCATAAACCCTATCACACAGAAGTGTCTGGCCTCATTGAAGTTTGGAATACCTTAATAAAGATAGAGTTGTGGTGTCTGTTAAAAGTCAATGTCCTAAAAATACAAGATAGAGCAGAAATCTTACAGGATGTAGTATATATTTCATATCAGAGACCATTACATGGTTCTGTCTCTCCTATAGCAAAAATACATGGGTCTAAGAATCAGAGGTGGAAGTGGAAAAGGTTTCTTTCACTATTTTACTTTATTTCACACATCAAATCTTTGCTTCCAGATCTGGGAACATTGAATTCTGCTTATTTGGGGATCTTCATTTCCAAGGGGCAAATGCTTTCACAAGGGGATGTAACAAAGTTTTTATTGTACTATAATATTACACTCTCCTAGGCATTCTGTGCTCTTTTTTCCAATAAGCCAATTGGAAAATAAGGGACTACTTTACTGGCTAGAGTGACTGATCTCAATTACCAAGGGGAAATTGGGTAGCTGTTAACAGTGGAAATGGGAAGACTATGTTTAAAAGTCGGAAGACTATGTTTAAAAGTCAGAAGATTCTCTGAGTAGCTATTATTTCCTTTCTCATTAGAAAAGTTCCACAGAAAACTGCAGCCTCCAAAATAAGAAAAACCATTCAAGATTGAGACTCTTTAGGAATGAAGGTTTTGATCATCCATGAGGTAAGGAACTCTAAGCTGTTGAAGTTTAGATTTAAAGTAAAGAACACATAGGAGGATAGAAGGCAATGGTAATTATTAAGAGTGGATCAATTACAGAAAAAAGAGAATAGAAATTTTACATAGTTTATCCTTGCTTATAAGATGAATATGTTTAATATGCACATATGAACTATTTTCTCCTCCCCTTTTTTTCTGAATTATTTTATACAAGCTTCTGGGTTGCTAACTCTACAATTTGATTTTAAGTAAAATAATATTCAATGTGTCTCTAACTAAGTTCAAGGAAGCCATGAATACAATTGTTGGAATTGCATGTCTCCTCATTTTGGGGAAAGGGAAGGCTCGTCATCACATATAAAGAAGAGATCCAACTTGTTAGGTGGAAACATAATTATTTTGATGTTGTATATATGTCCATATTTGTGCAGAATGGAATGTGTTGATGCTAAGTGGCCACGGGGTGGACTGTGCCAGTTATAATTTATTTTCTTTCTGTTTCAAACCCACCCATCTTTGTCATGCTTTGTGATGCTGAAACTGGACTCTTCAAACTATATTACTCTTATGCCAGCTGGATTAATATTAGGGTCTGCAAACAGAGGACTCTGGAAGGACTTTGCCAATCTGGAAGATAAAAAGTAGACTTTTTTTTTTTTTTTCTTTTAATTTTCTCTTTTTCATGCAACTCTGAGTGGACAGGCATGCCAACATCCCAGAAAGATTACTATAGCCACAAGCTGATTTTATAATCTAGGGTGAATGTCCACTCAACCAGCTTCTTTGTTACCACATTGACAGATAGCCTTGGCCAGCACAGCTCAACAGCTGAAACATTTCTAGCACAACAATCAATGTGGTAAAGTTTTATCCTCATACTTTGGCGGGAGCCCCTAATCTCATGGCATAGTTGAAGTCAGTGTTCTTCTCACCCCAGTCTTGGGCAGTATATTTCTGTGACAACCATGTCCTCTCCTTGGCTCGCTAAATATTAGTTTTTCTGTTTTCTCTCCTTCAAATTTCCCAATTCCTTTCTTTTTAACTTTCCCACATGGTTCAAGGGTGAGTAGCCAATCTGCAGAAAATTCCTCTGTACCCATTTATAAATACATATGACCTAGTTAAGAGTCTTATTCCCCCTGTTCAAATTATTGGACCAAGGTTGATAACCAGCAACATTTAAATTAAAAGAACATTAATGTACTGTTTGACATGTAGCTAATTCCTAAAATTTTAAGACTCTGAAAATGCAAATTTTTGGCAAGAATATGAAAAATAATTCTATGCCCACAGATGCTATAAGTGGGCATAGAAATTGCAACAACTAATTAGAAAAACCAATAAGAAATGTACAGTAAATTTGAACATCTTTATACAGTGAGTCTGAGCCATTCCATGCCTGATCATGTTTTCTAAAGAAATTTCTGTTCATGTGCACAAAAAAATATGTGCATAGAAGAATTGTTTTTAAAAAACATAAAGTTGTGAACAACCTAAAATTGTATCACTATTAGAATACATAAATCATAGTATATATTATCTATCTGGTAATATATAACATTAAAGATAAAATTAATCAATACATAAATGAAGATTAATAAAATTTACAAACATAAGATTAAAACAAATACAGTAAAGATTATGATCAATTTTTAAGTTGCAAAACAATGTTTTGAATATATAAATGTATATATTCACATATACTACATATACACTTATGGTGAATAAACCCACATATTTATATTATAAAAACAAGCAAGGGAATGAAAATATTTCTCTGTGAATGTAAGAAGAAAACGGTATTGGGAAAGGGAAAAATAGGAAGCTTTTTATAGGAAAGTTATTTGGCATGTCTATTAATTTAAAATGATGTCATAACCCTCCTAAAATCTTTTCCCTTATCTCTTACATAGAATCCATGAACTAGTCATATTTAAGCAGAAAGATTTCCAAGAATGTGTTATGCCTGCCTGTTATTACACAATCAATACTTCCCTGAGTGATATCATTTTCTATCTAGTGTATAGCACAAAGACTGTAGTTAATAATATTGTATTGTATACTGGTAATTTGCTGAGAAGATTTTCGAAACTTTTGCCACAAAAATGGGGGTAGTAACTCTGTGAGATAACAAACATGCTAATTTGCTTGACTAAAATATCTATTTCACTATGTGTAAGTATGTAAAAGCATCATGTTATACAGCTAAAACATACGCACAAAATACATAAATTACAGTGTCATTTCCTCACTTTATTTCTTTAAATTTAACTCAGGTATTTCTTCTTTAAAGAAGCCTGTTATGATTTCTTTAAGCCTAAACTTAGTGATTCTTCTTCATGGAAGTACCTTTGCTTTAACGCCTATTATTTAGTATTTGTCCTTGTTTGTCCCCTCACTAATCTAGACATCTATACACATTTATCTGTGTTTTATTTTTACTGATAATACTATACTTGGCATAGAGAAATTACTGAGTCATGAATGCGAGTTAAGACTATTTTGGAGAATCTGAAACTTACAAACACCAACTTAGGACCAAGATCTGAAAATTATAAATCTTTTACACAAAAACAAACCACCGAAGAAACTCCAAAATAAATTATCTACATTGATTATAGGCATCCTGGTTTTTACAGTATTTACAAAAACTCTGTAAATACTTTTTATGGTATTTACAAAAACTCTGTAAATACTTTTTACAGAATTTACAGAATTCTGTATTTACAAAAATTCTCAGTTGTTATTTAGCAGAATTTAAGGAAAAGTTAAAAGTTTATTTATTCACTCATTCAACAAATTCTGTGCCAGATATTAAGCTAATCACTATAGATTCAAAGATGAGGGAGACAGACATGGTTTCTTGAAGTTTATGTTTTAGTAAGTGAAATCATAAAAAAACACAATATGTACAATAATTATATGTAACTATAATATTATGATTATTAAAGGGACGAAAGATCAACCCTGGTTTCCTGATCTCTGTTAAATCACAGAATTATTTAGCCCTGAAATAATTCTACCTTCTAAATTATTACTGAGTGAACTAAATTTTTATATTTATTATCACATTTTAGATTTGGATTTCTGCTACTTGTCAAAAAAAATAGTACCTCAGTTGAGAGTCTTTACATACTTTCATGACTGTAATTAAGAAATGGAAGAGTCTTGTTCAATACTAAGTGAACATCCTGAAACAGCACAGCAATTGACAATTTTCTATGAAGCATAAAAGAAAGGTAGTAGCCTCCCACTCCCTGCTTCACCGTGGCATGTGTATACATATGTAACAAACCTGCACATTCTGCACATGTACCCCAGAACTTAAAGTATAATTTTAAAAAGTTCAATAAATTATTGTTGACTGTAGTCAAAAAAAAAAAAAAAAAAGGAAATGTAGTAGCTATAGAAAGGACACACAAATTTTTGTCTACCGTTATGTTTAAACTCTCAAATATATTATAAGTAATTCAGAACGAGAATGATTATATTTTATTTACCCAATTTGGTATGCAAATTTAGCCCTCATGATTTCTACTTTGTGGTGTTACTTTTATGTTATGTTATATGCAAAAGCGATTTTGCAGATGTAATTAAGGTTAGTAATCAGTTGTTGTTAAGAGGGAGATTATCTAGGTGAGTCCAGTGTAATCATAAAAGCCGAGAAGACCACAAATTTTTGTCTGGTGACAGAAAGAGAAGGGAGCGATATTGGAAGCATAAGTCGAACTCAAAACACTGTTGACTTGAAGATGTAGGGGTCCACATGGAAACATTAAAAGAAAATATTGTCTGCCAACAACCAATAAGCTTGGAAGAAAAGGTCTTCAACCTCAAATTAACCATAGCTCTAACTGACAGCTCAATTACAGCCCTGTCAATCTCTGAAAGGAGAATCCAGTCACACTGTGCCAGATCTCTGACCTACTATAGATAATAAATTTGTGCTGTGTAAAGTCAGAAGGTTTATGGTGATTTGTTAAAACAGAAATGGAAATAAATACACCTAAATACTTTTAATTTGTATTGCTTCTGTACTTTTTATATTTCAAAATTTTATCTGGTATTATTTTCATTGGCTTATTAACTTGCGCTAGCAATTCTTTTAGAATGGGCATCCCAGCTACAGATTCTCTTATTTTTCTGTCAAGTGTATTTGTTTTATCGTCATTTTGAAGGATGTTTTTACTAAATATAGGATACTGAGGGATTTTCTTCAGTACTTTAAAAATGGTGTTTTACTTCGCTCTCATTTTCATAGTTTCTGATGAGAAATGAGCAGTAATTCTAATTGTTTTCTATAAGTGTCATTGTTTTCTGATGTTTTGTTATCAATAGATGTATTTTTTTGGCTTTAGTTTTTATTATTGTGCTAGGATATGTGTGAGCATGGATTTAATTGAGTTTGTATTTGGCTGAGCTTCTTGAGTTTATAGGTTTTTGTCTTTCACCAAATTTGGGAGGTTTTCAGCTTTATTTTTCAAATATATACATTTTTCACATTCTACTGGGATTTTAATGACATAAATATTTGATCTTTTGATATGTAAAAAAGATAAACTAAAGCATGATAAAATTTTGAAGAATTATTTGAGTAAAAAGCAGTTCTTGAATTGCGGAACACCAGACCAACAGAGGTTTTGAGTTTTGATGACAAAGCATCAGAGACATGTATTTATGGGAAAAATGCAGAAGCACAATAAAGAAATTACTTGATTGGTTACAGTTATAGAGTTGCTTTAGTTGGAAAGCCTCTAGCTACATAATTTTGTTTGTTGGCTGCTTTTGACCAGTTGAGTTTGAATTCTGTTTTGCTTTAAAGCATTTACAAGAAGTAGCTCTAGTTAAGTTTCATTTATGTTTGTAAATCAAGCAGGGCTTAGATTGCTAATGGGGTTGGCCTGTTAAGGGATTCTTCAGGCCTGGTCTCCATTTTAATTTACCTTATCAGGTCCTTGAGTATCTGCTAATATCTTTCAATCTCTTTTCTCTCTGTTTTTCTGATGGATAATTTCTACTAATATATCTTCACGTTCACTGCCTCTTCTCTCTGTCGTTTCCATTGCGTTATTCTGTCAATTCAGCCAGAGTTGGTTTTTTTTTTAATTATTTTGTTACTGTATTTTTTCAATTATAAAGTTTCTGTTTGGGTTTTCCTCATACTATCTAAATTTTGCTGAGGCTCTGTCTTTCCATTTATTTCAACTGTGTTTGTACTTACTTCTTAGAGCATTTTCATAACTTAAAGTCCATCAGATAATTTTGACACCTGTGCTTTCTCAGTATTGATATCTGTTGAGTCTTGTATATGTGTGATTTCAGTTTTACTGGTTCTGAATATGTTGGGTTATTTTAGATTGTATCCTAAACATTTTGTATATTATGTTTTGAAACTCTGGATATTGTTTAAATGCTACAGAAGAGTGTTGACCATTTTTGTTTTAGCAGGCTAACCACTTGATTGGATTTGAGCTAAAGTTTTAACCAATCTTCTCTTTTGGTTGTAGTGTCCACCTCAGTTACATTTCCAAAGTCTTTGCAATGCTATTTGGATGTGTTCTGCATGTGCACTACCCACTGGACAGTCTGAAACCTGGGCAGTGGTTTCTCTCTTAGTTGAGATCTCAAATACTTTGCATGCTGCATTAGATTAACTTTACATACAATTCAGCTTAGAGGTGACCTTAGAAATTCATAAACAGCCATGAGGTTGCTATCTTGAGCTCTTACCTTTCCGTGAAATCTCAAACACATTCTGATTCCCTGGGACTCATTTTTCTGTCCTCTGGCCAGAAAGCTACGGTTTTATTCCCTCACTCACTATGTACTTCCTATCATACAAACACATCTAAGACCAAATAGCAAGACACAGAGAGTAAAAACAATGGGTCAGGCATGGTGGCTCATGCCTGTAATCCCAGTACTTTGGGAGTCTGAGGAAGGTGGATCACCTGAAGTCAGGAACTGGAGACCAGCCTGGCCAACATGGTGAAAGCCCGTGTCTACTAAAAATATAAAACTGAGCTGAACGTGGTAGTGGATGCCTGTAATCCCACTTGGGAGGCTGAGGCAGGAGAATTGCTTGAACCCAGGAGGCAGAGGTTGCAGTGAGCTGAGATTGTGCCATTGCACTACAGCCTGGGCAACAAGAGCAAAACTCCATCTCAAAAAAAAAAAAAAAAAAAAATGGAGACTGGACCCCTCCGCTTTGAACTCCAGCTTTTCTGATTAGAGTGGAAGAGCTATTTTCCTCGGAATTTCAGGTGACTGCTTCTGCTGCAACTGTTGCTACTACAGCAATCCCTGTAGCCAAACTGCTTTAGAGCTAGTGTGCATGTGAAAGAAGGTAAAAAACATGGGAAAATTTTTCTCACTTTTTCTAAATTTTAGGAGGCCCCTTTCCTTGAGCCAGAACTACATGGCTTCTCTTGGAGCTCTCTTTCCTGCCAGTGCCAACTTCCTGGTTTTGGGTGACCTTAAGTCCAGGCCAGAGTATACTGGAAGAAAAGTAGTGGTAAATTAACAGTCAGCTTGGTGAGAGTTCATCTCCAAATAGCTGCTCCATGCATTGTGTCAAGGTTTTACAGCACATTCAGTGGGAGAGACAGGGTGGAGTACGCCGATTCCATAGCATTTGCAACTCTTGTGTTTGTGATTTTTAAGACTTAAAAAACATTAATTTATGGTTTTCAAAGATTTCATGAAAATATATATTTAATAGGGATGCTTTCCTTGTGATTTATTGCATTGTCTTGCAGGTAGAAGGAGTCATCAAGAACTGGCTGGTGAAATTCAGTTCACAGTAAATGCAGCATGATAAATGACACATAGTCTGATACTGAGTGAAAGTGAATAAAAAGAAAAACACCTTACAAGGGAACAGACAAAATAAGGAATAATCTAAAATATGTTAAAAACATTTCGTTGAAGGTCAATATTTTTGCAACAATATTTTATAATCCCAAGTGAGGATGCGGTATAATCACAACAATCCCAAAGGAAACAATACTTACAAAGAAAGATTCATTTTAAAAAATGCATATGAAAGAACAAAATTAAGCATTAATTTTTCTTTAGAACATGTTTATTGATATCTTTAGAAATATAATATCTCAGTTCTTTATTCCAACCAAGGAGTATATCTTTTCAAATCCAACAGATAAAGATTATACGTGTCAGTGTTCCAAACATAAAATAGCATATTTGAAGTTGATTTGCTAATAGCTGATGTGAGAGAGTTTGAGGCAGGGCTCTATCTATCCTTTATCCACAATTGCTGTTACAAGGCTCTTGTTCTTCAAATATCTTAATCATCTATTTTACTTCCTTGGACTTTCCTCTCTGTTCAGCTAAATATTTCACTCTATTACTCTCTTCTGTTTTCGTGTTGGAACACTATTAATGCTAACGAGATGGTGCACCATTTGACACCCAAAGGTAACAAATTTCACCTTTATCCTTTTATTTTTAATCAGTGAGCTTGAAGACACCTTAATTCCTCTCTGGTGACCTCTCCTGTAAAAGTTTCAACTTCTTTCACTCCCCACATTCAGTAGATGGAGACGATATTCCATAATATTTGATAGTTCCTACACCTCCCAAGAATGAAATAACATTTGATTCATAGTTTTCCCGGCTTGCTACCAACTGGAGCGGTTTTAAGGATTTCCATGATCATTGCATTTCACAATCTCACAAGTTTCTAACTTATAGAACACACAGACAAAGTTTACCTATATTGTGGAACAACCATTCACAGCCTGGCACATGTGGGACATATGGCACAACATCATAGTCCCAGGGTTCAGACTCATTGTCTTAAATTAGCTATAACTCTAAAAGTTATTTAAAGACATTTAAATTTCTCCTGGAAACTATCACTCACGCTTCTGATATGCTGGAGTACTGCCTCAGATTACTTATTAGTTGTAATAATAATAAAAAGTATCCAAACTGAACACAGAGAGAAAATAGAATCAAAGATTGTATAGAACTTCAGGAAGCTTTGGGAGTGGGACTGTAACAAGAGACCTAATATGTGTGTCATTAGACCCTCTACAGAAAAGGAGAAAAAGAATGGGCTAAAATGTAATTTGGGTATAGAATTGGTGAAAATTTCCAAAAATTTTAGTAAGAAATACAGAGAATTTCCTCAGAGATCAAGAAAATACTAGAGTCAAAAATAATTTTAAAACTGAAAAGTGTATAAATTAATAATTTGATTTATGTATTTAATAAGCAGAACAGGAGATTAGAGAACAGAAGGTGTATTAGTAGCAAATACTGAAATTGAAACAGGAAACAAAATCAGCCAATTTATTTATTCATTTATTGTTTATTTTATTTTATTTATTTATTTATTTTGAAACGGAGGAGTCTGGCTCTGTCGTCCAGGCTGGAGTGCAGTGCCATGATCTCAGCTCACTGCAACCTCCACCTCCTGGGTTCAAACTCTTCTTCTGCCTCAGCCTCCTAAGTAGCTGGAACTACAAGAAACCACCACCACACCTAGCTAATTTTTGTATTTTCAGTAGAGATGGGGTTTCTCCCTATTGGCCAGTCTGGTCTCAAACGAACTCCTGACCTGGTGATCTGCCCGCCTTGCCTTCCAAAGTGCTGGGATTACAGGCATGAAGCACCGTGCCTGGCCTGAACAATTTATTTTTAAGTGCATGAGGTGCCTATGAGATGCAATGGAGATGTCTAACATGCATGAAAGTAGAGATCCAGAAGGAGAGGAGAGAAAGAATCAGGCTATAGCAATATTTGAATAGATAATGTCTGAGACTACTCTAATAATAACAAAGGACCTTGGGCCACATACTCGAGAAACTCCACAATATCCAAGCAAGAGAAATAAAAAGACTCATTAAGAAAACGTACTAAAAAGCCAAACAAAGTTAAAAATTTTAAGAGTGGAATGAGGAAAAAGAGAAATATTATCTTCAGGAGAATAACAAGCTAAATTAAAGCTTGTTCAGTACAACTGAAATTCAGAGAAAAATATTTAGCTCACAATGCATAAATTACACAATTTGAAATGTTGAAAATCAATTACTTATTACAAGAAACTGGAAAAGGATAATCAAATTAAATTCCAAAACAGGAGAGAGAAGGCAATATAATAGCAAAAATCAATTTAAAAAATAAAAGAAAGAATACCCACAGGAAAAAAACAACAAAACAAAGCCAACAGTTTGCTATTTGAGAGGATGAAAACAATTGATTAAAATATTGCAATACAGTTAAAGAAAACAAAGGAATATAAGCAAATTACCAATATCAACAAAGAAAAAAGAAAAATCACAAAAGCAATAGACATTAAAAAGTTAAGAACATATTACTCTTTAAAAAACTAAATTTAAAAATCTAGATGAAAAGAACTAATTCTTTCATTGTATTTTATTTTTTAATTTTATATATTTATACACTTTTATTTTAGGTTCAGGGATACATGTTCAGGTTTGTTATACAGGTAAATTGTGTGTCACCAGGGTTTGGTGTACAGATGATTTAGTCACACAAGTAATATGCATAGTACCCTATGGGTAATTTTTTGATCCTAACCCTCCTCTGCCTCTCCAATCAGTAGGCCCCAGGGTCTGTTGTTCACTTTTTTTGTGTTCATGGTTACTCCATGTTCAGCTCCCATCTATAAGTGAGAACGTGGTATTTGGTTTTCTGTTTGTGTTAGTTCACTCAGGGTAAAGGCCTCCAGCTCTATCCATGTTGCTGAAAAGATACAAACACATTCTTTTTATGGCCATGTCATATTCCGTAGTATATATTTACCACATTTTCTTCTTCCAATCTACTATGATGGACATTTAGACTGATTCCATGTCTTTGCCATTATGAGTGGTGCTGTGATAAGCATATGCGTTCATATGTCTTATGCTAGAATGATTTATATTCTTTTGGGTATATACCCAGTAATGGGATTGCTGGGATGAATGGTAGTTCTGTTTTAAATTCTTTGAGAAATTAACAAACTGCTTTTAACAATGGATTAGTGAATTAAATTCCCACCATTACTGTATAAGCATTCCTTTTTCTCTAAAGCCTTGTCAGCATGATTATTTTTTGACTTTTAAAAATAGCCATTCTGACTAGTGTAAGACGGTATCTGATTGTGGTTTTGCCTTGCATTTCTCTAATGATTAATGATGTTGAGCATTTTTTCATATTTCTTAGCCACATATATGTCTTATTTTAAAAAGTGTTTGTTCATGTCCTTTGCCCACTTTTTAATAGGATTGTTTGGTTTTTGCTTATTTTGTCTAAGTTCCTTATAGATTCTGCATCTTAGATCTTTGTTGGATGCATAGTCTGCAAATATTTTCTCTCATTTTGTAGACAGTTTATTTAGACTGTTGATCATTTATTTGACATGCATAAGAAATCTTTGCTTAAATACGTCTAATTTGTCAATTTTTGTTTTGTTGCAATTGCTTTTGGTGTCTTGGTCATGAAATATTTGACAGGGCCTATATCTAAAATGGTATATCTTGGACTATCTTCCAGAGTTTTTACAGTTTAAGGTTTTCAATTTAAGTTCTTAATCCATCTTGAGCTGATTTTTGTATATAGTATAAGGAAAGGGTCCAATTTCAACCTTCTGCATATGGCTAGCCAGTTACCCCAGCACCATTTATTGAACAGGGAGTGCTTTCCCCATTGCTTGTTTTTGTTGACTTTGCTAAAGATCAGATGGTTGTAGGTGCTCAGCTTTATTTCTGCCCTCACTATTCTGTTCCATTGGTCTAAGTGTCTTATTTTACACTAGTACCATGCTGTGCTGGTTACTGTAGCCTTGTAGTATAGCTTGAAGTCAGGTAATGTGATGCCTCCCACTTTGTTCTTTTCTTTTAGAATTGCTTTGGCTATTGGAGCTCTTTTTGAGTCCATGTGAATTTTTAAATGTGTTCTACTAATTCTGTGAAGAATATTATTGGCAGTTTGATAGATATAGCATTGAGTCTGTAAATTGCTTTGCATTGCCATTTTAACAGTATTGATTCTCTCCGTGAACATGGAATTTCTATTTGTTTATGTCATCTCTGATTTCTTCAAGCAGTGTTTTGTAACACTCATTGTAGATACTGTTCACCTATCTGATTTGCTGTATTCCTGGGTATTTTTTCTTTCGGTGGCTATTGTGAATGGGACTGCATTCTTGATTTGTCTCTCAGCTTGGACATCCTTGGTGTGTAGAAATGCTACTGACTTTTGTACTTAATTTTGTATCCTGAAACTTTGTTCAAGTTTTTTTAATCAAATCTAGGAGCTTTTGAGCAGAGACTATAGAGATTTCTAGGCCTAGAATCATATCATCTGCAAACAAAAATAGTTTAACTTTCTCTCTTTCTATTTAGATGTCTTTTCTGTATTTATTTTGCCTGATTGCTCTGGCTTGGACTTCAAGTGTTATGTTCAACAGGAGTTGTGAGAGTAGGCATGCTTGTCTCCTTCCTGTTCTCAAGGGGAATGCTTTGAGCTTTTGCCTTTTCGGTATGATGCTGGCTGTGGGTTTTGTCCTAGACGGCTATTATTATTTTGAAATATGTCCCTTGAATGTCTATTTTTGAGGGTTTGTAACATCAATCGTTGTTGAACTTTATCACAAGCCTTTTCTACATCCATTGAGATGATCATGTGTTTTCTGTTTTCAATTCCATTTATGTGATTAATCATATTTACTGATTTGTGTTTGTTGAACCAAACTCACATCCCAGAGATAAATCTTACTTGATTGTGGTGGATGAGATTTTTTTATGCGGCTCTGGATTTTATTTGATAACATTTTGTTGAGGATTGTTGCATCTATGTTCATCAAGAATACTGGCCCTGAAGTTTTCTTTTATTGTTGTATCTCTGCCATGTGTCTCTGGCCTCATAGCATGAGTCAGGGAGGACTCGCCTTCTCAATTTCTTGGAATAGTTTCAGTAGAATTTTGCTGCAAATCCAGTTGGTCCTGAGCTTTTTTCTGATTTGTGGGCTTTTTATTACTGATTCAATTTCAGAACTCATTATTAGTCTGTTCAGGGATTCAACTTCTTTCTGGTTCAATCTTGTGAGGTTGTATGCTTTCAGAATTTTATTCATACCTTCTCAGTATTTTTAATTTGTGTGCATAGAAGTATTCATAGTAGTTTCTGAGGGTTTCTTGTATTTCTGTGTGGTTGCTGGTAATGTTCCCTTTGTCGTTTTTTATTGTGTTTATTTGAATATTTTTTATTAGTAGAACTAGCAGGCAAATACTCTAAAATCAACCATATAATTGGATACAAAACAATTCTCAGCAAATTTGAAAAACTGAAATCATACCAATCACAGTCTCAGACCACAGCACAATAAAAATAAAAATCACTAAAAACCATAGGATTACACAGAAATTAAACAAACTTCTCCTGAATGACTTTCAGGTAAACAGTGACATTTAGGCAGGAATCGAGAAATTTTTTGAAACTAATGAGAATGAAGATGCAACATACCAGAATCTTTGAGACACAACTAAAATAGTGTTAATAAGAAAGTTTATAGTGATAAAAGCTGACATCAAAAAGTTAGAAAGATCTCAATTAACAACCTAACATCACACCTGGAGGAAGTAGAAAAAGAAGAGCGAACCAACCCCAAAGCTAACACAAGGCAAGAAATAACCAAAACTAGAGCTAAACTGAAGGACCTTAGGATGCAAAAAACCATACAAAAGATCAGCAAAACCATGAGTTGTTCTTTGAAACAAATGATTTTAAAAACACAATTTACTAAATCTGTTCAGAAAAGAAAAAATAATTAGAATAGTCTAATATTTATTAAAAATTGAATTCACAACTTTAAAACTTTCCAGAAACTAATCCCCAGGCCTGGAGAATGCATTGGTAAATTATTTAAAACATTTTTTTTGTTCATGACAATTCAACTTAAATTGACAAATTTTTTGAAAAATACTACTTACCAAAACTTAGAAAATTTATAAACAAAATGGAAATACAGAATATCTCTGAAACTTTGTCTGGAATGGGACATGAGGGAACATTCTGGTGTGCCAGAAGTATTTTCTAGATTTACATGAGTGATGGTAACATGAATATATACCTATGTATATAGAAATATATAGTTATATTCTTGATTTGCCTAATATATCATTAGTAAGTACAGTATATCAATAAAATTTTTTTAAAAAGAAATAATTACAAAAAATATTTGGAATTCAATGACAAATAAAAATATTTAAGAATAATATAAATTCTATGTTTACTTGAGAAGAAAATCTATAAAGCCAGAATGTTCTTATAACATGCATATACATGGGCCGGGTGTAGTGGCTTACGCTTGTAATCCCAGAACTTTGGGAGACTGAGATGGGTGGATAACGAGGTCAGGAGTTCAAGACCAGCCTGGCTGAGATGGTGAAACACCATCTCTATTTAAAAATTAAATAAATAAATAAATAAAACCATGCATATACGTAATTGACAGATAAAACTCTTTCCACAAAATCTCTGCCACTTTAAGGCAAGTTCTAACGAAATGAGACAACACCTCCCAATTTAGATTACTTTTTTAGATTAGTTTTTTTAGATTATGGTAGAATAAGCAACCCTTCCCTGCACTGGTCTGCTTGGGCTTCCATAACAAAATATCATAGACTGGGTGGCTTGGAATAAAAAAATTTATTTTCTTATGTTTCTGGAGGCTCAGAAGTCCAATACCTAGGTGCTGACTGATTTGGTTTCTGTTAGGAATCTTTTATTGGGTTGCAGATGCCATCTTCTTACTGTATCCTCACATTGCAGAGAAAGAGAGAGTAGCTCTCTAGTGTCTCTTCTGATAAGGACACTAACCCTATTGTATTAGGACCCCAACCATATGATCCCACTTAACTTTAATAATCTTATAAGTAATAGATTAATCTCTTAATTAATTTTATAGGCCTTATTTCCAAATAGTCACACTGGGGGCTATGGCTTTGACATATGAATTTTAGGGGAGCACAGTTTAGTCCAGAACATTCTCCAACGCATTTCATTAAGCTAGTATTGTCTAGTTTCAACGTTAAAAACGCTATGAAAAAACAGACTGACTAGCCAAGCTCACTCATAAACAGAGAAGCCAAAATTATATTCAAAATTATTAGCAAGTAGAATTTATTAAAATGCAAATTAAACCTAGTTAGAGTAAACCATGAGAAAACCTATTAATTCATGTAGATATATACAAACTCAGAATTAAAAATGTATATTAACAATAGTTATTTTTAAATGAACTTTTAATAAAATACAACAGTAATTCATCATTCTTAAAAGGGAAAGTATCTGAAAGAGAATATTAACCAAAATCAAACTAAGAAACAAACACTACTGCATGAATACTCAGGTTGAAATAATTAAAAATTCACAGTAAAATCGGTAATAAAATATAAATAAATTTCACCAGTTCTATGTAACATCATACTGAAGACCATTGTAAGTACAAGAAAAAAAGAAATAAAAATAATAAGGCATGCCAATGCCAAAACAAGCTATTACTATACAGAACTACAGATGATACATTAGAATAAGAGATTTATGCAAAATTTGGGGATTTCAGAGGCTCCAAAAGTTAAACGAACTTCTGTATATCAAATAATAGAAAACACCAATTTTAAATATATAATTTAAAGTTACTGCTAAATTACTGTAGGCAACTACAAAAATTCATCAAGATACACATTCACTGTGTGCACTTTTAAATATATAAATTATATCTTACTAGAAAGGTTTTTTAAAACCAATTGCAAAATATTTCTTTCTATATGCAAAATTATAACTTTGCTGAAAGTCACTAAGAATGAATGACTTCGGTAGAGGGAAAGATAGGTCATTTTCAAACATGAGAAAATCAACACTTCAAGCATCTCAATTCTTGTTCAAATTCCCATCTTGAAGATGTTAGTGACATTCCTTGCTCTACCTCCTATTAATCCATGTAGGCACTATGAAATTAATACAATTTCTCAATATTGGACAAGCTTGATCAGGTTATGTGATTCTTAATTCGTCCCTAATTTTAAGGGTTCACAACTACTTCAACACAGATCTTGACACTGGCAATACCTCTGATGTCTAACGCACAGACTAAGCATAATTTTTCTGCTCCTTTTTACCCCAGAATTAATCTATGAAGTTTTGTAACACAATTGTACCAGATTTTCTCTCTAAATTCCCTTTTGTCTGACTTTTCTTAACAGCAATGAAAATCTCACATTAACCTAATGACTTCTTCCTTGTCTGGTAATGAATTATTACTCAGGTTTCTTTTTGCACAGTCTGGGATATGTCACTATACACAGGCCTCTGTTCTTGAAATTCTGTCATTTATTGAACTCAGGAACACTGCACCTTCCTAATTTTATCTCAGCATTTGCATTGCTCATACGCATTTCCTGATTTTTCTTCTCCTTTCATTTCTTTGAGTTTTGAGAGTTTTCCCTCTGAACCTATTTCACTGTCCTCTTTCAAGTGGTGAAATGATCATCTCTCATCATTTAGGTTATTGTCTAATGGCATTCAATTCTATGTCTCCACCTTTGGCATCTCATTCAATTCTTACTTTTTAAATATAGTATGTTTGCAATTGCATTTTGGAATTTTTAATACAAATTAGAGGAGAATAAGTATTGAAAAGTTTGCTATGGTGAGTTTCTTGTTCTATAAGATCAAGGGAAAGAAAATGTAGTTTACTAACAGAAATAAAATAAATAGCAGAGAACCATATTTGATTGGTTTAAGTACACCACAAGAGGGATATAAGTCAAGAACACATTTGGAACCCAGCCATGTAAGCAAAAGAATTCCACAAAGTGTGACTGACCTCTTCCCAATCCCAATTGTGCTGATCCTGAACCTCCTTGCATTAATAGGGAGAAGAGCCACATATGAAACATTTTGGGGTTTGAGGAATCTTTCAGTATTACCTTTCCCCCATGTATATCTGAGAAACAAAGGCACACAGAAAGCAGATGGAACAGCAAAATGTTAACCTCATTATTTGTGAAGACTAGGTAGAAAAATGTAGCGTAAGTGGAAAGACAAAAATAGGATCGCGAACACGATGCTTGGAATGGATAAGAATGAAAAAGTTTCGGTCTTTGTAAGTGAAAACGCAAATTTTAAATTTTCAAAAAGTGGTTTACTTCTCCCTGTTGAAAGTAAAGGAAGAGATTTCTCACCTCCTATTTATTAGAGTATATGCTTTAGAACTTGTCCTTGAAAGTTTTCTCTGTATCTTTAAACTATAAGTAAATATTTGTAAAAGCTAAATAAACCTCCTGCCAGCTGTATAACCAGGGTATATTTTTCTCAAGGACCCAAAAACCACTTTTTAAAATGTAATCATCAAGGAAGATAG
Organism: Sapajus apella; assembly: GCF_009761245.1. Lineage (NCBI taxonomy): Eukaryota > Metazoa > Chordata > Mammalia > Primates > Cebidae > Sapajus > Sapajus apella. The sequence continues at coordinate 12,696,035 of NW_022436996.1, forward strand.
TACCTTTGTCTTCCAGTTTATGTAGAATTGTAGGAATCTAACATGGGAGACTAACTTAAGTAGAAGCATAGCTCAGGAGCCTGACAACTTAGAATGGGTTCTTCACACCAAGTTGCAAAACTACCTTGTCACAAATATATGAAAATTTTATTTTTCTCTTCCAAAAAGCCAATGAGCTAACACAGATGGTCACCCCAACTACCAAGTGAATTTAGGGTAAACTCTGTGTGACAAATGGTGCTGTCAAGTTCTCTTACTTGAGGAATAGCTATTGTTTATCATGAGAACACATTTGTACTGAGTTGTGTCTCCTTAGCTGTATAAAATTTTTTCTGTCTTTGCAGTCTCAGTCAAATGCTTGTGATGTGCATCGTAATGCTTATTTAATAATAAATTTGTTTTCTTCTTCTTCTGTCTTTGTGGAGAGGTTTTCTGGGTTGGGAGGGAATTTTGTTTTAAATATTTATCCAGCAGTCTTGTAGACCTAATACACTTTCCAAAGTTTCTGCTTTTAACTGGTTTCACTAGAGAAGAAAGGAAAAGAGAGAGAGAAATCCCTGGTCCTCTAGATATCATACAGCATTCATGCATCTAATTGAGAAAGAAGGACCAATAACTGTCTCTTCCACTAATCAACTATGTAACAGGAATAAAAGATGGAAAAAGAGTACATGAGTATGGTGGTGATATTCATTGTTATTAAAAATCTATTATTCATAGAAACAAAAGTTATCCAGAAAATTCTAATTAAATGGCCAAGTGGTGGCACAGTAAATATTTGTAGAAAGAAAGAATGAAAATTGTCGAAGATTAAATCTCCCCTCACCTTTCTCTTTACGATTTCCACTTCTCTGCCATATTCTTGGACTCTCTTCTCATTCCTAACCTTACATCCAAATGAGAACAGGCAATAGCTATGTATTGTATTCAGAGATTCCTACAGCAAGGGAGTTAGCCACTGCAACTGGCATTTGATAGAAGTCCAAAGTCAGACACAGAGGAAAAGAAAAGATTTATAGTGGAAAAAGAAAGACTTCAGATATGCCCTGATTGGAGGTTTTTGGTACCAGGAAGCTGGAGACAGGCCAGAAGTGGGCCATGGTATGTAATTGGTTAGAAGAGCATTGTTAGCTTTCTCTGGTTGATCCTAAGTTGGAAGCAGAAGAAAAAATTAGAGAGGCTGGCCATTATTAATAAAGTCCCAGCCCCTTAGGGTTGATTGCTGTGAAGGTTGTGGTTTGGCTTCCCAGGCTGGTTGCTGCAGGTTATGGGCCAGAAGTCTAATTTAGTATATGGTCAGCCCATGGTCTGTGTATTCCATCTCTAACTGGTCTTACCTGACCCATTTTTCATTCTAGACTTAATTCAACAGATGTTCTCTATGGATAGATTGGTGCTTCCCATAACCTGCGAACAACATCCCAGATCCACATGCCATTTTTGTTTCTGCTACTCCCTTTTCCATAATGCTTTCCAACATCCTCCATGACTACTTAACTCCTATTTAACTGTTAGAGCATATTTCTCAAGACCCAGTCATTAGAACCTCTCCTTCACCCATATCTATTCAACACTGAAGTCTCTCTTTGAACTCCCAGAATTCTGATGACCTATCCACTAGGATTTCACCATGTTACCAAATCTCACCTTGCTAGACTTTTCATTTTTGTCCTTTTTGTTTATTTCTCTCTTGGAGGGCAGGATTCAAGGCTTGAACTTTTTTGTTTGTGGCATCATGGAGTAATGAAAATATGGAGCTTCAACCAAGAGAATGAAAATTTGAATACTAGCTCTGTCATTTATTAGTTCTGCAGACTGAGACATTGAATCTTGTTTTCCTAACATATAAAATGAAAATACTAATAAAATCTCACTAGGTGGTGAGAATTAAGAGAAAATGCACATTGATGTTTCTGTCATCAAAGAACCATTTTTACTCTTGTTTTGCATCCATCTCATTGTGTAATAAAATAATGCTTGTAGCAGATAAGATTAAACCTGACCTTTATACTTGGGACCATGGTTACCTGAGAATCTAATGTTATAAACATAAAATAACATCTTATTGTGTAATATTAAAATAATGCTTGTAGCAGATAAGACTAAACCTGGCCTTTATACTTGGGACTATGGTCACCTGAGAATCTAATGTTATAAACATAAAACAACAATTGGTAGTCAGTTATGGTGATTTTACACCTGTAAAATCCCAGCAATATGGGAGACCAAGGTGGAAGGATAACTTGAGGCCAGAGTTCAAGGCAAGCCTGGGCAACATAATGAGACCCTGTCTCTGTGCATCTTTTTATTTTTTTTAATCCAAGTACAGTGGTCTGCGCCTGTAATACCATCTACTCATGAAGCAGAAGTGAGAGGAGCACTTGAGCTCAGGAGTTCAAGACTGCAGAGAGCTATAACCATACCAACGGAACAAAGCTATAATCATACCAATGGAACAAAATAGAGAACTGAGAAATAAACTCAAATACATTTTAAATTTTTTTCTTAAAAAAAGAGAGAGGTCCAAATGTTTTATTTCTAGTAAAAGCACTCCAGCCTGTACAAAAGAGAACCCATTTCTAAAATGAGTAAATAAATAAACAATTTTCACTCTTTTTGTCTTTCTCAATTAAGTAGGCATCTGATATAGAATCAAATCTAGAGAAAACTTTGCTGTTTTGAAGAAACTGTTCTTTAAATGTTAGAAGTAATCACAGTTCTTTCACTCCAGCCTGAAAAAAATCATAGACAATGGAAACACATCCCATGCTCATGGATGAGTAGAATTAATACTGTAAAAATGACAATACTGCCCAGAGCAATCTACAAATTCAATGCAATCCCCATCAAAGTATCGCAATCATTGTTCACAGAGCTAGAAAATAACAATTCTAAAATTCATACGGAACCAAAAAAGAGCCTCCATAGCCAAACAAGGCTAAGCAAAAGAACAAATCTGGAGGAATCACATTACCTGATTTCAAACTATACTATAAAGCCATAGTCACCAAAAGAGTATGGTACTAATATAAAAATAGGCACATAGACCAATGGAACAAAATAGAGAACTGAGAAATAAACTCAAATACCTTTCAAATTTTTTTCTTAAAAAAAGAAAAAGAGAGAAGTCCAAATGTTTTATTTCTAGTAAAAACACTCCAGCCTGTACAAAAGAGAACCCATTTCTAAAATGAATAAATAAACAAACAATTTTCACTTTTTTTGTCTTTCTCAATTAAGTAGGCATCTGATATAGACTCAAATCTGGAGAAAACTTTACTTTTTTGAAGAAACTGTTCTTTAAATGTTAGAAGTTATCACAGTTCAAATTGAATTTATCTCCAAAGAAAATCTATTCTCAAATATAATAGTATTAGAGAACCTAGCTCATTAAGACAACATATAAGAGAAATGTCATATACCAAGTTATGAAAAGATTCATGTATTTTTTTACATCATTCTAACATTACAATGTAGGGTTTTTAAGTTTTAGTGCCACTAAAAAACACTATTTTGAAAGCTTTGAAAACTTGTTTTCTTTTCTCAAGTAAAGACTTGAAATTTTTACCTTTTTAAAAGTAGCTTATTTTATTTACATTCCCAATACGACAGTATTGTCTCTGAAACAGTGACAAAGCTTGTTGTCACAAAGCAACATGTTATACACAAGCAGACCAAATGGTATCTTGATCTTTTCAGAGTATAAACAAGGGGGAAACCAATTTGCATGATTTTTACTGTTCACATGAAGTATACTTTATTATTTTCATAGGATTTCAATGCTCTTGTTTTTGTAAACACTGATGCAAGCTCAAATACTTTCAGCTTTTTATATATATATAAGTTTTAGGAGAACAGGTGGTACTTGATTACATGAGTAAGTTCTTTAGCAGTGATTTGTGAGATTTTGGTGCACCCATCAACCAAGTAGTATACACTGAACCCGGTTTGCAGCCTTTTATTCCTCAACTTCTTCCCACCCTTTCCCCCGAAGTCCCCAAAGTCCATTGTATCATTCTTATACCTTTGCATCCTCATAGCTTAGCTCCCACTTACGAGTGAGAAGATATGGTGTTTGGTTTTTTATTCCTGAGTTACTTCATTTAGAATAATAGTCTTCAATCCCAACCGGGTTTCTGCAAATATCATTAATTCATTCCTTTTTATGGCTGAGTAGCATTCCCTTGTATCTACCAGTTTCTGTATCCATTCATTTATTGATTAATCAGTTAATATCTACTGAAGGCAAAAATATAACTCTTAAACAGGGAAGAAAGTTTAACTGCCTAAGGTAGTTTTTTAAACAATGTTTTAAAAATTTACTTAATTGAGAGATAAGAGCCCATTTGAAACCTTCACTTTAATTTTGTAAAAGATATGCAATTTCAGTTACTTTTATACAAAACAACTCTCAATGTAGATTAGATAATTGAAATCTAAATTTCATTATTTTTAACCACCTATTAATATTTTTCTAATAATCATTTAGTGTTATAGCAGCTCTTTGTTGTGATAATACAAATAATTAGCTATAGATTATGAACAGAGTATTCATTTGTTGTTCCTTTTCATTCTTGCTCCTATGCACAGCCACAAAACCTGTCCATACCATCAAAATACACTTATGCTTAAGTTGTTAAAGGTTTCAATAAATAATATTTATTATAATTTTTTCAAAAGTGTTTGGAAAAAATTTAGTCTGATTTTAAAATGTTTTTTCTATTACCCACTCTGAAGATTTTATTCCAACTCTAGTCACTGATCTGGCAAAACACTTAAAACTCAAATTCTGTTAAGGGTCTATGCCTGACATTTTGTTTCAAAAGGAAATTAGGAGTAATCAATCATGATAGCCTGGGGGAGTTTCCAAGGAAAAGAGCTGTTTGAATATCTGACTTCCAGGATTTACCTCCTAATTTCTTATGAATATACATTTCTCTTTTTATAAAATAAAAAGAGTATAAGAAACAAATCATTGTGGGCACAAACTTTTAATACAAACTAGTTTTAAAAGGGCTGTGCTCCATTTTGACCTCATGTTTAGGAAAACATTAGGCAAGATACATATTGGTTAATTTACAGCAGTTACTTTTCCTTTGTTTTCTATTTTAATTTAATTTTCTTTAAGCTTGTACCATAACCAGTTCAAACTATTAAAGTAGTAATCGACTTTTATTCTACCATATTTGTATAATATATCTTGTCTAAAGAAAACCATAAGGGCACATCAAATAATATAGTCTATATCAAATTCCACTCCCTCACTTGGGATCAGTTCTCCTATTGTCAGCATGGACAGATTCCATAACTTCAGAAACATTTTCAGTTTTTGAGGTCCTAATAAATTTAAAATTTTCGTTGTTCTACGTGTCCCAACAACTGAGAAGGGAAAGAAGGTTATGTTCTTCTCCTCCTTCTTCTTTAATGCAGAGTTCAATGAGGGAGAAGGAGCAAGATTGGACTTTACCTGTTCTCTCTTCTAGGTTGAAACTTTTCGAGTGTGTTGGGGTGATTAGCAATTTTTGCAGTAACATGTTAGATTTGCATGCATTTTTAAAAATTCCTTTTAGTATATAAAAATTAAAGTTTAATAAACTATAGATGTATACTTATTCATCTGAAAAAAAAAGTCATTTGTTAGAAAAATTAAGGAGCAGACTGGACGATGATCTGAGCAAAAAGGGAAAGGAACCTCAAAAATGTCCAGTCTTTGAAGAAGTAATAGTAATATAAATGCCTAGTTTTATGTATTTTCAACAATTATACAATGACTATTGTTAGGGTTCTGTGGAACTAACTTAGCAAAGCTTCTCTTTAGAACTCAAGGCTTGGATCTGGTTAAGAAACATCAGGAAGATGTAAAACAGTGTTACTTATTAATTCACTCTTCAGTTAGATGGTGGATCTACTCATCCTGTAGAAAACAGAATTCTAATTGCTCTGGCTAAGACTTTGAGCACTAGGTTGAAGAGAAGTGGTGAGAGTAAGCATCCTCAATCTGTTCTGATTCTCAAGGGGAATGCTTCCAGCTTCTACCCATTTGGGATGATGTTGAATGTGGGTTTGTCACAAGAAATCCTTATTTTGAGATTTGCCTAGTTTGCTGAGGGTTTTTAACATGAAGTAATGTTGAGTTTCATTGAAAGCCTTTACTACATTTAGTGAAATGGTCACATGGTTTTGTTTTTAGTTCTGTTTATGTGATGAATTATGTTTATTAATTTGTATATGTTGAATCAACCTTGCATCCCAAGAATGAAGCTTACTTGGTCATAGTGAATTAGGTTTTTGATGTGCCACTGGATTCAGTTTGCTAATATTTTGTTGAGGACTCTTGCATCTATTTTCACCAGGGGTATTGGCCTAAAGATAACTTTTTGTTGTGTCTCTGCCAGGTTTTGGTATCAGAATGATGCTGGCCTCCTAGAATTAGTTAGGGAGGATCCTCCTACTCAATTTTTTGGAATAATTTCCATAGGAATGATATCAGCTTTACCTTATACATATGGTAGAATTTGGCTGTGAATCCATTTGGTCCTGGGCTTTTACTTGTTGGTAGGCTTTTTATTACTGATTCAATTTCAGAACTCATTATTGGTCTGTTTGGGGATTAAATTTATCTTGGTTCAATCTTGTGAGGTTGCATTTTTTCCAGGAATTTATCCACTTCTTCTAGGTTTTCTATTTTGTGTACATAGAGGTGTTTTCTAACAGTCTCTGAGGGATTTTTGTGATAATGTCCCTTGTAATTTCTGATTGGCTTATTTAGATCCTCTCTTTTTTTCTTTATTAGTCTTGCTATGGTTTCTCAATCTTATTAATTCTTTCAAAGGAATATGGGCCTGAAGTTTTTATTTTCTGTTATACCTCTGCCAGGTTTTGATGTGGGCATTCGGTACTATAAACTATATTTTTAACACTACTTTAGCTATGTCGCAGGGATTCTGGTATGTGTATCTTTGTTTCATTAGTTTCAAGGAATTCCTGGATTTCTGCCTAAATTTCATTGTTTACCCTAAGATCTTTCAGGAGCAAATTATTTAATTTCCATGTAATTGTATGGTTTTGAAAGAACTGGTTAATATTGACTTCCATTTTTTATGCTATGGTCTAAGAGCGTGGTTGGTATGATTTTTTTTTTAATTTGTTCAAAATTGTTTTATGGCCAATCATATGGTTGATTAGAGTATGTTCCATGTGTAAATGAGAAGAATGTTTCTGCATTCTGTTGTTGTTTGGTGGAATGTTTTATAGATGTCTGTTAGGTCCATTTCTCCAAGTGTCAAATTCAGCTCTCATTTTTTTTTTTTCAGTTTCTGCCTTGATGATCTGTCTAATACTGTCAGTGGGATGTGGAAGTCTCCCCCTATTACTGTGTAATTCTCTAATTCTCTTTGCAGGTCTCTAAGAACTTGTTTTATGAATCTGGGTGCTCCACTGTTGAGAACATGTATATTTAGGATAGTTAAGTCTTCTTGTGGAACTACAACCTTTATCATCATGTAATGCCTTTTGTGTGTGTTTTTTGATTTGTTGGTTTAAACTCTTGTTTTGTCTGAAGTTAGAACAACAATCTGTTTTTTGTTTGTTTGTTTTCTATCTGCTTAGTAGACATTTTTTCCATCACTTTTCTTTGAGCCTATGTATATCAATGCATGTGAGATGTGTATCACTGAGATAACATCTACTTGAATCATGCTTCTTTATCCAACTTACCACTCTATGCCTTGAAGTGGAGCATTTAGCCTGTTTATGTTCAAGGTTAATATTGATATGTGTGGGTTTGATCCTGTCATCATGTTGTTAGCTGCATGTTATGAACACTTGATGTTGTAGTTGATTTATAGTGTCAATGTACTTAAGTCTATGTACTTAAGTGTTTTTATGTTGGATTGTAATGGTTTTTCATTTCCATATTTAGCACTTGCATAAGGAATTCTTGTAAGGCAAGTCTGGTGGTAATGAATTCCCTTTGCATTTGCTTGTCTGCAAAGATCTTGTTTCTCCTTTCCTTATAAAGCCCTTATGGACATAGCACCTGGCAAATATTTCATGATGAATAGGCCAAAAGCAATTGCAACAAAAACAAAAATTGACAAATGGGACCTAATATAATGAAAGAGCTTCTGCACAGCAGAAGAAACTACCAGCCGTGTAAACAATCTACAGAATGATGTTCAATCTTCTTTAGGTTATATTTTTGTGACTAATACTAATATATGCTCCAAAATTGTATGGAGTTTTAAAAATTCTAAGGTCTAAGTGTATGCTATCAATTATAATTATGGTTATTAAGTTATTGCAAACCACAGAAATAACCAAATTTCCTTGTATAAAGTTACTAACCCAAGTAGAACAAAAAACTAATTAAATGTCAGAAAACACTTTGTCAGTTTTTGATGTTAAACCAGCTGATACTGAAATTGTTTAAATATATAATTTGCATAAACTCCACAGTCTAAGTCAAATTACCTGTTATAATCCATCAGTTATCAGTGCTATGCACATTAATTTGGAAAACAACTGGTATTCAAGAGGATATAAGTCTAATCTAATTAAGCATGGACCAGATTAAGCATGGACCAGAATGGCCACCTTGTTCTTCCTGATTCCTTGAAGCTTTTATTATTTAAATTTCTGCATTCCATGACTCATTCAGGAAAAGATAAAATAATCCAAATGGAATACATTGGTGTGGTAACTTACACATTACTAAAATAGTTTATAATGAATATTTTGTCTCATATTCTTGGGAAAACAATTGAAGCTGCAGGTACATTTGGTCACTGATAGGCCATTTAAACATTTTATTAAAAAAATTTCATTCAACTGTTATTTTCAATGCATGTTTTATGGTTGTATAAAACCTTTCCCATGCAAGAGGGCTGAAGTTACAGCAGTAGATTATTATGCCACAATGTATTTTTGCCAAGTTAAAAAAAAAAAAAAAAAAAAAAGCTTTTTATGGTTCAGACCTTCTGAGAACATCAGAGAAAGACTGTCCTTGCCATCCACACTACAACAAAACTTTGGAACCTTGAACTTTGGGTTAATGACCTCACAACTAAGAAGCATCCCTTCACTCTCTTGTAACTGCACACCCATTGGAACCCTCAAGATAAAACTAACCAGGGAAATTTTTCCCAGGAAGATGGCATCCTTGACGTGAGCAGCTTTCCCTAAGTTCACAGATTAAGACTTCTACCATCATGAAACTTATCTTTGAATGTTTTTCTTGCTTATGCTTCTAATGAACAATAGAAGTGAAAAAGGGGTCTATTATGTGCACTTATGGGGCATACTTTCATTTGTGAAGTAGTTTGCACCCAGCATTATACATAGATAACCTTATACTTTGAAAGATAAAGGATAAAGGTCCAATGTAGGTAAGAAACTTTAATGGTACATACATTGCCTCATAATCAGTCAAAAACAAAACACTGGTTCACTCCTCTTAACCTACATCATGGGTTAAAGAGAACATTTCCAGGAGGTCTTCATTATTCTAGAAAGACATCACTTGTTAGGCCCTTTTTCCATGGTTTAAAGTAAAAGAAGCAATGATTAGAAATTTATTCCCCATGACAGTCTCTTTAGCAAATTCTACTGTAAAGGCTACACTTACACAACAGTCTTTAAATTCTCTTGTGAAAGTTATGATAGAATTGGCTAAACAGAGAAGTATCTGTGTAGCTACCGGTACTTGTGGTCTATGGAGAAATACATTAAATGAAGATCATAGAATTTCAGTGGTAGGGGAACAAAGAGACTGCTTAGTTAAGTGAGTAAACTCTTTATCTGGTTCATTCTTTAATCTATTTGGCTTTAGGGGTTTAACTTACATGGAACTTGAGTAAGGTGCATACTCCAATCTCTTGTTATTGTCCTCCCAGTAGTCAAAATAATAGTCTCCCTGGCATGCTGTATTCTCTCAAAGGTTTTAAATGCTAGCATGCAACCACCTCTAGAATGTCATATGGTCTCTCTTCAACTGGAACAAAAAGAACTGAAAGAAATGTGCAACCATAAGGACACCATAACCTATGAATGATGTGCTGAGACTGGAAACCCAAAATGATGGTAACTGAGAGGGGCCCTAAGACCCTAAATTGTGGTTACACTCTCACCTGAGTGAAAACCTGACCAAAAAGGGGGAATTTAAAAAAAGTAATGGGAGGCCATTGTTTTAGACTGAGCTCATGCACTAGGCCCCAAGAGCAAACCAAATTAAACTGGAGTCACTTATGCTAAGACTTTAAGAAAACAAGTGGATCCTTACAAACCAGGTTTTGTTTTTTTCTCCTGCAAATCTCTGTAACAAACATTCTTGACAGCATAGGTATCCACTTCTTGAAATTCCCATTAAATCTCTTAACGGAATTCATTTCCTCTCATCTAGAGACCATCAAGCTTCAGATGATTATGCAACAAGGTTCCAGCCAGTTCCAGGTGGAGAAAACACCCCTGGCCATCAAGGAGCTATCCTGCCTCCACTAGACAGAGCAGGGAGAGAATTCTGTGATCCCCAGTAGGCTGGTACTATGCTCCAAGCCAGCATGAAGCAGTTACAGAAAAAAGACCATTGGACCCTCTGCCTCCCGTAAAGATTTTTGAAGATCGCATCTCTCACAGGGAAAATGAGGCAGGAAAATAGCGTCCGGAGACAGGAAACATAAGGTCGATTCCTACTTCAGCTGTGACAGGAAATATCCTTTCCATTGGGCATAGGCCATAAATGACTTTGCAATTTTACTTCATCCTCTTCATTTACATAGGGAATACACCAGGTGGCCAAGGGAGTCCTCCAGAGGATAAACTTCCACAAATTCTGTAACTGGACCTTTGAGCCCTTAAGCTCAAACTCACTCCCACACTGTGGAGTGTACGTTCATTCTTAACAAATCCCTTCATTCCTTCCTTGCTTTGTTTCTGTGTTTTGTCCAATTCTTTGATCATGACACCAAGAACCTGGACACCCTCCACCGGTAACAAGATCACACTCTTTGCAGTCACATGGATGGAGCTGGAGGCCATTATCTAAGCAAATTAACACAAGAACAGAAAACCAAATACCACAGATTCTAACTAATAGTTGGGAGCCAAACACTGAGTATACATGAACACAAAGAAGGAAACAATAGATACCTGGCCTATTTAAGGGGCAAGCGTAGTAGGAGGATGAAAATTGAATATTATCTGGGTGATGGAATAATCTGTACACCTAACACCCAGGACATGCAATTTACCCATATAACAAAATTGTGCATCTAACCCCCAAAACCTAAGATAAAAGCTGAAAAGGAAAGAATAAAATAAAAATCACTCATAAACTTTTCCGCAAATAAAAATAAAAAGTCAGAGCCAGGCATGGTGGTGTGAACCCGTAGTCCTAGCTAATTGGGAGGCTGAGGTAGGAGGATTGCTTGAGCTCAGGAGTTCAAGGCTTCAGTGAGTTATGATTGTGCACTCAAGCCCAGAATGAGACCCTGTTTCTAACAAAAAGTTAAAACAAAATAAGTGACTAATTTTCTCTGTAGCAATTGGTGCAATTTAGTTCCAAAACAAAGAAAGAACAAAACCAGAATTCCATGAGGGTGGGCCCTTTATTAGAGATAGATCACAGACCAGAGCACATAATCTCACAGACTGGATAGAAGAGGGGGAAAAGAAGAAGCTGAACTTTGTTTCTCAATGAAACTCGCCAATCTGACCTGTCATCTTTAGAGAATGGAGTTAGTAAAGGATGAAGAATAAGATGGGGTTGTTGACCTAGTTCAGTGAATGTCAGATGAGGTGTTCATTTAAATACCTTAGGAACCCTTAAAAAATACTCATGCCTGGGTTCCTTTCCCAGAGACTCTGGTTTAATTGGCAATAGTTTTTCCAATAATCATCTATTTTCATCTATCTATTTCTCTGTGGTAAGGTAAAAATAATCTGTTAGAGCAGGTTTTGTGAACGAAATTTAGTATTGCCTAAAAATACACTTTACAAATTTACTATCACATTTAATGCTAAGAATTATTATTGTTCTACCTGTTTATTAGGCATTATGCATATATACTTAACATAATTAAATAAAATTGGTATGATTTTACATATGTAACACAAGCTAGGTTTTGACCTGATATATATTGAGGTAAGAATTTAACCTGTCGTGTACTCCAGGGACATTGCCTCTACTGATGAGGTTGTGTGTTCCAAGATCACACTATGGAGTTACTTTTGGCTATCTGGTTTATTACAATGTCTTGACTTCAAATTAACATAGAAAAGTAAAGAGATAAAAAGCAATAAATAAAGCAGGAATGTAGGGGGAGGAAAGAAGGAAGGAGAAAACAGGAAAGATGAAAACAAGGGAGGATAAAGCAAGATGGCAGAAATAAAACCAAAGACAACAGAAATGATCATTGTGAATTGACTGAATTCATAAAAATGGTGATTTTCTGAATTTTCTATTAAAAAGAAAATGAGTTTAGTTTTTACAGATAAACTAAACTTCAGTGAAACAAAGAAAATCAGAATTTGCAAACTCCACACTGCAAAACTCATTAATATGAGCCTTGACAATATGACATGCTTTGGTCAATGAGAAGTGCATGGATGTGGTATTTGCCATGAGGATGAGAAGCCTGAATGATAATGCAACAATAGGCTTAGGCCAGCTTCCTCCTAAACACCTCCCAGGGACTCGCAGGGAATATTCCATCAGCCTGCATCTTAGGATCAAATGTGGAGCAGAGCCACATTGATACAAGCTAGACAGAGCCAAGCAAAACTGCAGCTGACTCTCAAACTGTAAGATATAGATATTTACTGTTATAAATCACAGTGTTTTAAGGTATTTCGTGTCATAGCAAAAGCTGGCTAATACTTATATTGGTTAAGATGATTGTTTCTGAATATTTTGGAAATATGGGGGCTATCTTTATAATAGGTAGAAGGGATACAATGCTGAAGTGGAAGAGATTTTTCTGGTCTACCCCTTAGTACTTCTACAGGCAGTATAATAAAATATTATAATAATCTAATATGACAACCAGAAGATGAGATCCTGAAGGAATACAGGTTTGGGTCATTCTATCTGTTAAAAATAACAATATTGCCTATGGTGATGCTGACTGAGAACAAAAGGAGCATAAATACAGAGTGGACAGGGAAATTATACACATCAACTGTGGCATTGTGACCATTTGCAGAAATAAAAACTATAGTAGCTATACAGATAAGCTTGCATGTGCTATTATTTTTCCCTTTTCCCCTTACTAATTGACCTAAAGTGTAAAAGTGATTTAAACATGTAAATGCATATTTAAGCTACATGGTTAAAAAAAAAGTATTGAGTAAAATATGCAATGAACATCATTGCAAGATGAATACATAGATGCTAGGAATATTTTTTTTTCTTTTTTTAAAATAGCAAATGTGTCATTTATATGAAAGATAGTTAGGTTATCTTTAGAAATGTGCTATCTATACTTTTGTTTGTCATTTGAATATAGTTAGAAGAGTATGTACAAATTCTGATGAACCAAATTTGAGGGTAGTGCTTGCCACACGTGGGCTACCCAGTAACCAACCCTAAGATGGAGATTAATGTGCAAAAAGATTTATTAGTGATGTTCTTAAAATCAAGGGAAGGGAAGAGAAAAAAGCAGGGTTGGCCACAGGGAGATACAGAATTGTGCCACAATCTCAGAAGCCTCAGTTGACCTTACAGGGAAGGAATGAATGAGAAGTTAGCATGAGACAGCCAAGCCATTAAGCCCTCACTTTTATCCATCAGTGGTTACGTTATAGGCTTTCCTCAAAAAGAGGGGTGCTCCTGGGCCAGGTGATGCTCTTTAGCTGCAGCTGTCCCCAAAGAGAGCTGATAACACAGAGTGCTCTGCAAGCAGCACTCCTAGCTGCTGGGAGAATAAATCCGTCATTTCTCCAGAAGAATCGGAATACCTCATCACAGTATCTACAATGAGGTCTCAGGGATTGGAGAACTCTCCAGAATATTGTTCCGTTTTGTTTTGCCAAGCAGCATTCATTATTCTGTTCATTAATCTTCTGGGTCACAGAAGCTAGAATCCTAGAACTCACATTTCCCAGACTCCATTGCCAGCTCTGGATCCCCGTTTACCAATGAGAGACATGGAGTGAGGTTTAGAGGAATGCAAGTAAAGATGATTACTGCCCTCTGTAAGGCTTTGCAAAATTTTCCTGGATGTTTTTCTCCAACAGGAAGCCACGATCATTAATGACGTTTTCCTGGGATTACTGCAGGATTTACAGGAAGCTGGTAACTTAGCCTAACATTGGCTCTCCTAGCACTTCAACATATTTGTAAGCATTATAATTTTCTGTATTAAGATTCCTGGAACTATAAAACCCTAGAAGAAAACCTAGGCAATACCCAGGTTCTTTCTTTGTTTTGGAAATAAATTGCACCAATTGCTGCAGAGATAATCACTTATACTTAGATTTTATTAAAATAAATTTTACCTTCTGTATTATCTAAATTTTAAGTGTTATATATTTAATACTTAAAATAAGGTGAAACAAAAATATTGAAGATATCTCAAAGCTCTAAAAAAAACCCACAAAATATTTACAACTATTAAATAAAACATCAGAGAAAATGCCACCTCTAGTCTTTAGCCAATTTTGCTTTGCAGGGTAAAATAGCAACAATGAAGTTATGGCAGAGAAGAAAATGTATCATTTTCATCTCGTGATTAGGTTAACTATCTGGGATCTTGTGAGGGTGATTAAATTCAAAAGACAACTTTAACAGTCAAAATCATTCAGAAATATCTCACAAAGTCACTAGGGTTTTCTGAGCGTTTGCTGACAATAAGGATACTTGTAGACAAGTTTGTCCATTTCAATGGACATTATCAACCCAGGTTCCCTTCAGGCCCTTTACCATTTCTGTGTACCTCTTCCTTGATTTCAGCGTGCTCTCAATTCCAAAGGCTTACAGGGGCCACTCTTCTGAAGAAGAGTGTAGCTCTTGGACGGAGGGCCTGCTTTGTCCACAGGCTAAACCACCTAAATGTGACTAGGAATTTATATCTGTCGCAGCCACCTTTGGGGCCCTTAGGCAATAACTGACTGTAATAGGAGATACAAAAGCCCAGCTGCTTGGCTTTCTCTCCATAGGTCATTGTCGGTGGTAGTGAATGTGGGGGTGGTCGGTGTTGGGGGGACAATGATTCCTCTTGTTATTTTAACTCATCAACCTATTTTTTTCTTTCATGACACTTAACATAATCTGCAATTATCTTGCTTCTCTATTGCTTATCTATTTTATGTTTCCTCAACTAGAAATATAGGCTACACAAAAAATAATTGCTCCTAACTTTATTCATCCATTTGTTCATGCAGACACTTCTTCAGTGAATTGATGTGTATTGAATGCCTGCCATGTTCCAGCATTGTTTTTTGGTTTTGTTTTGTTTTGTTTTGTTGAAACGGAATCTCACTCTGTCACCAGGCTGGAGGGCAGTGGCCTGATCACTGCAATCTCTGCCTCCTGGGTTCAAGTGATTCTCCTGCTTCGGCCTCCTGAGTAGCTGGGACTACAGGCATGTCCCACTACACCCAGCTAACTTTTTGTAATTTTAGTAGAGACGGGGTTTCACCATGACAGCCAGGATGGTCTTGATCTCCTGACCTCATGATCTGCCCTCCTTGACCTTCCAAAGTGCTGAGATTACAGGCATGAGCCACCGTGCCCGGCCTCCAGTATTGTTTTATGTCAGTCTAGATAATAGAAGAACACTTTCAACATAGAAACATTGTCACATTTCATCCACAATGCTGTACTCTCCAATCATTGCTTGAACAAAGTGGATCACAACCTATAATTTACTGATAAAACAGTTCATACATAGGTCATACATAAACTCATCTATAAAAACAGATTTTTGAAAATTTGGAGACTTTATATCATGTTATATTTCATAAAGTACATAAAATATTAGATATAACACATATATTTGTTGAATGGGTAAACATGAGCATACTTCAGTTCCTACCCTCATGTTAGGATAATAAATTAAATAAATTTACAGGTTAAAAAGTATTATAGCAATGTCAACACCCTTATCGGATACGTGAACAAACTCAAGTCTAGGGATAAGGCTAACTGACTTATTTCCTTAATTTAGACCTTTGACCCAGAGAAAGAACTTTCACACTAAAATTTTTATCTTTTCTCTCCTGGGTTCTTCTATGAACTTACTCCATTATCTTTTTGCTTTCTTCTTGAGATAGGTGACATGAAATACTTTAAATAGCGATATTATTTTATGTGAATGTCTACACTATGTTTCACATGTTACACAAATCTCTTGTGTAATTTTTTTACTCTAAACCTAAAGTTTTTACTCTGTGCACTGTATTCCCCTGGACTTATCTAAATTGCCCATTTTTCTTGACTTTGAACTATAGAATGCATTTTTCTGGACTTGCTTGTTCTTGTACCATCTGTCTTTTATACCTAATAATAGAATATTACTCAAATTCTTGTTAGTTAAACTGGATGGCAGGGCAGTCTCACTTCTAGATAGACCCTTATGCTATCCTTGGGCTTTTTAACCTTATAGTTCAATGTGTAAAGGTCTACCAGTCTTAAAAAAAAGAAAAGAAAAGAAATTAAAATAAAAACCTTGCCACAGTCAAAGTATAATTTTCAAATTTTTAAGACATAACTCTCAAATGAATAGTGAGGATGTGGCAATCTTTTATTTAACACATTAATGAAAGTATGACAGAGAAATCCAGTTCAAATGGAAATTTCTGAAAGTTGGGTATTATATTCAGTGGTGGAAACAGAATGTTGAAATAAGAAAGCTAGGTTAGACACAAAACAGGTAAATATCTTACAGGGACAAGAAAAAATAAAACATAACTTTTGGGATTATTTCAACTAAAAAAATTAAAAATTATACTTTTTCAGTTATCTCTACATTTATATATAATTTTATAACTGCCAAATCTCAGTAATATGACATTACATCAAAGAAAATTACAAGAAAATCTGTATAATCACTAATAAATATCAAGTCAAATAAATTTACATCTTCTAGGGTCAGATACCTTGGTATGTTTGTTAGGCAACCGTATTAGTCTATTCTCACACTACTATAAATAACTACTTGAGACTGGGTAATATATGAAAAAAAGAGGTTTAATTGACTCATAGTTCTGCAGGCTATACAGTAAGCATGGATGAGAGACCTCAGGAAACTTACAATGATGTCGGAATGCCAAGGGGAAGCAAGCACGTCTTAGCATGGCAGAGCAGGAGGAAGGGAGAGCAATGGAGAAAGTGCTATACACTTTTAAACAACCAAATCTCATGAGAACTCACTATCACAAGAAAAGCAAAGTGGAAATCTGCCCCACAATCTAGTCACCTCCCACCAGCTCCCTCTTCCAACACACTGGGATTATATTTTGCATGAGATTTGGGTGGGGACACAGAACCAAATGACAACAGCAATGAGGAAGATTAAATTAAAAAGTAATCTATGTTTTTTTCATTTCTAAAATTTGCTTAAGTAGCTCTAAAATTAGCTCTGCTCTTTTTTACTGACAAATGTATCTTGCAAATGTTATTATATCAATTGCATTGTTTTGTCATAACCCATTCACTTTTTAAGATCATATAATAAGCCAACTTCCTCTAACATACACTTGGGCACAGGGAAGGAAACAACAATCACTGGGCTAGGTAGGGGGGTGGAGGGGAGGGGAGGAGAGGGACAGTGGAAGGCAGGGAGGATGGGGAGGAATAACACCAGGAGAAATGCCTGATGTAGGTCACAGGGGTGGGGGGTGCGGTAGGGGATGGAGACAGCAAACCACCGTGGCATGTATGTACCTATGCAACAATCTTGCAGGATGCAGGATATGCACATGTACCCCGGAGCCCAAAGTACAATTTTAAAAAAGAAAATAAAGAAAACACTGATACCAATCTCACAAACACCAAATAGAAATACTTTTTGAAAAGTCTTTATTGTTTTTGATTGTTTAACCATTTGGTCATTTTCATTATCATTATTCCTCTCCTGAAAAACTTTCCTTCTGATTTTTGTGTGCCATTACACAAACCATTTTTTTTCCTCCTTTTCTCTTGTGATGTCTGCTTGACAACTCTTTTTTTCTAATTCTGGGTTTTTTTTCTCATTTTTTTTTCTCATTATATTCAGCTATGCACACTGATTCAGTATGTCAAAATTAGCCCTCACAATTCAAATTTTTGTTCTCTGTTTAAGACTTGCTTTAGAAAACTCACTTATTCTCAATGTTTAAAGTATTATCTCTATTGAAAACCAGTGGCATATGAATCCTACCTCAGAGGCCAGAGTTTTATTATTCACTGCCACCTGGACATTCTTATTGCTATGATTACCTGAAGTCATCATATTGAAAGCTATAACTCACATTCCAGCTTCACTGCCTGCACCCTTGCTTTCTTCTGTTCATTGCACTGCCATTCTGTCAACTCCAGGTGTTAAAAGTTTTACTGTAAGCATTACCTATTTCCTTTCCTATTTCCTGCATCCAGCTGTTATATAAAACCTATTAGATAAGCACTCAATTGTTAGCTGGAAATACCTATTGCATCACTTTTATTCACTCTGCCTACGTACATTCATATTTTTCTACACCCCACACCACTATGACCTAGCCAGCTGGCTTGTTTTGCTGAAGGCAGACTCATTTTCTCCAATATTACCAGACTAAATATCTTAAAATATGACTTTCATAATGTGCTCTGCTTAAAAGTTTTCCTAGCCCCCTTCCTGCTGAGATGAGAAAATGTGTACTTCATGATTTTTAAGGCTATCCATGACTTGGCCCTGACCTACATTTCTGACATTAATTTCCTCTCCTTAAAACACTTTAATTGTCTGCCAATCTGCTGTCTTCATATATCCTTGCCCTCTCTGCCCCAATGATTCAGCTCATGTTTTCTCTACATTCATTCTTAGAACACTCTGCTTCTTCCTCTACATACGCACATTTAAAAGAAGGCAGACCGACGTCAAGAGAACACATCAAACATTCTATCTTATTTGACAGCTGTATCCATGGCTCAGTCTACTGAAGCAAGTAGTTCATAGTTATAAATATCCTCATGAGATCATTCATTTATTCATAATCTTCAATAAATACTTTAAGGCCAACTTTGGGTGCTGGAAACCCAGTGTGAATGACAGAAATGATGTCTATACCCTCATGGGTCTTATAGTAACAATAATGAAATAAAATAAAAGCATATTTTCTCAAAATTGTATTAACTAAGCTCCATGTATAAAAACAACAACAAACAGCTTGTTAACAGTCAAAAGGGAGGGGAAACACCTAGGCTGAGATCTGAGGGATATGAGAAGCTCAGCCATGCTGATTATCAGGTTAGGACAGATAAAGATGTAAACGAGTGACCATGCTAGAGGTAGGAGGAGGAGAGAAATCCGAGGATTCTCAATATGATATTGAAAGCAGAGATTACTGGACTGTCTTGTGAGCTGAATTAGGGTGGGTGGTAGAAAAGGAAAATTTCAAAGATGAATTTCAGGTTTTTCCTTGAGAAATGAACCCCATGAAGTGTCGGTTGAAAGACATAGGAAAGCCTCAGAGAACTTTTTATATTAGGAGACATCACGACTCTGTTTTAAACATTTTTGCTTATGTATTCCTGTAACATCTAAGTGGGAATGAGGATTGGCCAGGCTTCTGTTGGAGTTCCAGGCAGAGGTCTTGGCTGGAGATGACACTATGGGAGTTGTCGGAATATAGAAGGCACTTAAAGCGAAGAGTCTATATGAGATCACCCAAGGGCTGATGGTCAGATGAGAACAAGATCCCAGAAATGATCCTGGAGTGCTCGAAAATGTAGAGGAAGAACAAGTAATAAAAAGGCCGACAAAGAGCAGCTAGTAAAATATAAGGAGATAAAGAGCCGTGTTGGAAGTCCATGGAAAGTTTGTGAAAAGGAGGAGTACAGACTTGTTCCAAATGCTGCCATACCAAGTCAGATGATGACTAATGTCCTATTGATGGGTAGAAGTTCCTTGAATGGTTTTCTGACTCCCATTCCCCTCAGTGCCTTTCACGGAGCAGGCATTCTGTAAGTAGTCATTAGCTGATTCTCCTTGTCGCCGCTGCATCACGTTGTCAGGTTAGAATTTATCATGACAAGTTTCCCAGTAAAAGTACAGTCCTGGCTTATCTCAGAAGTAAATTGGAGCCGCTGTATCCAATGCAGGCTCTAAAAGTCCTCAATTAGTATAAATCCTTCAGGTACGATGCCCACTTCTAAGCCTAAAGTGGCTGTAGCTAAGTGGCTATAGATACTCATTTCAGTCTATCTTTTATTCATGTAGCTTCAGTCACATTTACAGTTTGAGGAGTGTATTACTTCAAAATGCCTCCCAAGAGGAGGAGAAAGTTACTAAATAAATCAGTACCTACATTAAGTGCCAAAGACTATTCCATATGAACTTTTTTTTTTCTTTAGGACTTCTTGTCTGAAACCAATCCACTATTTCTACAGAGAAACAAGAAAAAAAAAAATGTGCTTTTCACATTCCCATTCTTTCTACATGAAAATGCTATATTATCTGATGCTCCCAATAACCCCAAGTAGACAGAAGATTGCGGGTAGCCTAATAAAATCTATTCCCCTAAAACACTGAGACATATTCTAGTTTCAAGCTCCTATTTTACGGTATTTCAATATAGTCACTATTTAAAAGTCTGCGTGAGGAATGGACCAAACTTTTTCCCTGCCTGTCTCCTCATAGGCCCGGTGACCTTTATAAATGACAGCAAACCTCTGTTGAATGAAAGATGAAAGGAAAGGGGAAAACATTAAGATATTTTGTCCTACTTTTTTGTGACTTGTTGAAAATAATCAAGGGGCCTATTTGTCACTCCAGAGCTTTGTCTCTTTTTCCCAGTAGCCTCTGACAGGCTCAGTGAAAAAAGTGCAAGTGAAGATGAATTGGCGGCAGCAGCATTTCTGCCCTGTCTCCTGGTCTTTCTAATTTTCCCTCAGATAAAATATATATACAATATCAAGTCAGTTAAGTGAAAGAAACATCTAGAGGGAGAAGGAGAGTAACGGAGTCCTTTCTGTGGTATATGAACAGCTATTAAAAAATATCCATCTCATTCACTTTCAACAGTACTCTTCTATTCCCAGTGTTTATATCTGTAAAATGAAAATGTGTTTTCCCTGGGAAGGAAGAAATGACAGATGGTCCAGGGAGGCAGGGGATGGAGAGGAGATGAAAGGAGGGGACAGAGAACTTAGGCTAAATAAATACTAACCATCATAAGCCAAGTTAAGAAAAAACTGTATTCTACAAGACATTGTCAGAGTTAAATATGTTAAGTTAAATAAAGCAATTCACTCAAGAATGGAAAATACAGTGGAAAATCACATGGCCCTGTAAATGACTTCAAATGATGGCACAGGGTCATGTCACATATAAAGTAAACTTTCAAGCTGAAGTAAACTGTCAAGGTTCACTGAACCATGTGGCATAAGGATTCCTTGTATAGTCACCTTGAGTTCCTGAGCCTCTACCTAAACATATGGAACAGAAAACTTCTTTTTCAAGAGCCTTATCCTTCTGTTGGACACTACTTCCTTCCTTTGGACTAATGTAATTTACATTCATCACTCCTAATTTGACTATGCTGTGCTACTTAAGACAGGTTAAATCCTTATTCCATATTTTTGGTAAGAAATGTCTTCTCAAACTTCAACTATCTCTTGGCCAAACATTCTTGTATTTTTTTGCTTTGGTTTTGTTTTTGTTCATTTTAGCCTATTACTATATTGCATAGTGGCTAGGTACTTATCATTGTATTTCTCAGGCTTAGTATTTACTGATTCTAAAACATATGCCTAATATTCATAACTCACATTTTTGTTAGTGCTAGCTGGCTGAGATATTACATCAATATCAAACTGCTAAGTCACCCTGCATGGGTCATAGGTCTGTGAAGGAAAGAGACATAGATAAAATACAATCCTTGTATTTGCAGGGTGACATATCTATCATCGGAAAGACCAGACATAAAA